>NC_091634.1:5186785-5486785 GCF_027580195.1 Bos mutus | reverse complement strand
AGGGCCTGGGAGCCATCTCCTGGAAGCAGAGATGTGGTGGGAGATAGAGCCTGTCTCCCTGCAGTTCTGAGGCTTTATCCCACCGGTGACAGAGATAGGAGGTTTGTTGATAAGGACCCTTAACTAGCACAGCTGGCAGACCGATTGCCAGGTGAGCTTCAGATGGACCCGAAAGCAGGCACGTGCTGTGTGTCTCTTGAGAACATGCTATGTGAAGGGCTGTACGCGGCAGTGGATAGTCAAAAAAGAGAGGTTTCTAGACAACTAGTAAGGACCATGGGCTTCCCTGTAGCTCAGACGCTAAAGAATCTGCCTGCAATGTGAGAGACCTGGGTTCGATCCCTGGGTTGGGAAGATGCCCCGAAGGGAATGGCTACCCACTTCAGTATTCTTGGGGCTTCCCTGGTGGCTCAGTCGGTAAAGAAATGCAAGAGACCTGGGTTCAATTCCTGGGTAGGGAAGATCCCCCTGGAGAAGGGAATTGGCAACCGACTCCGGTATTCTTGCCTAGAGAATTCCATGTCCAGACCACGGGTTTGCAAAGAGTCAGACACGACTGAGCGACGAACACTTTCCCTTTCAATAAGGACCTATGTATAGCACAGGGAACTCTACTCAGTGCTTTGTAATGACCTGTGTGGGAAAAGAAACTGAAAAAGAATAGATACGTGTATACATATATAACTGATTCACCCTGCTGTACACCTGAAACGAACACAACTCTACTCCAACTTAAAAAATAAAAATAAAATGGATGAACTTTTTTTTTTTATAAAAAGGGTGAGATTTCTTTCCATCTCGGAAATTCTCAGCAGGAGGTTACTTGTGCTGTGCCTTGAAATCTGGTTTAATGCTCACTCAGGACCCAAACTGTTTCCTTTCTCTTACCTCTGGTGGAGAGAGGATGCTCTGGGCTGCCAGAACCGACAGGAACTTACAGGAGGATGCACATGAGTGTGAGCCCAGCATCTCCAACTCTGCGTGTGCACAGCCCAGCTCTTGGCCCCTTCCTCAGCTACTCTCTCCCTGTTTGGGGCCCCCGCCCTCCCTCATGCAGTGAACACTCTCCAGAGAATCTTCTAGCCTCTCTTGAACCTACTCCAATCTGGCTTTCACTTCACCTTGCAAGGATGCGGGGGAATTCCTCCCACCATGCCCCTCCTCCCCCCACCCCCAGGGTCACACGTGCCTTTGTCCCTGGAGCTCCCGGCAGGGGCAGACACAGTCTCCCTCCTGCCCCTCCTCCTCGACACCCTTGCTTGTCTGAAGGTTATAACCGAACGCTGTGCTGATCGTCCTCCTCTCTCACTGGCTGTGTCTGCACTGGCCCCTCCTCCCGGCCCCCAGTCTACACCTCGGTTCCGGTTCCTCAATGTTGGCGCTACAGACCTCTGGGGCTGGGTCATTCTTCAGGATGGGTGGGGGTGGACTGTCCTGTGCCTGCGTTTAGGCCTCTGCCTACTAGACTCCATTATGATACACCATCTCCAGACTTGCCAGATAACCCCTGGGGGCGCAGCACAACTGCCCACCCCCCACACCCCCAGTGACAGAGTCCTGGGCCTTCCCTGGTGATTCTGATGGTAAAGAATTCACCTGCTGTGCAGGAGACCCGGGTTCAATTCCTGGGTTGGGAAGGTGCCCTGGAGAAGGGAATGGCAACCCACTTCAGTAGTCTTGCCTGGAGAATCCCATGGACAGAGGAGCCTGCCGGGCTTCAGTCCATGGGGTCGCAAAGAGTCAGACAGCACTGAGTGACTCAGACATTGAAAATCCCTGGTCTAAATGTATGTCCACTCTGTGCTTTGACCTGAGACTCAGCCCCAGAGCTTTAAGCACCATCCACAGCTGCCGATGCTCACGGGTCCACTTCTTACACCAACCTTTCACTAATAAGCCAGAATCGCATAACTCAGTGCCTATCCAATAACCCTGGCTAGAAATCTGTCACCTCAAAGTCAGTGAGACTAAACCCAAGCCTGGCTTCCTCAGCCTGCCCGCTTCTGAAACTTCCTCCTGTGCAGACTTCCTCTCCTTCATCACCCATGCCCACCACCTGGGCACCCCGCTGCGTTTCCTCTCACGCCCCCCATGCAGGTGGGGGCCGAGCCCTGACCTCACCTCTCCAGTGCATCTACTTCTGGCCACCGGTCCCTACTCTAGGACAGCATCAGTGCCCACCGGGCCAGTGCCTGCCTCATCTCCTGCTCCCCTCCCCACCTTTATTCCATGCCCCATACAAGGTCAGAGCGCATCTTTAAATCGAAACTAGACAGCACATCCAGGTAGGTCTAGCTCCAGAAGTGCCATGATTAACCGCTTCATTATAAGGACATGTTAGTGTATCCTGACCTCACCTGGAGGCGAAGGGAAGAGGGAGGGATACTTGGCAGGTGGCCTGACCTCTCTGAGCCTAGATCTCTTCAAGATTTCCTACTTCCTAAATTTGTCAAGATCTAAATGTGTCAGTTTATCTTATCTTTACAGAAAGTCTCCACTCAGGAATTACCAGGTGAGTGAAGGATAATGAAAGCTGCTCAGGGCTCACATTAAGTGCATTTAACACTTTATCTCACTTATTCCTCAGGGCAACCTATGACACAGGTTAACGGCATTACCCCCATTGAAGAGTTGGGGACACTGGGTCGTGGGGAGGGACAAACTGGGAGTTTCGGGCTAACATATACACACTATATAAAATAGATAACCAACCAGGACTTAATGTATTGGTTACTGTATAGGGAATTCTACTCAGTACTCTGTAATAACTTATAAGGGAAAATAATCTGGAAAAAAAAAAATGGGTAGGGAACTCCCTGGCAGTCCAGTGATTAGGACTCTGCCCTTTCACTGCTGGGGTGGGTTCAGATCCTGGTTAGGGAACTAAGATCCTGCAGGTTGCAAAGCACAGTGGGAAAAAGCAAGAAATAAAAAATTTTAAAATATATATATAACTAAATCACTTTGCTGTACATCTGAAACGAATACAACATTGTAAATCAACTATACTTCAATTAAAAAAAAAAAAACTAGAAAAAGAAAAGCATGTAGGGGAATTTTTTGAGAGAAAAAAAAAAAAGAGGGAACAGAGCTCAACCAACTGCTTAACGTTTCTTAGGTATTGGCAGGGTCACGATTCCAGAAGGTCTAGTCATCGAGTCCATAGGACTTAGTACACTGCGCCTGTGCCACGCGGCCGGCTTTACAGAAGTAGAAACGGAGGCCCGGAGAAAGAGGAACGAGCTTGCCCCGGTAACGCAATCCGAGCCGCAGCCAGAGGCCCAAGAAACTACAGCTCCCATGACCCTCAGGGGCGGAGGCCCGCTTGGGGGAGCCGCAGAGCGCCTCCGGGGCAGCTGGGAGATGTAGTTGCATGCCGTCCTCCGCGACAGGTGGGCTCACCTGAGCACGTAGGAGCGGGCGGGAGCGCTCTTGTAGATGTACTGCGCCAGCCACCACTGCACCGTCATGTTCCAGTACCGCATGCCCTCCCGCACTGTCACGCAGAAGTCTGTGTTGTAGCAGTCGATGTTGCGGATGGTCTCATAGTCGTACTCCAGGGAAGCCGCCATCTCCGGACTGGGGGGGGTGGAGGACGAGGGTGGGGGACAGACATGCATCTCAGCCAGGCCCCCTCCCGACGCTGGCTCCTGTCCCAGCCCCGGACGCTAAGGAGGGGAGTCTGGCCAGGCAACAGCTCCCTGGCTGTCGCATTTGCTAGGGCAACAAGGGATGGGAGCCCAGAAGGTGCATTTGTGGGGGGGGGGGGGGCGGGCGGGGAGGGGACGTGCACAGTTCCACAGCAATAGGATTCTCTTTCTCTTGAGAAGGGAGCCTGCAACAGCCAGGAAAAGTCTGCAAGGGTTACAGTTACTAAGCTGAGTCCTTAGCAACCTGACCTGCCAATGGTCTCAGATGCTGGGGTAAGGCAGTTCCTTAGCAACCAAGCTCAGCATATCCAGAGAAGCCTTCAAGAAGTCCTTTCTAAATTCCTCAAACCCTTCCCTGACTGGGGAAACAGCAGCCCTAACAACGAGGTGGTCCGTGGTTGCTAGGGACATGTTCTAGGCCTGCCTGCCACCTAGATGGTCTCTGTTGCTAGGGAAAGGGCATTTCTTAGCGACAAGCCTAGGATGTTTAAAAAAAGGGTCCTGAAAAGGCGTTTGCTGGCTATCAGTCCGTATGACTGTTCTAAAAGGATCAGCTCCAGCAATACAGAGGTTCCTGGGTCACCGGTGCCAACGGTCCCAGCAGAAGGGGATTATCACTGACCTGCCTGAACCACTGGCTGCTTCTGATAACAGAAGCACGGCTTGCATTAAGAGCAGGGCCCAGAAGGTTTAGAAAAGCTTTCAGCTTCTGCTTGACGTCTTCTAGGGGATACCCTCTAGCAACTGGAGGCCTGCCTTTGGTTACTCTGGCAGAAGGAAGAAATGTTGCATGGGGGGGCGCCACTTCCCCCACAACGGGATGGCTGCTGTGACTACGAGGGGATGGCCCAACCCTAGTAAGGAGTCGTTCAAAATTTACACCAGCCCCAGCCTGAAGGCTAGAGGACGGCTGCAGGGAACTGAGGGAGGGCCCACTCCTGATTGCCAGGGTGCCACTTCCCCAGCAACACAGGAGTAACATATCCTTAGCAACAAGGGAGTCCCTAGTTACTAGGCCTGTGATCTGCCTCGTGATGAAGGAACTAGGGGAGTAGCTTCGCCAGGTACAAGCTTAATCCATAGTTACTGGAGCTTCTGGCAGTTACTAAGAATGGTGTCCCCCCAGCGACAGCATGGTGGAGAATGCCATTTCTGGGACTTCCCAGGCGGGTAAGGATCTGCCTGCCAATGCAGGGGGCTGACTAGGGTTTCATTGCTGGTCTGGGAAGACCCCAGATGCCCTGGAGCAGCTGAGGCTGTGGGCAACAGCTCCTGAGCCTGCACTCCCCAATGAGAGAAGCCACCAGAAGGAGAAGCTTGCCCCGCCCCCCCAGACGAAGAGTAGCCCCCGCTCACCCCAACCAGAGAAAGCCTGTGCTCAGCAGCCAAAAATAAATAAAGAGAATGCTATTTAAAACAGAGGCCGTTATGTAGTGACATCTCACGGGGAGGGTCTGCTTGCTCCCAGCAAAGAAGGGGGCAGTTTAGGGGATGCCGTTTCCATAGCAACAAAGGCAGGAAGGTGTAGTTCTGTTGCTAGGGAATGGTTTCCCTAGCGACAAGGGGCTGCTCCTCAGAGCCCAGGGAGAGCATCCTGAGCAACCAGCAACAACCGGGTTACTGGGGTGACACTTTCATGGCAACAGAGGGGCAGCATGGGGGTTGCTAGAATACACCTTCCTTTTCCTAGCAACAGAGAGCAATTCATACCCCAGGGGGTGACAAGCACACAACAGGGGGCGATCCATAGGTTTTAGGAGTTTTCCTAGGACAGGGGAGGGCGGGCTGTGGTGGTCAAGAGTGACACTCTGCTGACAACAGGTGGGAGACCAGCCTCCCCCTCCTCCCCGCGCTGCTCCCCACTCTCCTCCCTGCTAGGGGCAGGGCCAGCCCGCGGTGATGGGGCTGGCCGGGTCTTGGGACACCTCCCTCCCGCCGCCTGACCTGCTGGGGGGTGGGCATTGGAGGGTGGGGCCGCCCCCGGCCCGGGCTTTGGCGGCCACGGGGTAGGCCCCGAAGCCAGCGGCAATGCAGCCGCACTCGGCGGCAATCCAGGCCACGTAGAAGCGCATGCGGAAGGCGAAGAAGACGGGGATCATGTAGAAGAGGCGGGCGGGCAGCGGGCGGGCGTAGAAGGCGTCCTCGCGCACGGCCTCCAGCGGGAAGAGGTGTGATGAGAGCAGGAAGAGCAGGCCGAAGAGCGGGGCCGGCCAGGCACGGCGCAACAGGGGCCGCAGGCTGGGCACGGCCCCCGGGAAGGGCTGCTCCAGCCAGTCCAGGTACGTGCGGTAGCGGAAGAACGGGCCTGTGGCGGGAGGGCGGGCCGCGGTCAGACGCTAGTGCGCGTGGGGTCCGCGGGCAGAGCACCGGTCTCAGGGCCGGGCAGAGCACCGGTCTCAGGGCCGGGGAGATGGGCCAGGAACCGGGGAACCAGGGGGACCAGGGAGAGAGGAGAACGGAGAGCAAGGGAAAGTGGACAAAGGGGGAGACAGGGGACTTGGCAGGAAAGAGGAACAGACACTTAGGGAGCAGACAGAGGATTCTGAGAACCAGGGGGTCCTGGTACACTTGATGGAGACAGACAGACCACATTTGGAGGGAGGCGGGCAGGGGGGGCCCCGGGGTCAGGAACAGGGAGCGCAGCAGCGCATCCCTTGAGGAAGACAGGGGCCTGAGAAGACATCAGAGGGTTGCAGGGGCAAGGCCCTGGGCGGGATCTGACCAGGGCTTTGGGTTTGGCTTTATATATATATATATATATATATATATTTTTTTTTTTTGGATTACATGTGGTTTATCCACTCAATGGAATACTACACAGCCATGAACACAAACCAGGTACACGTCCATGCAGCAAAAGTCTTGCATACCATTGAGCAAATAAGCCAGTACAAAAGAATACGTACTGTATTTGATTCTATTCACATAACGTCCCAAAACAGACAACACTAACCTATGCTCTTAGAAGTCCAGAGAATGATTACCCTTGGGAGACAGCAACTAGAAGGGAGCAGGAGAGACTAGTGGTGTGTTGGGAAGATTATTTGATGGGGTGCTGACTGTATGCACGTTTCCCATTTGTGTAAAACCACCAACTTGTTTGTATATGTTGTGCATGCATGCGTGCGCACTCAGTCACATCTGACTCTCTGCGAACCCATGGACTGTATCCCGCCAGGCTCCTCTGTCCGTGGGATTTCTCAGGCAAGAATACTGGAGTGGGTAGCCATTTCAATCTCCAAGGACTCTGGGTTTTTTTCCTCAGTGCTAGAGTAACCATTGTAGGCTCCCCCACCAGGGAAGGGCTAGATTATTATTTTGCTTTTTCAGGAGACCCTTCAGCCACTGAGCAGGGAGGGGCTGCAGAGGGACAGTGATGGAAAAGAGGGGACTGCTGCACTTTTTATAAAATGATGGCTTGGCATAGGGAGGGAGCAGAGGGCTTTAACAGAAGTGTTGAAAGTCTCACACGTCACAGAGGACCACATGCTATATGATTCCATCAGGGTAGGCAAACACATAGAGAAAGTCAGTGCTTTCACGGAATGGAGGCAGCTGGAGGTTTGGGAGACGATGGTAAAGTATGCAGGAGTTCTTTTTGAGGTGATGAAATTGCATGGGAGTCATGCCACACAACTCTGTAGAGAGACTCAAACCCAGCAAACTGGATGTGGTTGTGAGCGGGTGAATATGGTAATTACAGCTCAATACAGTTGTTAAGGACTTTCCTGGTGGCTCAGACCGTAAAGCATCAATCTACAATGCGGGAGACCTGGGTTCGATCCCTGGGTCGGGAAGATCCCCTGGAGAAGGAAATGGCAATCCACTCCAGTACTATTGCCTGGAAAATCCCATGGACAGAGGAGCCTGGTAGGCTACAGTCCATGGGTTCACAAAGAGTCGGACATGACTGAGCGACTTCCCTAATACAGTTGTTACAGAAGTCAAAACCTTCTATGAGGTCAACGGTAATGAAAAATACGTTCTGAAACTAAAAGTCGGATCATACGCTGTGAATCCTCGTGGCCTGGGCGGCAGACACATTAGGGTGACGTCGATCTTTCTCCTTAATCTCCCGTGCGCTCCCAGTAAGTTACAAAGAATCACTGAGGCAGAGAACAATCTGTGTCTGCTCTGGAGGGGCCCTGGGGCCAGCGGGGGAGGGAGACATGGACTGGGGCTCCGAGGCTCACCCTCACAGCAGCAGAGGCTGGAATGGGGGTGGGGGTGGGGCAGGAACACAGAACAGACAGCAGAGTCCAGGCGGAGGCAGGCCTGGGGTGGGCACACTCACCTGTCATGATTCCCACGTAGCAGTAGCTGTAGCTGAGGGTCTCCATCAGAGAGGGCACGTCCGGCAGCAACCCCAAGGGCGGCCCCTTGCTGAAGCCCGAGGCCATTTCCTTCCTCTGGGCCACGTGCAGGTCCTGAACTTCACTGGCCAGACTCACCAGCTGGGAGGAAGGGGCAAGCGGGAGGACAGCTCAGACCCTGGCCTCCTCACACCCACCTCCCGTTCATGACCGCCCTGAGAGGCCAAGGGCCGGGGGATCCTGTGGGGCTGGGTGCCGAGGCGCTGCTCCTTGGGCAGCTCTGAGCATCTAACCACGAGTAAGGGCTCCCCCCTGGGGCCCTCTGTCTTTTTTCCTCTAAGTTCCATCTTTCCGTGTCCCCCGCAGTTCACGGCTTTAGGTCCCACCCATGCTGTACCCTGGTGGGACTTCTTCAAGCCCCAAGCTTGTCCTTCAAGCTGCCTCTAGGGCATTCCCTGGTGGTCCGGAGGTTAGGGCTTGGTGCTTTCACTACCGGGGCCTGGGTTTGATGATGCTTGGTTGGCAAACTAAGATCCCACAGGCCACGTGGCATGGCCAAAATAAATTTAAAAAAAAAGAAAAAGCAGCTTCCTCTTCTCATTAATACATGGATGGATGACTTCCGGGCACCTCGAATTTAACACATCCCAAGTGGAAAACGGTTTTAGCTATTTCCCGAAGCGGGCGTTCATCTGGTCTCTTCCCCCCCCCGCCCTGCCCCCCGTCATATGCCAGTCCATGGGATTCTCCAGGCCAGAATACTGGAGTGGGTAGCCTTTCCCTTCCCTAGGGGATCTTCCCAACCCAGGGATCAAACCCAGGTCTCCCACATTGCAGGCGGATTCTTTACCAGCTGAGCCACCAAGGAAGCCCCATCAAATGCCATCAGCATCCAATGAGCTGCTTAGACTGGAAACCTTCCTCGGTCCCCAGGTCGAGTCCCTGAAGTCTCTGGGCCTGTCCCTTTCACTTTGCGTCCACACTGGGCTGAGTATGTTTACCCTAGCCCCCCAGCCTGCTCTCTACCCTTCTGCACACAGACCCCAGGCTGGCCCGACACCCACAGGTCTGTGACTTCCAGCTTCAGCCGGGGTTCAGTTGGCAGATGGCCGAGGCAGGCAGGAGTGAACCTTGGGTTTGTATTCCCGTGTTTTTATTCCCTTTATTGATAAGACCGCCTGGGGCCTGGCTGTGACCCTTGACCAACCTTCTCGAATCTACCCAAGTCCTTTTCCTTCTGGGCTCCCCTCCTCTTATCCCCTTGGGCCCAGGACCCTACCTCATCCCGCCCTGGTCGAGGTAAACATCAACAAAAACGCGCCCCAGGTTCTCCTACGTGCCAGGCCTCCTGGTGGGGCCCTGATTTGCTGCCCCAGGCCTGCCTCAAGCCTTCAGTTTGTCAACTGGACTTAGATAAAGGAGTCCCACGCCAGCTCACCTTACCCTTCCTGCTGCAGTTCTCTCAGCATCTGGAGGAAGTATTTTTAAACCTGTAAACCTGGTCACAGGTTTTCAGAAAAACCTCTTGTAGTGGCTCTTGGGATTCCCACAGGAAGAAGTCAGAACTCTGTACTGGGGCCAGCCAGGCCCCGCACGGCTTGGCCCGCACTGCGGTCTCCCCTTGAGGGACAGTCTATGTGGCTAGCACACAGCTGGCAGCACGCGGCCGGCCCCCTTCCAAGCGCGCTGCTCCCTGCGTCCCAAGAGGCTCTGGTTTCCTCCAACTCCTAACCCACTCCTGCCCACCCTTCAGCTCCTGCCCGGGAACAAGGGATGCCAGGCGAGCCCTGCCCGCCACTGCCGCCTGATCCTTCCGTTCCCTGAGAGGTAGCACACAGGAGCAATGTGCGACCTTTTCTTCTGTGGCAGGGCCTGTTTTCTCCCATCTTCCCAGGCCGTGGGAAGCCAGACAGGGTGTCCTGCTTTTGTGCCCTCAGCTCAGTGCTCTCTGCCCAAAGCTGGGTTTTGTTTTGTTTTTTCTCTTTTGCAATGTGGCTTGCTACAAAGATGCACTTTAGCCCAGCCATCCACTGACACCCACAGTTATATAGCTTTGGGAACTTTTTTACCCCAGGGAAGAGCTGAGAGGTTAAGTCCTGCCCTCGGCAGAGTGAGTGGGAGAGACCGACCCGCCTCCTCTGCCTCCCCAGGGAGGAGAAGGTAAAGCTGGGCTGGTTCCCGGGCACCCAGGGAGGGCTGGGGGTGCGGGGGGAGCCTGACCTTCAGTGTCAGCAGCAGTTGGACGGCGTTGGTGAAGGGCGTGGGAGTGGGCAGGCCCAGCAGGCTGAGCGCACGGAAGAAAAGCAGGTAGGAGAAGGTCCAGGCGAGGGCCAGGGCGTGGCAGGAGCTGAGACAAGACAGGAGGCCTGTGGCGCTGGGTGCGGAAGGTCTTGCCTCTGTCTCCCCTGGATTCCAGCTGCAGATCCCACCCCCCACCGCCCACCTTCAGAGATAGGGGAGGGGGGTGTACAGAATGAACATGACCGAAAGAGCTGCACAAAAACGCACAGCAACAGAGAACAAGGAGGAGATGAAGAGAGAGGCTGCAGGGGGAAGACCCTTCAGGCCTCCACTTGTTTCTGGGAGGGAGGGAGAGAGGCGAGGGAGAGAGAGAGAGAACACCAGGGCCAGCAGACCAGTAATGCCCTCCTCTCTCCTGAATCCATCACATGGACGTCAAGGGCCAGGACAAACACACAGGGACCAGACCCAGAAAAAGGCAGGAGAGGAGAAACAGACCAGACACGTGACACAGAGAATCTCGAGGCGCACAAGAGACATCCAGAGACTGAGGCGGAAACAGAGAAAGACCCCAAGAGGAAAGAGGTTGCATCCTCCACCGGCTCCGTGCTCCCCCTCCTCCTCCCACCAAATCCTCACCAGGGCTGGGCCTGAATGAGCGCCCAGGTCCCAAGGATGGTGACCAGAGAATGCAAAGTGTGGGGGCCACAGGTGAACAACGTGAGCCCCAGGCCCACGGCTGCCGCCCCCATCTCTTCAGCCCAGGTCCTGCGGGGAGAAGGCACAGCATCAGCGTAGAACTTTCCAGGGGGTCCCCCGTTAGGCCCCCCCCCCCTTATTTTCCGCTGAGGAGGGAACCTGACTCACCAGCTTTCTTAAAGAGGAAGCCGATGGGGATGGAGATAAGAAGAACCACTAGATAAGTCCATTCTTCGGGCGACATATTCTAGGGGAAGGGCAGACGTTCACAGTGAGAACCCAGGAGTCCGGCCGCCAGACCCTCCTCCTTAGAGGATTTAGGAATCTGCCCCCGTCCGAATCCCCAGTTGTCAAAGATCAAGGAGTCCTACCGTCAGCTCCTCTCCTCTGAGAACACAGGAATCCCGACCTCCAAGCCCTTCCTCCTTTGAGGATAGAGGAAGTCACCCCCAGGACCTCTCTTGAGAATCCAGGCCCCCAGATCTCTTCTCCTTTGAGAACCCAGGAATCCAAACCTGCCGACCCCTCCTCCGTAGACGATCAAAGCAACACCCAGCCCCTCTCTTATCCCCGAGCCCCTCCACCCCACCCGCCGCCTCCGAAAACACTGCTCTCCAAACCCCTGCCGTTCTTCGAGGGGGCCTCAGAGGAGTCCAGGTCTCCAGCCTCCACCTCTCTCCGAGCTCGGGTTCCTTCTCCTGTCTGAAGCCGGAGAGCCGGCCCACTCCCCAGTCCCAGCCCGAGTCCCGGGGCGCGCACCAAGCACGGCTCATATCCGCTTTGGGCAAAGCCACAGGCGGTTACGCCACCCGGGAGCTCGACCATGCCACCCCGGAGCTCGGCCGCGCTCCCGGTGCCGCCCCCGCACCCCATCAGTCCGCCGATCCGCAGAGACCCCACACTGTTCAGAGCCCTCCCGGTCTCCTGGGCGCCTCCACACCCCGGCCCACCTGGGCCCGCGGTTCTGCGCCGCCCGCAGGGCAGGAGGCGGCCGAGCAGTCCTGGCCCGCTGGCTACCGTGGGTCCGGCCACGCCTACCCCGCCCAGCACGCCCCCGCACCCCCCAGCCTCTTTCGGGGGGCCTGCAGAGCTGCTTGGTCCGGGGTCGTGCGCGCAGCGCCCAGCGGTGTCCGGGCTGGGCGGGCAAGGAGCGCGGACGCGGCGCAGAGAGCACAACCCAGCGGCGGGACCCGGGCTCGGATCTACCAGGCTGCGAGCACGCAAAGGGCGGGGCTTCGGCTCGGAAAGGGGTGGGCCCAGAAGCTTCGGGCTCCGAAGGCGCCGCGGGACCCGGGAAAGAGGCGGGGCCTGGAGCTAAGCTTTCAGAGGGAGGCGGGGCCTCCGCTCCAGGTTCTTTCGGCCGGAATCCGGGGGTGATTTGGAGGCGGGGCCACAAGCTTCGGATTTTTTCGGAGGTGGTCGAGTACGTTCGTTTGTGGGCGGGGCCAAGGGCTTCGGCCGGATGTGGGCGGGGCCACAGCCTCGGCTCCCTTCGGAGGTAGTCGGGTAGAAGCGACCTTGGGTTGCTCATAGGCGGAGTCTCAGGTTTAGGACAGAGGCGGAGCCACGGGCTTTGGCCAAATGAAAGAGGCGGGACCCAGAAGCAACCCCCCCAAGGGGGTGGGGCAAATAGCGTTCTACCTCAAGGGGCGGGGCCAGCGTGGCGAGCGGCCCGTTTCCTAGTCCCGGAACCGAGGAGGGAGGTGCGCTTCGAGGGGCGGGTTCGAGGGGTTTACACTTTAGGGGAAGGCAGGGCTACGGCCCTGCGGGGCGGGCCCCACACTTCCCGCTCCGCTGAGGTGGCGGCGTGACGACACCGACGCAGGGGGTCGGCATGGGGGGTGGAGGAAGCCCCGAGTGGCGCGCTACGTAGGGGGTGGCTCCGCTGGGACTGCGAGCTGGTGTTTACGAGGTGAATAGCTGTTTCCGTCAGAGGACGGTGCCACATTCTGAAGGGAGCGCTCACGAGCGGGCTGAGCCCGCCCGAGCGGAGAACGGACCGGGCTTCCGGCTGTGGGGTTCGGTCTTAGGGCGGGAACTCCAACCGGGGCGGGGGGGTGGGGGGAAAGCCCGCGGCCAAAGCGGGCGGGGCCTCAGGCTGTGGGCTAGACGTGAGCCGAGGCCGTCCGAACGCCTGACGCCTAGGCTTCGGGAGGGGGCGGGGCCGCGATCGTCTGAGCCGAGGACTTCCGAAAGTACGAAGCGGCCCCGCTCGGGCGGGGGCGGGGCTTCGCATTCTGCGAGCCGGGCTCAAAGCGGGGACCTGAGGCCGGACCTCGAGGGCTCAGAAAGGAGAGGCGTCCCCGAGGAACCCGAAGGGGGCGTGGCCTCTGGGGGCTTTGGCCTCCGGAGGTCCCGACACCTGACGGGAACACCGGACGGCGACGCCGAAACGGACCTTTCGGAGGGGGCGTGGTCCACCCTACGGCAAGCTTTGCTGCAAGGCGCGAGGGCCCGCGCGTCCAGTCTCGCCCCTGGCCAGAATGCTGACCGCAGGGTCCGAGACGCCCCGGCGGGGCCTCAGCGCTCCTCTCGGGGCGGGGCGTCGTCTGGGTCAGCCCTGGGGCCTGGCGGGATCGCCCGGGGGCGGAGCCCGGCGCCCAGGGGGCGGGGCTAGCGCTCCCGCTCAGCAGGTGGCGAACGCGTCTCGGAGCGAGGTTCCGCCCCACGAGCCTCAGGGGTGGGGCTTCGCCGAGACCCCCGGCCAGGCTGTGGGCGCCCTCCCAGCGTCGCGAATCCTGCGGCGAGAGGCGTGCTGCCGGGTGGGTGACTGCTGTGCACCTGGCCTCCCGCAGGAGGATGCTGGTGGTGGAGGTGGCGAACGGCCGTTCCCTGGTATGGGGGGCCGAGGCCGTGCAGGCGCTGCGGGAGCGCCTGGGCGTGGGGGGCCGCACGGTGGGCGCCCTGCCCCGCGGGCCCCGCCAGAACTCGCGCCTGGGCCTCCCACTGCTGCTGATGCCTGAGGAGGCGCGACTGCTGGCCGAGATCGGTGCAGTGACCCTTGTCAGCGCCCCGCGCCCGGACCCCCGTCAACACAGCCTGGTAAGGGGCGGGGCAGACTTGGGGCGCCCTTCCCGGGGGACCTGCGGGAGGAGAGGCCGGGGACGACTGGTCCTGAAGTGGGAGGGATCTGAAAGTCCTGGATTCTGGAATTCTGTGAGAGTAGTAGGATCCCCAGGTTCATTTCCCAAGGTTTGGAGGGGCCAGAGTCAGGATTCCTAGCTTCCTAAGGCAGGGCATGCCTGAATCCTGGTATTACAGGAAAGTTTACTTCTCAGGCACTGGCATCCTTCAAGCGCCAGCAAGAGCAGGGCTTCCAGGAACAAAGCGCTCTGGCAGCTGAGGCCCGAGAGACCCGTCGTCAGGAGCTACTAGAGAAGATTACAGAGGGCCAGGCTGCGAAGAAGCTAAAGCTGGAACAGGAATCAGGGACCAGTGGGAGCCAGGAGGCCGGTGGGAAGCAAGCTGCCGAAGAGAATGAGGCCAGTGCTGGCCAGGCTGCTGGAGAGCATGAGGAAGCACATGAAGGTGGGGGTTGGAGTCCACGGACCAGGGGAAGGAGGGAAGAGATCCTTGAGGAATTTTTGGCTGGCACTCTAGGGCTGGACCTTGCTGGGGGCTGGGGAAAAAACCTTGCCCCTTGGATTCATCAAACTCTCTTGGATTCATCCCCACCAGGCTCCTCTCCCCAACCAGGGCCTTCAAATGGAGTGGCCCCCTTACCGAAGTCTGCTCTGCTCATCCAGTTGGCCACTGCTCGGCCGCGGCCCATCAAGGCTAGGCCCCTGGACTGGCGTGTCCAGTCCAAAGACTGGCCCCACGCTGGCCGCCCTGCCCATGAGCTTCGCTACAGCATCTACAGAGACCTGTGGGAACGAGGCTTCTTCCTCAGTGCGGCCGGCAAGTTTGGGGGTGACTTCCTGGTCTATCCCGGTGAGTTTGTGTTGGGACCTCTGGTGACATTTTTCTTCACAATCCCACCCCGTTCTGCGATTCCCCCCTTTTTTGGTCTCCTTTTCTCAGCCTCTAAGAAACAGGAAACACTTGGGAACCCAAACTCTTTTGGAGAGCAGTTTAGTAAATGAACAAAGAGAAGAAAAAAGGAACTCTCACAGAAAATATATAGAATAAAAAGCAAACCATATTTTGTAGTGTTAAGTACATTATTATATTTAATAATACATACATATTGCAGATTCTTTACCAGTGAGCCACTTGGGAAGCCCTTCCATATCTTGGCTATTGTAAATAATGCTGCAATGTACATAGGGGTGCGTTTATCTTCTTGAATTAGGGTTTTCATTTTATTTTTTTCAGATAAATACCGAGGAGTAGAATTGTTGGAAGCCTTGCTTTTTTAGATTTATGTTACCTGCTAGTTTTCTGTATAGTTCCCTACTCAGGGTCCTACTTTACTTGGTCAGGTTCATCTAACCTGGGGGCAAAGTATAGCTCCCCTCCCCTCAGCCCGTCAAATGAGGCCCACTGACAGGTTTTCTTTTTAAATAAAGTTTTATTGGAACACAACTCTGTTTGTTTACATTTAATCAGTTGATGCTATGGTGCTAGATTGGCAGAGTTGAGTATTTGCAGCATGGCCCACAAAACTGAAAATATTTACTATCTGGCCCTTTTCAGAAAAATTTGATTAACTCCTTAATTCTATTTTATTACACCCTTCTGTTGTAAATCATTCTCTTTTAGTCTGAGTCACTTCTCATTGGATATTAATGATACGGTATACATGATACCCTTTTGAGTTCCTCATGGCTTTGACAGCGATATATTCAGTTACTTGTTGTTTTTGTGGCTCAGATGGTAAAGCGTCTGTCTACAATGCGGGAGACCCGGGTTCGAGCCCTGGGTTGGGAAGATCCCCTGGAGAAGGAAATGGCAATCCACTCCAGTACTATTGCCTGGAAAATCCCATGGACAGAGGAGCCTGGTAGGCTACAGTCTATGGGGTCGCAAAGAGTCGGACGCAACTGAGCAACTTCACTTTCACGTAATGTGTCAACTTGCTCCACCCCCCAGGCCCAAGGGTGTCTTTTACAATATCGGTAGTGATGGCTGGATGCATTGCGATCCCTTCCGTGTTGGAGGTCCCAGTGTCTTCCAGCTTTCCACCAGTGGAAACTGCTACCTGCCTCTCTCCTTCACCCAGGTGACCCGCTCCGTTTCCACGCTCACTACATCGCCCAGTGCTGGGCTCCAGAGGATCCCATACCACTCCAGGACCTGGTTTCCGCTGGCCGCCTGGGCACCAGTGTCAGAAAGACGCTGCTGCTTTGCTCCCCGCAGCCCGATGGTAAGGTGGTCTACACGTCCCTGCAGTGGGCCAGCCTGCAGTGAGCTCCAGAGACCTGTGGGCGTGCGGCCATGTCCGTGGCAAGACCCTTCCTAGATGGTTCCAAGCTCATCTCTGCGTGGGAGGCCCTGCCCCACCTCCTGCCTCTCTTGGTGGTTAGTGTTCGATTCCAGATTTATAAACACTACATCCTCCTTATATCCCTTCCCGATCCAAAGCACTTAGTGGCTGTGTTGTTTTTATAGTTACCAGTTTCCAACCATGAGCTTCCTGAGTGTGAAAGCTGATTTATTTCTGTTTTCTACAGGGCTTAGGTCCCAAGAGGTCTCAATAAATTTGTTGAATCAGTGTGGAGTTTGTGATTTGAATCCTTAAGACAACCCTGGGAGGTGTGGGCATTTGCTGCAGGTGTTTGGGCAGATGAGGAAAAGCCTGGGGGAGGGGAAATGACTTGCTCAAGGTCCCACCTCTAGTAAGGAGCAGGTGTGTTAGTCGCTGAGTCGTGTCCAACTCTTTGTGACCCCATGGGCTTCCCTGGTGGATCAAATGGTAAAGAGTATGCCTCCAATGTGGGAGACCTGGGTTCGATCCCTGGGTTGGGAAGATCCCCTGGAGGAGGGCATGGCAACCCACTCCATTATTCCTGCCTGGAGAATCTCCATGGACAGAAGAACCTGATGGGCTATAGTCCATGGGGTCACACAAGAGTTGGACACAACTGAGCAACTAAACGCAGGCTCCTCTGTCCATGGGATTCCCCAAGGCAAGAATAGTGGAGTGGGCAGCCATTTTCTTCTGCAGGCGATTTTCTGGACTCAGGAATCAAATCCAGGTCTCCTCCATTGCAGGCAGATTCTTTACCGTCTGAGCGGGGGTTTAAAACCTGGTCTTTCTGACTCTGAAGTCCGAGCTATTCCACTGCACTTACTTTGGAAAAGCTTTCTTTAAGACATTTCAGATGCATACAAAGGCATAAATAAAAAATAACTCGGGAAAAAAAGGAGGCAACTGTTGCAGTTTTAAGGAGTAGGGAGAGGAATATTGGGGGTGGTCTTGCTCTTGGATTGGGTGCTGTTTATTCAGGTGTTCGGAGAATTACTTTTTATACTGTACATTTCTAGATCCTCCTTTATATGTATGCTCTATTTCACAATTTTTTACAAAAGCTAAAACACATACGTATGAAATATGCACTTGGAAAACAATTTGCAGAGCTGCCTTTCTGCTTAAGAAATTACTAGAACATTACCAATACCAACTTCCAATATTTAAGAAACTGATTAAAAAAAATTTTTTTAATGTATTTATTTGGCTGCACCAGGTCTTGGTTGTGGCATGTGGGATCTAGTTCCTGACCAGGGATAGAACTCAAGCCCCCGACAGGTAATAAACGCTGGAGAGGGTGTGGAGAAAAGGGAACCCTCTTACACTATTGGTGGCAATGTAAATTGGTGCAGCCACTACGGAGAACAGTATGGAGGTTCCTTAAAAAACTGAAAATAGAACTACCAAATGACCCAGCAATCACACTACTTGGCACGTATACTGAGAAAACCATACTTTGAAAAGATGCTTGCAGCACTATTTACAATAACCAAGACATGGAAGCAACCTAAGTGTCCATCGACAGATGATTGGATAAAGAAGGTTTGGTACATGTATGCAATGGAATATTACTCAGCCATAAAAAGAATGAAATCTTGCCATTTGCAGCAAAATGGGTGGACCTAGAGATTATCATAGGTGATGATAACTAAATGAAGTAAGGCAATGACAAGTTTTATATGGCAATCACTTTTATGTGGAATCTAAAAAAAAAGATAAAAATGAACTTATTTATAAAACAGACAGACTCACAGACATAGAAAACAAACTTACGGTCACCAAAGGGAACAGTGAGGGGAGGAAAGATAAATTATAAGTTTGGGATTAATATATACACACTATAATATGTAAAGCAGGTATAAAACCAGATCAGATCAGATCAGTCGCTCAGTCGTGTCCAACTCTTTGCGACCCCATGAATCGCAGCACACCAGGCCTCCCTGTCCATCACCAACCCCCAGAGTTCACCCAGACTCATGTCCATTGAGTCAGTGATGCCATCCAGCCATCTCATCCTCTGTTGTCCCCTTCTCCTCCTGCCCCCAATCCCTCCCAGCATCAGTCTTTTCCAATGAGTCAACTCTTTGAATGAGGTGGCCAAAGTACTGGAGTTTCAGCTTTAGCATCATTCCTTCCAAAGAAATCCCAGGGCTGATCTTCAGAATGGACTGGTTGGATCTCCTTGCAGTCCAAGGGACTCTCAAGAGTCTTCTCCAACACCACAGTTCAAAAGCATCAATTCTTTGGCGCTCAGCCTTCTTCACTGTCCAACTCTCACATCCATACATGACCACAGGAAAAACCGTAGCCTTGACTAGACAAACCTTTGTTGGCAAAGTAATGTCTCTGCTTTTGAACATGCTATCTAGGTTGGTGATAACTTTCCTTCCAAGGAGTAAGCGTCTTTTAATTTCATGGCTGCAGTCACCATCTGTAGTGATTTTGGAGCCCAGAAAAATAAAGTCTGACACTGTTTCCACTGTTTCCCCATCTATTTCCCATGAAGTGGTGGGACCAGATGCCATGATTTTCGTTTTCTGAATGTTGAGCTTTAAGCCAACTTTTTCACTCTCCACTTTCACTTTAATCAAGAGGCTTTTGAGTTCCTCTTCACTTTCTGCCATAAAGGTGGTGTCATCTGCATATCTGAGGTTATTGATATTTCTCCCGGCAATCTTGATTCCAGCTTGTGTTTCTTCCAGTCCAGCGTTTCTCATGATGTACTCTGCATATAAGTTAAATAAACAGGGTGTCAATATACAGCCTTGACGAACTCCTTTTCCTATTTGGAACCAGTCTGTTGTTCCATGTCCAGTTCTAACTGTTGCTTCCTGACCTGCATACAGATTTCTCAAGAGGCAGATCAGGTGGTCTGGTATTCCCATCTCTTTCAGAATTTTCCAGTTTATTGTGATCCACACAGTCAAAGGCTTTGGCATAGTCAATAAAGCAGAAATAGATGTTTTTCTGGAACTCTCTTGCTTTTTCCATGATCCAGCGGATGTTGGCAATTTGATCTCTGGTTCCTCTGCCTTTTCTAAAACCAGCTTGAACATCAGGAAGTTCACGGTTCACATATTGCTGAAGCCTGGCTTGGAGAATTTTGAGCATGACTTTACTAGCATGTGAGATGAGTGCAATTGTGCGGTACTTTGAACGTTCTTTGGCATTGCCTTTCTTTGGGATTGGAATGAAAACTGACCTTTTCCAGTCCTGTGGCCACTGCTGAGTTTTCCAACATTGCTGGCATATTGAGTGCAGCACTTTCACAGCATCATCTTTCAGGATTTGGAATAGCTCAACTGGAATTCCATCACCTCCACTAGCTTTGCTCGTAGTGATGCTTTCTAAAGCCCACTTGACACTAGATAGCACAGGAAACTATAGGGCTTCCCAGGTGGCACTAGGGACAAAGAACCAGCCTGAAAATACAAGGGACAAGAGACACGGGTTTGATCCCTGGGCTGGGAAGATCCTCTGGAGGAGGGCATGGCAACCTTCTTCAGTGTCTTGCCTGAAGAATCCCATGGATAGAGGAGCCTGGTGGGCTACAGTTCATGGGGTTGCAAAGAGTTGGACACGATTGAAGCAACTTAGTATGCACACGCTGTAGCCTGACTGGCTTCTCTGTCCACAAGCGCCACTGGGAAGCCCAGGATTAAGTAAATTAACATGGGTACAATTCTTTGAATGGGGCCTGATGCATAGTATTTAAGTATTCTAGAATGCCACCTATTATTATTTTTAGTGGTAGAAATAATGGGTCACATGAATTAAAACATCAACAACAAAAAAACCCCAAAACCGTAAGGTGTTTAGCCCAAAGATTTAGAGTGCTTGTTAAATATTATCTAACCACGATAAAGTCCTTGGTGTGAATGGGATTATCCTAGAGAGAAAAGCACTACAGGAAATAATCCTGGGGCTGTCTGAGAGGATATATATATATATATATATAAATTGTTTCAGGTTTATAGCAAGAGGTTTCAGAACATTTCCCTGTTCTGGAAACCCAAAGAAAACCTCAGGATATAAACTTCTGTCTTTCACAAAGAGGCACAGATGATCTTTCACAATGATCTTTTAATCATTGGATCTCAAGTTAAAAAAAAGTGGGTTACCTTTACATGTATACACACACACACACACACACACACACACACAGTTTTCATCAGTCACCTTCTCAAGAAGGCTTCCCTGACCATCCTTTCTGAAATACCATTTTTCCTTAGTCATTGAGAAATGTGCTTAAATCGCTTAATCCTGTCCGACTCTTTGCGATCCCGTGGACTGTAGCCTGCCAGGCTCCTCTGTACATGGATTCTCCAGGCCAGAATACTGAAGTGGGTAGCCGTTCCCTTCTCCAGGGGATCTTCCCAACCCAGGGATCGAACCCAGGTCTCCCGCATTGCAGGCGGATTCTTTACCGACTGAGTCATCAGGGAGGCTCAGTCATTATCAGTAATTTATTTTCTTCACAGCAGCCATCTGAAACGATCTGCTTATTATTTTCCCTCTCTTCCCTTAGGCTCAAAGTTTCACGAACAGAGGGGCTGTTGAAGGGTTCAAAAGGGCAGATTGGCTTCTGGCTGTGCCTTGCGTAGACATGGTGATATGAAAAATGATTTTTAAAAAAATTATTCATGGATATAACAGAGCATCTTGGAAGGAGCTTTGAATTCTTATAGGTCCAATCCTCTGGAGATCTTTTGAGAGAGACGGAGCATGTTGAATGAAGCCTAGTCACGGTGGCGGTGACTACTCCAACTTTATACCGCGACTCAGACGTTAGCTGAGTGGTGACTTAAGTCACTACCCGAGGGCGGAGAGGAGCCCTCACGTCGCACCAGACGGAGCACTAATCCCTCCTCAGTCCTCCCGGTTTAGCAAGCCACTCTAGCCCAATCTCTCCTCTTGACTGCTTTGTCCGCCCGCCAAGGCCTTTTCTGATTGGTGCAAACTTGCGCTGTGCGTGATGACGTCACAAGAGGGCGACGTTGCTATAAGAGCGCGGCCGGCGAGCGCATGCTCCTCTTTCTTGGTTTCCAGAGCGTTCGCTTAGGTGAGCCATGCGGCCGTGTTCGGTATTTTGGGTGTGGGTCGTAAAGTCTTGCGGGCTATTCGACCTTTAATGAGTACGCTAAAGCAGTTGGAGGTGAAATGAGCGTAACTGGAAAGTGGTAGAAATGATGGTCGATTATAAAACTCTTCAGGAAGAGTTCTCGCGATATCTTCCCTAGGCGCCGGGAGGTTCCTAGCGTAGCTCTGGGACTGCGCAGGCGCTGCCGAGTCCTCACGGGCAGCTCTCCTTCTCGCACAGGCGCAGACGGGCAAACAGAGCCAGCATGCCGGTCGCCCGGAGCTGGGTTTGTCGCAAAACCTATGTGACCCCGCGGAGACCCTTCGAGAAGTCCCGCCTCGACCAAGAGCTGAAGCTGATCGGTGAGTGGCTAGGTTTCTGTTTCCCGGGCTGGGGAAGCTGACACATGGGTGAGGCCGCCCACGTGCTCGTTCTGTTTAAAAATCTCCAGTGTGTTCACCCTCCTCACCCAGTTTTGGGATTGTCTGTTGTTTTTCTGTATCCCGAAGTCACTAATCCTTTTTCACTAGTCCATGGGACTGAGCTTTTTCACTCATTCTGCAGGCGAGTATGGGCTCCGGAACAAACGTGAGGTCTGGAGGGTCAAATTCACCCTGGCCAAGATCCGAAAGGCTGCCCGGGAGCTGCTGACGCTGGATGAGAAAGACCCGCGGCGTCTGTTCGAAGGTGTGTATGTGAGCCCGCAGGAGAGCTGCTGCTGTTCTTCCTTCTAGGGTTGTGCAAGACATGGAGCAAGACATTGGATCCAGCCTTTAGTAGGAGTTATGGAGTAAGAAAATAGGGCTGAATACGAGTACGTACCTTTCGTCTTATCTATGACTGGTTTATTCAAACCCTGCGAATCGGTTTCCAGTGGATTAGAACTAACACGGAGACGGCGATGGCACCCCACTCCAGTACTCTTGCCTGGAAAATCCCATGGACGGAGGAGCCTGATGGGCTGCAGTCCATGGGGTCGCAAAGAGTCGGACACGACTGGGCGACTTCACTTTCACTTTTCACTTTCATGCATTGGAGAAGGAAATGGCAACCCACTCCAGTGTTCTTGCCTGGAGAATCCCAGGGAAGGGGGAGCCTGGTGGGCTGCCGTCTATGGGGTTGCAGAATCGGACACAACTAAAGCGGCTTAGCAGCAGCAGCAGAGCTAACAATGCCAAGCATTGGGCACCTGGTTATATCTATACATAGTTCAACAGAACAGTATTGCTTCTTATGTTCTTGTTCCCTGACTAGACAGTGAAATTTGAGAAGTTCCACCCAGGGTGGAACTTGAGTGTGTATATTTGCCTTCTTTAACACGATGGTGAAGGACATTTACTCAGGGTCTGAACAGTAGAGGACCTGTGGGTTTCACAGGAAAGAACGGTTCCAGGTGATCTTAGAGGGAATACAGATCATACCGTATGATTTAAGGTTAAAAAAAAAATGATGGTGCGGTATACTTGACAAACTGCCATCTTTTAGACTCTTTAAGGTCTAAATGTCTGCTTTGAGATGTGAGGTTTATGGGCTTTTGGAAGGGACGATATTCATATTTTAGTAGGACCTCTTAGGTTGTCAAATGGTGAAAATACTAAGAAAGCTGGTACTTTATAAGGCTCACTGAATATCTTTTTCTAAGCTCTTGGTGTACATTATTTAATTTGCACAAGTAGACTGGTGGAGGTACTGATCATAGTCTTCAAATGAGCAAGTGATCCAAGACTTCCCTCAATAGGTGGGACTGGAGTGCATGTGAGCGCAGGGTTAGGAGTTGAAGGAGGGTTCCAGATGATGGTTAGGTAACATGCCAAAAGTTGAAACAGTTCCTAAATGTAAAAGTAGTCAGTAAACTTGGTGCTACATTGTATCCTGAGTGTGGAAGAGCTTCATATACAGTTTGTGATTCTAACAGATGCGACTCTGGCTGTAGGTGATTCTGTTTTTTGGTGTAGGTGTATCTGTTTTTTGTAACACCTTTTATTAGGATAAACTGTACACAACAGGAAGTTTGCTCACAGTATCTAAAATTTATTTTTAGTTACATCTAAAATTGGCCATTTTGTAGGTATTATCTTGATGCTGCTTTTGGTCTGACCCTAGGAAATTTTGATTCTAGTGAAAGTCAGAGGGGCTGGGCTAACTTGGGCAGCTGGCTTTTTATTTTCAATAGGAGTGGCTAGTCTGATTTTTCTCCCAAACTGTGATTAAGGATGGAAGTGCTCTTACGTTAAGCATGAGTGGTCATCCATAGTAGAGATTGAGAAAGGTTTGGAGAGGTGTTGTACTAACACAGATTCATCACTTTGATCTATCCCAGTTCCAAGGGTGTGAGAGGTTCTCATTTTTAACCTTTGTTAGTTGGGAAGCTCCTTTGACACTCGGGAGAATTGAGGAATCTCCCTGGTGGATGTTGGTATTGGGTGGAACTCTGTCCCAGAGTTTGGGGGACAGACCTCAGCTTATTCTGGTCTCAGGGAAACTTGCTGGAGAGTTAATCACAGAGAAACTTAGGTGCTAAGCAGTCATGTGACAAAGAGATGGCACAGGGCAGGGTTGAGCAGGTAATCCAGGGATTACTTGGTTTTCCAGGGGGGAAGTTGCACGGAGAGGGCAACAGCAGGTAATCCACAGTGAGTGAAGCTAGATTTCTGGGATGGAGAGGAGGAGCCTGGGAGCTCTGAGGTGTTGGCCTTGCTTGAGGTCTAGCCTTTCCCACTAAGGTGTGACAAGAAGAGTTACTGGTTCATTTCATTCAGTCATTCACAGGTATCAACTCTCACCTCACACCAGCACAGGGTAAAAACCAAACTTGGGTCTCCTGCACTGCAGGCAGATTCTTTACCCTGTTGTGGTGTGAGGTGAGAGTTGATACCTGTGAGTGCCTGAGTGAAATGAACCAGTACACTGTTTTTGTCATAAGACTCACTCCTTAGTGGGAGTTTGATCCCTGGGTCAGGAAGGTCCCCTGGAGTGGGAATGGCAACCCACTCCAGCCTATTCTTACCTGGAGAATGCTGTGGACAGAGGGGCCTGGCAGAGTTGGACACAGCTGAGTGACTAACACATCATATTAGAAACTAAGGCACTTAAATGCTTGCTTCATGCCATAGAGACAAGGACCCCTTGGCCATTGAGGTGCCCACTGGCATACAGTTGTTTTTTTTTTTTGAAACAAACTTTGATTTGGCTGATTCTGATTGTTAATTCTTTGGGCCAAATGAAAGCCATTTATCAGTTTTTAGTAGTTGGACACACTCCTGTGGTTGAAGGCTGCAAGCTTATCAGTTTTATTTTTGTCTTCATATCCAGTAAGATTTTTCCTGTATTGATAGCCCTCCCCACTATTAAAGGATGTAGGTGGGTTAATAATAGTAAGTGAAATGTGTTTTTGAAGTAATACAGGTTGAGTTATTGTCAGGTGTCTATTTTCTTTTTTTTTAAATTTTATTTTATTTTTAAACTTTACAATATTGTATTAGTTTTGCCAAATATCGAAATGAATCCACCACAGGTATACCTGTGTTCCCCATCCTGAACCCTCCTCCCTCCCCATACTCTCCCTCTGGATCGTCCCAGTGCACCAGCCCCAAGCATCCAGTATCGTGCATCGAACCTGGGCTGGCGACTCGTTTCATACATGATATTATACATGTTTCAATGCCATTCTCCCAAATCTCCCCACCCTCTCCCTCTCCCACAGAGTCCATAAGACTGATCTACACATCAGTGTCTCTTTTGCTGTCTCGTACACAGGGTTATTGTTACCATCTTTCTAAATTCCATATATATGCGTTAGTATACTGTATTGGTGTTTTTCTTTCTGGCTTATTTCACTCTGTATAATAGGTTCCAGTTTCATCCAGACGTGAAGTGTCCAAAATGGAAGATAATTCCAAACTCACTTTTGTTTACATTTGGATATGTTTTGTAATGATATTTGATTATTATGTTCAGTTTTTAAATTGTGTAATTTATAATTTGACATTATTAGTATAGAATGTATATTGTGAAATGATCTCCACAGTAAGTCTAGTTAGCATCAAATCATCTTCCCATTTTTTAATTGAAGTGTTTTTTTTTGCTGTTGTATTATTTCATTATATATTTTGGGTATTAACCCCTTATTAGATATGTGATTTATATTTTCTCCCATTCCGTAGGTTGTTTTTCATTTTGTTATGCTCTGCAGAAGCTTTTTAGTTTGATGTGGTCCAACTTGTTGATTTTTCCTTTTGTTACCTTTACTTTAGAATCAGATCCAAAACATCATCTCCAAGACTGAGGTCAAGGAGGTTACTGCCTGTGTTTTCCTCTGGGAGTCTCATTACATTCCTGTGTTTAGTCCATTTTGAGTTTGTTTTCCCCGCTGGAGGCTTAAGGGATCTTCATTCCCAGTTGTTGAGTCGCTAAGTCTGTCCAACTCCCAGTGGGCCCCACGGACCATAGCCCGCGAGGCTCCTGTCCACGGGATTTCCATGGCAAGAATAATGGAGTAGGTTGCCATTTCCTTCTCCCTGGGATCTTCCCCCGCCAGGGATTGAACACGTATCTCCTGTGTCGCAGGCATATTCTCTACCACTGAGCCAGGGGAGCGGCCCTGGCCACTGCAGTGAAGTCACCAATCACCGAGTCCTCACTACTGGACCTTCTGGGAATTCATGATTTTGAGTTAACTTTCGTGTTCATTCTTGTCCTTGCATGTGACTGTCCAGTTCTCCAGACACCAGTGTTGAGAGGCTCTTCCCCACTGTGTATCCCTAGCTCCTTTGTTGTAAACTAATTGGCCGTTTATATATATGGTTTATTTCTGGTCTCTATTCTGGTTTATTCCCTCAATCTGTTTTTATGTCAATGTCATACTATTTTGATTACTATAACTAACGTATACAACTTTGTGGGGTGGTTTTTTTTTTCCTCTTTATTTCTTGTTTTTGTCTTCTTTACAACTTTGTTTTTCCTCAAGATTGGCTTTAGCTATTCAGGGTCTTTTCTGGTTCCATAAAGATTTTAGGATTGCTTGTTCTTTTTCTGTGAAAAATGGCATTGGAATTTTTATAGGGATTGCCTCGAATCTGTATATTGCTATAGGTAGTATGGGCGTTTTTTTTTTTAACTGCTGTTCCAGTCCATGAGCACTGAATTTCTTTCCGTTTGTGTCTTTAATTTCTTTGATTAGTGTTTTGCAGTTTTCATTGTGTAGGCTTCTCACTAAAATTTTTATGCAGTTGTAGATGGGAGAATATCCTTCACTTGTGTTCAGTATTCATTCAGTGCAAATTCGTACCTGGGGTGTTGGAAAAGGTATAGTATGTTTCTCCATTTAGATTCTCCTTGGCTCCTAGTCTGCTAGGAAGGCTGTCACAGAGTCAGCCAGCTTTCCTTCAGGCTTTGTCTAGGGGCAGGGGTGGGTGCTAATAAATGATAATCCTCTGTGATGATAGCCAGCCCCGGGAGTGCGAGCCAGCAGCGTCCCCGGAGCTCTCCTGACTGGCGCTTGGACACCCACAGGCAAGGCCCCCTGAACCTGGAGTTGCTGGGTGCCAGGGAGAAGCTGATGCCCGCTGGTTTACTTTGCCAGGCACTGAGGTTATCCTCACCGTCGTTTTAGTAGAAAATGGATGACACGTACTCAACTCGAATGTGTGCCGCGTCTCTTCCAGGCCTAACAGATAGGTACTGATGCTGTTGAAGTGTCAGACGCGGGAGGTGGTTTGCGTGCGTTTGATTGGTAGGGCTTTCTGGACGCCAGCGTATTGGCTCGTAGCCCCTGGCTGTGTTACGGGAGGACTAGTGGAGGGCAGCGGCGTGCAGACTTACTCTTCTAAGAGCTCTGGAGGGCGCTCCCTTGTTCAGACAGGTTGTGGGTCGTCATCTGCCTCAGGGTAGTGAGGATTCTGGCAGTCACGGTGGCTCATGCAGTAGGGCGTTGAGTCCTGTATCAGAACTAGTTCTTCCTTCCTGCTGGGTCTCACCGCCGTGGTGTGGAGGTGCCGGATTTGAACTGGAAGGATGAGACAGGCTTCTGTGCCCCCTCACCAGGTAATGCCCTGTTGCGGCGGCTCGTCCGTATCGGGGTGCTGGACGAGGGCAAGATGAAGCTGGATTACATCCTGGGCCTGAAGATTGAGGATTTCTTGGAGAGACGCCTGCAGACCCAGGTCTTCAAGCTGGGCCTGGCCAAGTCCATCCACCACGCCCGTGTGCTCATCCGCCAGCGCCACATCAGGTACTGCCTCGGGGCTCCCGGAGCCTCTCCCACCCTGCCCCTTGAAGGGACGCCCTCGCTGAGCCCCCTCCCTACCCCTGTCTTCTGTGCAGCCCTCGGAGGTGGTGAAGGTGTGAGCTCACCTTAAGGGGACAGATTGGTCCCTACAGACAGCTCATGGGGGAGCTGGGGGCAGCCTCACCCCCAGAGCCCTGCGCAAGGGTCACTGCGGCTGGAGCCGTACACCTTGCGAAGGCTCCAGCAGGCGTGCCGGGAGCTGGACAGGTAACAGCTCTTGGTGTCACTTGGAGAGCCATCCCTGGAGCTCAGCTGACTTGGGTGGGTTGGGCCCATGTGGTCACAGTGCACTCTCCGGGCAGCTGCTGTGGTGAAGAGCAGGGGCCAGGTGGATCTTTGGGTGCTCAGTTTACCCTATGGAGATAGGGCCCTGGTCACAGGGGCCTGTGTAGTGAGCAGGTTCCTAGCCTCTCAGTAGCCCCTGTGACTCATGGGCAGGAGCCTCTCATGCTGCTTGTGTGAAATGAAACCGCCCCGGTCCTCTTGGGGTGCCACTTCAGAGACAGTGAGAGGAGCCCTGATGGAGACTAAAGCTCAGCGAGAGGCACACAGCTCAGAACTGTCTGGCACACTTCAGTGTTTGAGAAGCAGGCCTCAGTGTTAACGCGCTGCCACCCCCGAGTTCATTCTGGGCCTGAATTCCCCGGCCCTCCGTGAGAGGTGAGCGAGTGTCCAGGACACAGGGGCGCCCCCGAGGACCAGGAATGCCTTGCCGGCCTCGGCCCGGCCCTCAGCTGCCGCTCCCCCCTAGGGTCCGCAAGCAGGTGGTGAACATCCCGTCCTTCATCGTGCGCCTGGACTCGCAGAAGCACATCGACTTCTCCCTGCGCTCCCCCTACGGCGGGGGCCGCCCGGGCCGAGTGAAGAGGAAGAACGCCAAGAAGGGCCAGGGCGGGGCTGGAGCCGGCGATGACGAGGAGGAGGACTGAGCCCGGGCAGTGCCCTGGGCCGGCGCAGCGGCCAGTGTGCCTCAGATAATAAAGCAGGATATCCACAGTGTGGAATTTGTCTTTACTGCTGTGTCTCTTCCCCGCTCTGACACACACCCTTCTGGAGCGGCAGTGGGGCCGCCGCTTTCCACTCAGGGGCCGGGAGAGCTTTGTTCCCGTCTGTGGAGCCGTTGCTAGATGGTGGTCCTTGTTCTCCTTAGGCCTGGCTTTACCGTATCCTGACAGACACGTCTACACATCACTCCATCACACTTCCAGGGACCCACAGTACAGGCAAAGACAAAACTAGAGGGAGCTTCTCAGCCAGGACCTGCCCTGGTGGTCCCAGTGAACCTGCCTTGCACTGCTGTGATGCGGGTTCACGGTTAATCCCTGGTGGAGGAACTAAGCCAGTGCTTTCTAATGAACACCCAATGGCCAAAAGCAGTTCTGAGTGAGGGGGTCATTTCCCAGACAGGAAGGGGGAACCCTGCCGCCACCCCCCCCACCCCCCCGTGTTTGGGGGTTCTGAAGACTTCATGGTCAGGAGGGAGGCAGGCTTCCCTTTTCTCTGTCAAGCTGTCTGAGACAGGAAGGGGCTTGTTCTCAGGAAATGAGAAATAAGGAATTGAGCAACCCCAACAGCTGCAGGCATGGGGCACCCAAGTCCTGCTCTGGGAGCTTGGGGCTCTGCTGTCAGTTCAGTGGCCATTCTCCGGGTTACAGCTCAGGGTTTGCCAAGTCACTGAAGTGTGTAGTAGAGTGCTGGCAGCCTAGCCTACCTTTGGGAGGTCCTGGAGCTGCTGGTGTCAGGACTCCAGGCTGGCTGGGGTTGAACTGAGTGTCCGTGGGGGCAGCTCCTGGGGTCCCTGGAGGTGGAGTCTGGGTCATCCTGGGCTAGTGCAAGGCAAGAGCAGCATACACGCTGGGCTCTGCTGGGGACTCTCCTGACTGCCAGTTGGAGGGCGCAGTCACCCCCTGTCTGCTAGTTGAGTGGTCCAGTTCAGCATAGGTCACATCCTGGGGGGCTTCAGATGTGGCAGCCTTTGGAGGGTGTAGAAAGAGGTCAGGGGTGTGAGATGGGGAAAGCCTGGGGGCCTGGGAGGTAAGGATGCACTCCTTGAGGGTCTTAGTCGTTAGGGCTCTGCTAGTGAGGGGTGAGGGGTGGTCTCTGAACCATGCCTCCTTCAGTTCCGTAGCTTCGACCCTCAGGAAGGAGGGAAGTGGAGCAAGTTGAAATCCTGTGATGGATCGCTAAGTTTGATGCTGGGAGAGGACGGGGCTGGAGATGGGAATTGAGTGCGGCTGTCCTCACTGAGGGACAGTCAGGCCCCACTGCGCCCTTCAGGAAAGTGAGGGGGTCACCAGAGCGGCTACGGGAGGTGGTCCTCACTGCAGCGAACAGATGAGGTTCACCTGCCTGGGGAAAGATGGCTGAGGGCTGAGCAAGGATCTCAGAATCTTCTGGCTGTTAGAAGCCCCCCCTCTGGCCCTGTCTCCAGGCCCAGGGCTTGCATGTAGCCCATTTTGGGGGGCACAGACTGTTCAGCCCTGCCAGCTCAACCTGAGCGTTCAACAGTGTCCCGGTCGGAGGAGCCGGGTGTGGGGCGCGGCAGCCCAGGGAGCAGGTGCTCGTGGAAGGGGCCACCTGGCCTTGGGGTCAGTGTCCTCTGCCCTCCGTGTGTGAGTGAGGAGGTGGGGGTCTCACCTGACTGTCCCGCGCTCTGCCATGCTCTGGCTGTGCGTCTTCTGTGACGGCACCTGGTGGGGACAGGACAAGGGGGGCCGGCTCCTGCCCAGACCGCCTCACACCTCCCACAGCAGATGTCCAGAGCGGCTCGGTGACCGGCCACTGCCACCCAGCCAGGCTCGAGCTCTCCTCCCAAGCCCAGAACCACTGCCACCCGATCCCAGGCCCCCAGGACAGCGCCCCCCTTCCCCTTACAGTACAAGCTTTCCGGGGCGTCAGCGGCCGGGCTGGAGCTGGGGAGGAGAGAGCAGTGTTGGGGTGGAGGGAGCCCCAAGCAGGCGGTGGGGTGGGATTCAGGGAGAGGTCAGGCTGAGCAGTGTTGGGGCGGTGAGGGAGCCCCGGGCAGGCGGTGGGGTGCGAGTCTGTGGGAGAGGTCGGGCTGAGCAGTGTTGGGGCGGTGAGGGAGCCCCGGGCAGGCGGTGGGGTGCGAGTCTGTGGGAGAGGTCTTACTTCGTCTTCTGGCCTCTGTCCTCAAGCACTGATGCTGCAGCCGCTGTGGGAAGACAAGAGTCAGCCTCCAGCCCTGCCCTCCCCGACCCTCCCCACTGCCCCAGAGCCCTTCTCTAGGGTTACAGGAAGATCTGCAAGGGTCTCCAGGCTGAAAAAATTATCATGCCTTCCCTCCTCCACGAAGAATTCAAGAGAAGGGCTTCCGTGGTGGCTCAGTGGTAAAGAATCCGCTTGCCGACACAGGGGACATGGGTTTGATCCCTGGTCTGGGGGGATTCCACATTCCATGGAGTAATTAAGCCACAACTACTAAGCTTGTGCTCTGGAGCCTGGGAGCGTGACTGCTGAAACCCGAGAGCCCAAGAGCCCAGGAGCTGGGAGCTGCAGTAAGAGAAGCCCGAGCCCTGCAACCAGAGAGAAGCCCCAGCTCACCGCCACCACAGAAAGCCCATGCACAGCAACCAAGACCCAGAGCAGCCAATAAACAAAATTCAAAAATTATTTTAAAAAATTCGAGAGCTCTAAACCATGAAATACAAAACTTGAATGTATTCTCAAGCGGCGTGTAAATTTGAAAACATCAAAGGATACTCTAATGCACGTGCGCTCACATTTAGCCTCTTCAGATTTCTCTCACGGGGAGATGCTAGAGCAGTTTTAACCAGACTCACCCCTTTCTTAGGTTTCCCTTGGGCTGGTGCCCTAAGCCCACCACCTCCAGGGTTCCGAGTCACCCCGTTCCCTACTCACCTGACTTCCTGTGTCTGTCCTGACCCCGGTGTCGGAGGAAGAGGAAGATGAGGAGCAGCAGGAAGAAGGTCACCGAGACCCCGATGAGGACACTCAGGTACCATGTAAGGCCTAGGGCACCAGAGACGCCTGAGTGAGCCAGGGGTGCCGTTTAACTGGGCACCTGCTGTGCGCAGACTCATGCTGGGGTCTGCACGTCCATCTCCAGCACATCCCACCCGTTTACAGACAAGGAGACTGAGGCCCAGAGAGGGAGATCATGGCCCCCAAGTCGCCCAGCCTGGAGGTGGTGGAGCTGGGACTGGAACCCGGAACTGTGGGTTCCCTCATATTTTTTAGAATTAGTTTTTGTTTTGTTTTCATGCTTTCACTTCCAGGCAGAACACCAGTTCAGAGACGGGTGCATCAAGCCCAGTTCTCTGCCAGCCCAGCCGGATCCGTCTCCCACCCTACAGAGTCCTGCCTCCCCGTCCGCCCGCCCCCAGCACGGGGCCTGCGTGGAGGTGGAGTGTGTGTCTGGGAGGGGCAGCGGGGCGGGCTCTGGCCTTCCTGAGGCCCAAGTAGGCCCTGCGCTGCGGGCTGTCGTGCTGAGGAAGGAGGTGGGAGGCCCCCTGCGTGGAGGGTGGGCCTCTGACCCCGGGAGGAGCACAGCTGGTCCAAGGTCCCATGGTTGGAAGTAGTAGAGCCCTGTGACTCCCACGCCCAGCTCTTTGCCTGGCACCAAGGCAGCTCCTTGGGGGGCTGGAGAGCTCAGACACTGTCCCAACCAGTGTTGCTGCATCCTCGTCCTTGCTGTCGAGGCTGATGCCAGTGAGAAGGGGCTGTCCCGAGGCCATTAACTCGGGAAGTGACGGAGCCGCGATAGAGCTGCTTCCACCCCCACCGCCCTACAGAGAGCCTGACTCACCCGAGCCTGATTCCAAGGCGGGGAGGAGCTCATTCCTGGAGCTTCCTAAGGGTCAGAGTAGAGATGAGCGGCGGCCTGCTTCCCCTTGTCAGCCCTGCTCCCCTCCCCCAGCCGGGCCCCAGCATCCCCCACTGCATGACCCCCACCCTTCATCCACGTCTCATTCCCGGGAGCCCCGTGATCCCCCGGGACACCAGCTGAGCCAGGGCCTGTCCACTCGCTCCCTTGGGGGCCACGGGCTCTGTTAGCCCCTCTCTTGTGCTGCTCTCTGGGCGAGGGGCCATGAAGACTGGAGACCAGAGGAGGGTGGGGACCGAGGGCTCTGGCCTTGAGTCCTGCTGGTTGGCCCTGAGGCCTGTGTAGCTCAGCTCCATCACCAGGAGCGGGTCTGGATGCCTGGGATGAGGGCAAGGATGGGCAAGGAAGGGAGGCCTCTGGCTCTTTCCGGTCCCCTCAGAGTTGATCCCCACCTTCTGTGACCCCCCACTCCCACTCAGCCCAGAGCTCCCCTGGGAACAGGGCCCTGGCCTGACCTGGAGGATGCAGAGGACCAGGGCTGGGCCCTCACCTGAGACCTGGAGCTCCAGGGGGTCGCTGGGGAGCGACAGCAGGTGGGGGGCGGTGCTGTGTGAGCTGTAGCACCTGTAGGTCCCACTGTGGGCCGAGGTCACAGCACGCAGGGTGAAGTTGGCCTGAACGGGTGGAGCCGGGTCCTGCAGACGAAGGTGCTGGGGAGCAGCGAGCGACCCCTCCTTGGACAGATGGAAAGTGTCTGACCCGGACCTCAGAGCGACACTGCAGGGTCACATTCTCTCCCTGGGGCACTGAGGCCCCCGGGCGGGCGGAGAGGGAGGGTTTCCTGTGCATTCCTTGGGGGGACGGGGGTGATGAGCAGAGAGCCCCTCCCCACACCCCGGACTCTGAGCAGGGGGCCTCCCTGTGACCCTCCCAGCTCCTCTCAGCCCGTCTGTGTGCGTCTCCTTAATCTCCGTGCCTCTCACTCCTGTTTTCACGTTCCCCCCCAGACCCCTGCCCCACCTGGGCCTTTGCTCCAGGACCCTCTCCCCGGACCCGTCACCACCAGGGCCGACCCTCGTCCAGTGCCCTGAGCAGACAGTCGGGACCTGGACCAGGACAGGGGCTCCTCACCCGCAATCAGGATGTCCAGGGGGGCACTGGGAGCTGACCACGCGTAGGAGTTGTGTCCACTGTAGCATCTGTACTGGCCCCCGTGGGCGCGGCTCACGCGGCCCAGAGGGAAGTCGGGGCTCTGCTGCCCTTCTAGACGGAGGGGCGGGCTGAGCCCCTCGTCCTTGGTGAGAGCGAAGCTGCCAAAGCCGGCCTCTGAGCGACACTGGAGGGTCAGGTTGTCTCCGGCGAGCACGAGCGAGCTGGGCTGGGCGGAGAGGGAGGGTGCCCTGGACAGGCCTGCGGACGGGGCACAGAGGCACGTGGCTGCACGCCCGCCCTGCTCCCGGGGCTGCGGAGAGAGCTCACCCTGCTCCCTCCCGAGGCTTCCGCCCTGTCCTGCCCCAGGAGCCCAGTGTCCCTGCCCCCGTCTCCCCCAGTGCTCATGGGGCATAAGGCTGAGGTCAGGGGTCTGTCTAGGAAATAGAGGGGCCTGGGAGCCTCACCTGTGACCTGGAGATGCAGAGGGCCACTGGGGCGTGACCACAGATAGGGCTGAGTGCTGGGAGCATCATAGCACCTGTAGGTCCCCCCGTGGGAGGTGGTCACTGGGCCTACAGGGAACACAGCCTGTTCCTGCCCCTGGTTCCCATAGTTCTTCGATGCCTTGTGTCGGAGCGGGTCAGTGCCTCCCTCCTTCAGCAGATGCAGAGAGCCCGCTGCATACTGTGAACTGCATGTGAGGGACACTCTGCCTCCTGCGGCCACCACAGGGCTGGGCTGGGCGGACAGAGAGGGCGCCCTGTACACTCCTGGGGGCGAGGGGCTGTGTTAAAGGGGGACCTCCACCCAGTGACCCCAGGTGTGGGCTGGGAGGGAAGGGGCCCCCTGAGCCCACACTCTGCTCCTCTGCCCGTGAGGAGGCTCCCACGGTGGGAGGGACCTGCCCCTGCCCCACCCTCTTACCTGTCACCACCAGGGGCAGGGTGTCACTCCGCTGTGACCAGCCATTCCTGCTGTGATATGCACACCAATACTGTCCAGCATCACTTGAGCTCGAGGATGCAAAGTGGAACCAGGCCTTGTTCCTGGAGCCCTGTGGGGCCTTAGCCTCCCAGTATACAGAGCTCCTCTCTTTATGCAGACGGTAGACCTCAGCCAGCAGAGACCCCTGACACCAGATGGTCACCGGGCTCCCCTGGGCGACCATGGTGCCTGGGTCAACCCGGATGGAGGGTTTGGGGAGAACCTCTGGAAAGGAATCAGACCTGAGGAGTCAGGGCGCCTTCTCCCCCAGGTTTCCCAGCTGTCACCCAGGCCCCTCCCAGACGGGCCACCCGCGGCCCCGACCCGCTGTGCTCCCCACTGACCAGGGGTGGTGGGTGGAAGCAGGAGGTCTGGGGCTCACCTGGTTGTCCCTGGTCCCACGGGCCCCAGCACAGCCCTGGAAGAGAGTTCCCTGTGAGCGCCTGGCCCCACCACACGTCCTGGACGCTCCAGGTCTGCTCTGCGCCCTGAGGTCTGGGGTCAGATCCGGGCTGAGGACATTCCCCTCTCTCCCAAGAAAGTCTGTCCCCACGGAACCTCCTGCATCCTGAGGCCGTCAGGGACCAGATGTGGGAGGAGAGGGGTTTCCACCCCTCCCTTCTCGGAAGCTCACCAAGGCAGAGAAGGGCGGTGAAGGTCAGGGTCGTGGCGCTGCCTCTCATGGTCCCCAGCAGAGCAGGTGACCTACAGAGACCTCAGAGCCCGCAGGACAGACAGACGCACTGGGTGTGAAGGTCCGGGCTCGGTGGCGCCCGTCTTGGGTTCCTCCTGAGCCTCGCTCCACTCTCTGTGAAGGATGGGGCTGAGGCGACCGTGGTCTCTCGGGGCCTTTCTGACCAGATCAGACTTACCGACACCCCCTTCTGCCCCGCCACTCTGCCTGCCTGTTCCGTCTCCTCCTCGTGCCAAGTCTGGATCTGGAGAGTGACCTCACGTCCCAGAGTGCAAGGCTGCAAGAAGCCGGGCAGGCCCCGGAGCCATCTGAGTGCCTGTCCCGGTTCTTACTCTGCCTCCCACAGGGGTTGGGTGATCTTGGGCAAGTAGCTTCCCTTTCCTGAGTTTCTGCAAATGTTCTTCCTTTCTTTTGTCAGCTAGTCCAGTTCGTCGGTATTTGTTGGGCAATGACCATGTTCTGCCATGGTGACAGAGCCTGGAATTTCCTTGGTGACGCCATCAAATTCCTTCCCTGGACTTGTGGGGCTCAGATGAATAAAAACAGACAGAACAAACATTTACCCGGCAAACAGTTCAGCTGACTCTTGTGAGACTGTTAGGAGTTGAAAGAAAACAGGGAACCATGAGTACCTTTAACAGATAGACGTCATGAAGCCTGGGTCCTGGCTGGGAGGTGTGTCTGATGGGCGAACAGGCAGGAGCTACTAGCTCAGGGGCAGCGGCAGTGGAGGCAGTGGCATCCCAACCAGACAGACCTTGAGCTGCTCTCAGAATTGAGAGCAGTGAGGGGGGAGGCAGGGGTGTCGCCACACTGGGTCTTGAGTGCATGTAAGTGTTTGGGGTTTTATCTTTAAAGCAGTGGGAAGGTTTTCAGCAGCAGACAGTATGAAGTGATTTCTAGTTTAGAAAGATTACCACCATGTGGAGAGTGTAACGCAAGAGGGCTCTATTGATAATGAACCCCATTCACAGTAAAATACCAACATTGATCTGGCTTCTGGATGGCGTGTTGACCAGTGTTTTAAGTCGTTCACATAGATAAACCTTACGGGAACGTATAACTCGAAATATATTTACACTGGGTTTCCCTGGTAGCTCAGACGGTACCGTCTACCTGCAGTGAGGGAGACCCAGGTTCAATCCCTGGGTCATGAAGATCCCCTGGAGAAGGAAATGGCAACCCACTCCAGTATTCTTGCCTGGAAAATCCCTTGGACAGAGGAACCTGGCGGGCTACAGTCCATGGGGTTGCAAAGAGTTGGACATGACCGAGTGACTTCACGTATTTTACACTGGAATGAGACAGGAAGGCTTCTTGGTCCAGCAGGTTGGAAGGGACAGCCCTGTTCAGACTGGCTGAGGGGACGGTCTGTGGAGGCACAGAGTTGTTAAGTAGGTCTGTGTTTGTGGGTGCTTGGGGATATGTGGTTAAGTGTGACGAGTCTGGTCTAGGACGGAGAGCTGTTTAGTGGGGCTGACCTGCCAAAGCCTGGAACATGGGGTGGTGCACCTGGGCCCACGTTTTTGAAGGTGGAAACTGTTGAAAGGATTTTGAACGGGGCAGGCTCAGACCTGATACGGTGGTGGGAAGAGTCCTTTGGGAGGTAGTGAGAGATGAACGGGAGTAAGGGGTGGGGCCTGGGCTGGAGGACCAGGAAGGAGGCAGATGGGACAACACAGACGGGATGTCTGAGGACGGGTCAGGGACCTTGTTCACAAGGGCTCCAGGGGCACAGTGATGTGGGCCTGGTGGTTGGGTGGGAAGTGCGGGAGGCCGGGGAACTGAAGGTACTTCCTCTGTCTGCCTCGGTTGCCTGGAGGAGCCAATGGGGCAGTCATAAATAGGACGACCCTAGGAGAGAGACGCATGGCAGATGCTTGGAATACTGATCCCCATTCTTTAGCATAAAGCACAGCCCTCCTTCCTGACCTGGGATGGTGGATTCGCTTTTCCTCTGCATTGATTTACTTGTTTCTACAATTTAGCACCATCTTTTCTTGTTGCCCGTCTTCTAAACCTCTGAGTCATCGCTGCCTCCTCAGTGCCCCTTCTCACCCTGAGCAGAACTTTTCATCTCATTCTGTGAATTCTTTCTCTAGGCAAACGAGAAGAACACAGGCTGGAGGCAAAAAAAATGGTTTTTAAAAATGAACACAGACCCAGGATCTCTGAGACAGTCATTGATCGCCCAGCAAAAGGGGAATATCAATGAAGAAAAATAATTTTGAGGAAGTAAATATTGACCATTTTACAGATTTGATGAAAGCCATAAATTTACACATCCAAGATGCTCATCAGATAACCTTCAAAAACGATGCCCAAACATCACAATTATATTCAAATCAGTGGGGAAGAAAATTTTAAAACCATGCCCACACACATCACAGTCAAAATGGAATCAGTGGGAAAAAATTGAAAGCATCCAGATAAAAGGACCAGGTTACATACAGAGGAAAAATGATTTGAATGATTTCAGATTTCATATCAGAAGCCACTGTGGTCTAAGACTGATAGTCCTGAGGGACGAGAAGAGCCAACGTGGAATTCTGGGTATATTCTTCAGGAATGAAAGCAAAATAGTCATTCTGAGAGGAAAGAACACTTGAGAGAATGTGTTGCCTGAAGACCTTCTTTAAAGGAATGATAAGGCTAGTTCTTTAGGCAGAAAGGAAATAATTCTCGAGGGAAACTTGGAAATTCAACAATCAAGGAAGAATAAAAAGTGGTAAATAGGTAAATGTAATAGCATATTTTTCTCATTTCCTGTATATGTGATTGTTGAAAGCAAAAATAACAATGTTTGGTGGGGTTTTTAATATAGGTATAATAAATGAAGACATATAACATCTATAGCATGATGGAAGGTGAGGGTGAAAGGACCCGTGTGATAAGGTTTTCATGTTTCTCTTGAGGAGATGAAATATTAACTGTGGACTGCGTGGAATTAGGTGTATATATTATAATGCCCACAGTTGCCACTAAAAAAACAACATGTGAAGATTTACAGTACTAACAGATATAACAAGAGTACTAAAAAAAAAATTCCAAAAAGCCAAAAGAAGACAGGAAAGGGAAACTTGAAGAGCAAACACTAGAGGGGACAAAGAAAAGACAAATAATAAAAGGTTAAACCTGAACAGTATGAAAAGGCAAAAAGGACATTGAAAGATCAACTCCCCAGGTTGGTAGGTGCCCAATGTGCTACTGGAGATCAGTGGAGAAATAACTCCAGAAAGAATGAAGGGATGGAGCCAAAGCAAAAACAACACCCAGTTGTGGATGTGACTGGTCATAGAAGTGAAGTCCGCCACTGTAAAGAGCAATATTGCATAGGAACCTGGAATGTTAGGTCCATGAATCAAGGCAAATTGGAAGTGGTCAAACGGGAGATGGCAAGAGTGAACGTTGACATTTTAGGAATCAACAAACTAAAATAGATTATTGGACTGGGTGAGTTTAGCTCAGATGACCATTATATCTACTATTGTAGGCAAGAATCTCTTAGAAGAAATGGAGTAGCCATCATAGTCAACAAAAGAGTCCGAAATGCAGTACTTGGATGCAATCTCAAAAACGACAGGATGATCTCTGTTCATTTCCAAGGCAAACTATTCAATATCATGGTAATCCAAGTCTATGCCCCGACCAATAATGCTTAAGAAGCTGAACGGTTCTATGAAGACCTACAAAACCTTTTAGAACTAACACCCTGAAAAAGATGTCCTTTTCATTATAGGAGACTGGAATGCAAAAGCAGGAAGTCAAGAAACATCTGGAGTAACAGGCAAATTTGGCCTTGGAGTACAGAATGAAGCAGGGCAAAGGCTAATAGAGTTTTGCCAAGAGAATGCACTGGTCATAGCAAACACCCTCTTCCAACAGCACAAGAGAAGACTCTACACGTGGACATCACAAGATGGTCAACACCAAAATCAGATTGATTATATTCTTTACAGCCAAAGATGGAGAAGCTCTATACAGTCAGCATAAACAAGACGTGGAGCTGACTGTGGCTCAGATCATGAACTCCTTATTGCCAAATTCAGGCTTAAATTGAAGAAATTAGGGAAAACCACTAGACCATTCAGGTATGACCTAAATAAAATCCCTTACGATTATACAGTGGAAGTGAGAAATAGATTTAAGGGACTAGATCTGATAGACAGAGTGCCAGATGAACTATGGACAGAGGTTCGTGACACTGTACAGGAGACAGGAATCAAGACCATCCTCAAGAAAAAGAAACACAATAAAGCAAAATGGCTGTCTGAGGAGGCCTTACAAATAGCTGTGAAAAGAAGAGAAGCAAAAAGCAAAGAAGAAAAGGAGAGATATACCCATTTGAATGCAGAGTTCCAAAGCATAGCAAAGAGAAATAAGAAAGTCTTCCTCAGAGATCAGTGCAAAGAGATAGAGGAGAACAATAGAATGGGAAAGACTAGAGATCTCTTCAAGAAAATTAGAGATACCAAGGGAACGTTTCATGCAAAGATGGGCTCGATAAAGGACAGAAATAGTAGGGACCTAACAGAAGAAGAAGATATTAAGAAAAGGTGGCAAGAATGCACAGAACTGTACAAGAGAGATCTTCATGACCCAGATAATCACAATGGTGTGATCACTCACCTAGAGCCACACATCCTGGAATGTGAAGTCAAGTGGGCCTTAGGAAGCATCACTTTGAATGAAGCTAGTCGAGGTGATGGAATTCCAGTTGAGCTATTTCAAATCCTGAAAGATGATGCTGTGAAAGTGCTGCACTCAATATGCCAGCAATGTTGGAAAACTCAGCAGTGGCCACAGGACTGGAAAAGGTCAGTTTTCACTCCAGTTCCTAAGAAGGGCAATGCCAAAGAATGCTCAAACTCCCGCACAATTGCAGTCATCTCACACACTAGTAAAGAAGTGCTCCAAATTCTCCAAGCCAGGCTTCAAAGTACGTGAACAATGAACTTCCAGATGTTCAAGCTGATTTTAGAAAAGGCAGAGAAACCAGAGATCAAGTTGCCAACATTCGCTGGATCATTGAAAAAGCAAGAGAGTTCCAGAAAAACCATCTATTTCTGCTTTATTGACTATGCCAAAGCCTTTGACTGTGTGGATCACAATAAACTGTGGAAAATTCTGAAAGAGATGGGAATACCAGAGCACCTGACCTGCCTCTTCACAAATCTGTATGCAGGTCAGGAAGCAACAGTTAGAACTGGACATGGAACAACAGACTGGTTCCAAATAGGAAAAAGAGTATGTCAAGGCCGTATATTGTAACCCTGCTTATTTAACTTATATGCAGAGTACATCATGAGAAACGCTGGACTGGAGAAAGCACAAGCTGGAATCAAGATTGCTGGGAGAAATATCAACAACCCCAGATATGCAGATGACACCACCCTTATGACAGAAACCAAAGAAGAACTAAAGAGAGTCTTGATGAAAGTGAAAGAGGAGAATGAAAAAGTTGGCTTAAAACTCAACATTCAGAAAACTAAGATCATGGCATCTGGTCCTATCACTTCATGGCAAACAGATGGGGAAACAGTGGAAACAGTGTCAGACTTTATTTTGGGGGCTCCAAAATCACTGCAGATGGTGATTGCAGCCATGGAATTAAAATTTCTTCTTGGAAGCAAAGTTATGACCAACCTAGATAGCATATTAAAAAGCAGAAACATTACTTTGCTAATAAAGGTCCTTCTAGTCAAGGCTGTGGTTTTTCCAGTAGTCATGTATGGATGTGAGAGTTGGACTATGAAGAAAGCTGAGCACCAAAGAATTAATGCTTTTGAACTGTGGTGTTGGAGAAGACTCTTGAGAGTCCCCTGGACTGGAAGGTGATCCAACCAGTCCATCCTAAAGGAGATCAGTCCTGAATGTTCATTGGAAGGACTGATGCTGAAGCTAAAACTCCAATACTTTGGCCACATCATGCGAAGAGTTGACTCATTGGAAAAGACCCTGATGCTGGGAAAGACTGAAGGCAGGAGGAGAAGGGGATGACAGAGAAAGAGGTGGTTGGCTGGCATCACCGATTTGATGGACATGAGTTTGAGCAAGCTCTAGGAGTTGGTGATGGAAAGGGAGGCCTGGCGTGCTGCGGTCCATGGGGTCACAAAGAGTTGGACACGACTGAGTGACTGAACTGAACTGAAACCTAAATACAACCTTGTCAGTAATTACATTAAATATAAATGGCAAAAATACAATTAAGTGGCAGCGATTGTAAAACTGGATTAACAATAAGGAAGACCCAGCAAGTGAACCTCACGAGATTCACTTAATACAGTGGTGTAAATAGGTTAACAGGATGAAAGCATGTATTATGCAAACACTCATCAAAATAAAGCTTACGTGGCTGCCTTAATTTCCTACTGGTGTGTAACAAATTACCTGGGACTTAGGGGCTTTAAACAACACAGACGTGGTATCTTCCTGTTCTGGAGGTCACAAGTACAAAGCCAGCCGCACCGGGCTAGAGCTGAGGTGTCCGCAGGGCTGGTTGCTCTCAGTGGCTCTGTTCTTTGCCTCTCTCGTCTTCCAGGGTCGGCCTGCAGTGCCTGGCTTGTGGGCCCTTCCTTCCATCACTCCAGCCTCCGCCGTCAGTTTCCTACCCCTGACTCTGCCCTCTCGTCTCCCTCTTATGAAGCCTTGTGAACACACTGGCCTCCCCCAGATTATGTAGAATAATGTCCCTATCTCAAGATACTTGCTTTAGTCATGTCTGCAGAGCCCCTTTTGCCATGTAAGGTAATATATCCATAGTTTGCGGGACCAGGGCTCGGATATCTTTGGGACAGCAAGGAAGTGGCATTACCTTCCTCAGTGGCTGTGCTGTGTGACACACTACAATAAAACACACCAGAGACTTTAGAGCAAGAAGATTATTGGGGGTGAAGATAAAAAGGTCAATTCATCAGGAAGACATAGTAATCCCAAAGGTCTGCACACAAAACCACAGCAGAGCTTCAAAATACTGAAAGCAGAAACTGACAGAAATGAAAAGACAGATAGATGAGTGAACAGGTATAGTCAGGGACCTCAGTACTCCTCTCTTGGTAGAGTAAAAGTAAATAGATGGGCAGTCGGCAAGGATATAGAAAACCTTAACCATCGTATCAGCTGACTTGACCTAACTGGCACACAGAACACGTTCAACCATATTGCAAATGCACTTTTTTTCAAGAGTACATGGAATATTGGCCAAGGTAGTCTTTATTCTTGGTTGTTAAACAGCTTAGCAGATTTAAAAGAATTGCTGCCACTCATGACTTGTCTTCTGACCTTATTGGGATTTAAGTTAAAATCTATCACCAGAAAGCTATCTGGAAAATCTTCAACTCTTTGGGAATTAAACAACACACTTCTAAGTAATTCAGAGCACAAAGAGGAGCTCAAGGAAAATTGGAAAAATATTCTGAACTGGATGAAAGTGAAAGTACAGTAGCCTGTGGGATGCCAGTGAAGCAGTGTTCAGAAGGCAGGTGAGAGCAGCAAGTGTTCACATTTTAAAAAATGGTTTCTAATCATGAACCTAACTTTCCATTTTAAGACACAGAAAAAGAGCAGACTCACCTCAAAGTAAGCATAATAAATAATAAAGGATTCCCTGGTGGTCCAGTGGTTAAGAACCCACCAGCTTATGCAGGGGACACAGGTTCAATCCCTGGTCCAGGAAGACCCCACAGGCCGCAGGGCAACTGAGCCCGTGCACCCTGGCGCCCCTGCTCCGCAACAAGAGGAGCCACCTTGAGGAGAAGCCCTTGCACCTCAAGTAGAGAGCAGCCCTGCTCACGGCAGCTGGAGAAAGCCCGCACAGCAGCACAGACCCAGCACAGCCATGAAGAAATAAATAATACTTTAAAACAGTAAAGGGCAGAACTCCATGAAACAAAACAGAAAAGCAATAATAGGAATGAATGAAACCCAGGTGCGGGGAGCGAGCTCCGCCCCTGGCAAAGGTCATGAGGAAGGAGGCCTGGCATACGCAAAGGCGGGATCAAGCCTCAGGAGTCTCCCTGGAAATTCTCGAGCAATCTACCCCCAAAACCAGAGTCTGCCTACTTTCTGCTTTGTGCTTTCACCTACACCTCTGACTTTACGGGGGGCTGTCCCCCACTACCTCTCTCTGAAAAAAGAGTTAGCTTACAGCTCCAGTTAATAATTCCTGGGTGTGACAGTGTTTCAACCTACAAACTCCCTTGGAAGTCCTGTAGCCTGCCTGAATAGGTTTTTCCGGCCACATGTGATTGCTCAGAGCCTCCAAACTGTGAGAGGCATGAGATGTTCTAAACTGTCTAAATACAGATTCCTTTGAGCAGTTAAAAGATTGATTAGAAATTGTATTGGTGAAGGGATTTTCACTTCTTGGGCCAATGTTTGCTGCTAAGTTTCCATATCCCTTACCTGCTGTGTCCCTGGCAGTGTATTGATTAATATAATTGGTGTAAGTAGTAGCTTTAATGTTTGTAACCTGGGACCCTTGAGTTAATTCTTTTTCTTGTTATAGCCCACCACACCTTTGCTCTGTAGGAATGCAACTTTATCTAATGCTTTTGGAGGGTGGCTCCTGACCAATCACCTTTAGAGAAAAATAAGTTTTCTGAAGAAAGGGTCTTAAAATGTTAACAGGCCTCCGGGCCAGAAGATGATGCAAATCACCTAAGCGTTTGCATATGATAAGTTTGCAGGAAGAAAGCCTGGCTTGCTGCATGACTCTACCCCTTCCCCCATTATCCTCTATGCATAACTTAAGGTATAAAAACTACTTTGGAAAATAAAGTGCGGGCCTTGTTCACCGAAACTTGGTCTCCCCATGTCGTTCTTTCTCTTACCTTCTGGCTGAATTATTCAGCCTCTTTTCTCCACTGAATTTCCTCACTGAGCTATCCTTATTCTATTACTCTTTATATCCTTAATTAACGCTTAATTAAGCAGTTGTTTCCTGATCCTCGCCGACGCCGTCCCCGCTTCGAATTCCCTGGATCCACCGGGGCTGGACCCCGGCACCCAGGGCCAGTTCTTTAGAAAGGTCAGTGAAATTGACAAACCACTAGTCAGAGAAACCATGGAAGAAAGAGGGAAGACACCATTTGCCAATCAGATCAGATCAGATCAGTCGCTCAGTTGTGTCCGACTCTTTGCGACCCCATGAACCGCAGCACACCAGGCCTCCCTGTCCATCACCAACTCCTGGAGTTCATTCAGACTCACGTCCATCGAGTCAGTGATGCCATCCAGCCATCTCATCCTCTGTCGTCCCCTTCTCCTCCTGCCCCTAATCCCTCCCAGCATCAGAGTCTTTTCCAATGAGTCAACTCTTCGCATGAGGTGGCCAAAGTACTGGAGTTTCAGCTTTAGCATCATTCCTTCCAAAGAAATCCCAGGGCTGATCTCCTTCAGAATGGACTGGTTGGATCTCCTTGCAGTCCAAGGGACTCTCAAGAGTCTTCTCCAACACCACAGTTCAAAAGCATCAATTCTTCGGCGCTCAGCCTTCTTCACAGTCCAACTCTCACATCCATACATGACCACAGGAAAAACCATAGCCTTGACTAGACGAACCTTTGTTGGCAAAGTAATGTCTCTGCTTTTGAATATGCTATCTAGGTTGGTCATAACTTTCCTTCCAAGGTGTAAGCGTCTTTTACTTTCATGGCTGCAGTCACCATCTGCAGTGATTTTGGAGCCCAGAAAAATAAAGTCTGACACTGTTTCCCCATCTATTTCCCATGAAGTGGTGGGACCGGATGCCATGATCTTCGTTTTCTGAATGCTGACCTTTAAGCCAACTTTTTCACTCTCAACTTTCACCTTCATCAAGAGACTTTTTAGTTCCTCTTCACTTTCTGCCATAAGGGTGGTGTCATCTGCACATCTGAGGTTATTGAAATTTCTCCCAGCAATCTTGATTCCAGTTTGTGTTTCTTCCAGTCCAGCATTTCTCATGATGTACTCTGCATATAAGTTAAATAAGCAGGGTGACAATATACAGCCTTGACGTACTGCTTTTCCTATTTGGAACCAGTCTGTTGTTCCATGTCCAGTTCTAACTGTTGCTTCCTGACCTGCATACAAATTTCTCAAGAGGCAGATCAGGTGGTCTGGTATTCCTATCTCTTTCAGAATTGTCCACAGTTTATTGTGATCCACACAGTCAAAGGCTTTGGCATAGTCAATAAAGCAGAAATAGATGTTTTTCTGGAACTCTCTTGCTTTTTCCATGATCCAGCGGATGTTGGCAATTTGATCTCTGATTCCTCTGCCTTTTCTTTTTTTTTTTTTTTCCTCTGCCTTTTCTAAAACCAGCTTGAACATCAGGAAGTTCACGGTTCACATATTGCTGAAGCCTGGCTTGGAGAATTTTAAGCATTACTTTACTAGCGTGTGAGATGAGTGCAATTGTGCGGTAGTTTGAGTATTCTTTGGCATTGCCTTTCTTTGGGATTGGAATGAAAACTGACCTTTTCCAGTCCTGTGGCCACTGCTGAGTTTTCCAACTTTGCTGGCATATTGAATGCAGCACTTTCACAGCATCATCTTTCAGGATTTGGAATAGCTCAACTGGAATTCCATCACCTCCACTAGCTTTGTTCGTAGTGATGCTTTCTAAGGCCCACTTGACTTCATATTCCAGGATGTCTGGCTCTAGGTGAGTGATCACACCATCGTGATTATCTGGGTCGTGAAGATCTTTTTTGTACAGTTCTTCTGTGTATTCTTGCCATCTCTTCTTAATATCTTCTGCTTCTGTTAGGTCCATACCATTTCTGTCTTTTATTGAGCCCATCTTTGCATGAAATGTTCCTTTGGTATCTCTAATTTTCTTGAAGAGATCTCTAGTCTTTCCCATTCTGTTGTTTTCCTCTATTTCTTTGCATTGATCGCTGAAGAAGGCTTTCTTATCTCTTCTTGCTATTCTTTGGAACTCTGCATTCAGATGTTTATATCTTTCCTTTTCTCCTTTGCTTTTCGCTTCTCTTCTTTTCACAGCTATTTGTAAGGCCTCCCCAGACAGCCATTTTGCTTTTTTGCCTTTCTTTTCCATGGGAATGGTCTTGATCCCTGTCTCCTGTACAATGTCACGAACCTCATTCCATAGCTCATCAGGCACTCTGTCTATCAAATCTAGTCCCTTAAATCTATTTCTCACTTCCACTGTATAATCATAAGGGATTTTATTTAGGTCATACCTGAATGGTCTAGTGGTTTTCCCTAATTTCTTCAATTTAAGTCTGAATTTGGCAATAAGAAGTTCATGATCTGAGCCACAGTCAGCTCCTGGTCTTGTTTTTGCTGACTGTATAGAGCTTCTCCATCTTTGGCTGCAAAGAATATAATCAACCTGATGAATGACAGATTATCCCTAGAGACCCCACTGACATAAATAGGATCATAAGAAGAAAATAACGAACAGTTCTGTGCCCATAATCTTGGCAACTCTCGAGAGACACAGGCTGCCAAAACTCACTTGAGAGGAAACAATCTGAATATTCCTTAAAAAATATTAAAGAAATTGAATTTGTGGTAACTTTCCAACAAAGAAGAAAGACTCCGAGGCAGAATGGGTTCCCTGGCATGTACTACTAAACGTTTAGGGGAGAAATAATACAATTTTATACAATCTCGTCCAGAAAACAGAAGGGAAAGAAAACACTGGGCAGCAGTTTTAAGAGGTTAAGTGTTACTCCAGACTCAAGTCAGGAAAAGGAAAGAGAGTTGCAGACAGTACACCGCAGGAAGACAGATACAGAAATTCTCACCAGAATATTGATAAATGAAAGCCAAGCAAGTCTGAAAAGGATAGCACACCACAACTAAGTGTGGTTTCCCATCAGATGCTGGGCTGGTTCAGTGTTTGAAAACCAGTAGGGTTCATCCCGGAGAAGGCAATGGCACCCAACTCCAGTACTCTTGCCTGGAAAATCCCATGGAAGGAGGAGCCTGGTGGGCTGCTGTCTATGGGGTCGCACAGAGTCAGACACCACTGAAGCGACTTAGCAGCAGCAGCAGCAGCAGGGTTCATGCACCATGTTAATAGACTAATAAAGAACACGCACATCATTACATAAGTTTGGGCATCAGAACCATTTGATAAAATTAATAAAATGCCCAGCTATGTAGGAAGGGAAGGGGACCTCTTTAATCAGATTGAGAGCATCTGGGATCTGTGTTTGTTGGTGCTTAGTCGCTAAGTTGTGTCTGACTCTTTTGCGACTCCCTGGACTATAGCCCACCAGGCTCCTCTGTGCATGGGATTCTCCAGGCAAGAACACTGGAGTGGGCTGCCATTTCCTGCTGCAGGGGATCTTCCCGACCCAAGGATGGAACATGGAAGTCTTGCATCTCCTGCATCGGCAGGCGTATTCTTTACCACTGAGCCATCTGGGAAGCCCCAGGGGCCGTTCTTTAAGTAGCCTCTGGCTCTCAGTTGCAGATGGTGGGTGTGATGGCGTGAGCCCATAGGACTAAACCTCACCTCTGTTGCTGGGGCTCGCCGAGAATTCATGCAGCCTCCACTACACCCGGATATGGGGGTCCCAGGACTGAAGCTACTGCAGAACCCTGCCTTGGGGCTCCACTCAGGTCCACCAGCTTCTCAGTCACGTGAGAAGTCACTTGTTTTCCCAAGGATGACATATGCTGCTTCTGCAAGTCGAGGATGCCCACCCAGAACCATGCCTCTCTCTCAGGGTTAAGTGTTACAAGGTGCAGTGGCCCGTGGCTTACTACACGGAGTGTCTGGACAGCCTCCGAGAACAGGACCTCTGTTAACCTCCCTGCTTTGGGACGCTCTGGATCACTGAATTTCTTTTTTCTTAAAAAGCAGAAACAAAACGACAACTCCCACCTTTCGTAGTGTATACCAGGGTGGCCAGAGTGCTCGCCGCCCCCTAGCCAGGAGGTCCAGTTAACAAGACGTCATTGACACTGCAGACAGATGGGATGTTCTGCCCGATGTCAGGGAGCTGGGGGCCCCTTTGGACTGTGCTGCGAGGTGGGGAGAATTAATTTGCCTCCAGCAAAGTGTGGACGTGAACTGCAGTCCAGCCTAGGTGAACACGAACTGCTTCTTAGTTACCAGATCCACAGCTGCGTAAAAGTGAGCCAAGGCTGCCTAATTCTGTTTTGCGGGAAGTACCCTTCCCACACAGCAGCTGTGACAGGAGCTAACGTGGGTGAAGTCTGAGGCCTGCCAACCAACCTTCATTCGTCAGGTCTGCAGAGGCCAGGCTGGGTGCTGAGCATCAGCCCCACTACCCACCGAAGTCTTCGCGGGCGGCGCTGACCCCTGCCACTCCACCTGACTGCAGCGTTGCTTTTGACTGCCTATGCGCTCTGTGATAGGACAGTTACGTCGTTTTTCGTTTTTTCGTTCGAGCCAGTCAGCTTGCAGGAACTTTGTTCCCGAGCAGGGAGTGAACTCACGCCCTTGGCTGTGAAAGGACAGAGTCCTAACCCCTGGACTGCCAGGGAAGTCCCCGAAGTTATGCTGTTGAGTATACAGATTCTGCTTCCTGTCTTTAAAGTGAAACTAACTATGTTTTGGAGGTTGATAAAATGACTAGTTCAGCTTATCCTTTCAAGGCTTAAAAACAACCTCTGGGGATATTCTAGAGTTCATTTGGCCTTACTGTGAGGGTGTGGCTTCTCTGAGTATGTCTGATTGTCCTGAGTGTTCCATACCTTTTATTTTTTTAATTCTTTGTTTATTTCTGGCTGTGCTGGGTCTTCGTTGCCGCACGGGCTTCTCTGTAGCTGTGGTGAGCGGGGGCTCCCCTCTAGTTATGGCGCGCAGGTTTCTCACCGCGGTGGCCTCTCTCGCTGAGAGCACAGGCTCTCCGGCACGCGCGCTTCAGTAGCTGTGGCTCCCCGGGCTCTCGGGCGCAGGCTCTGTAGTTGCGGCACCCGGGCTCGGTTGCTCCGTGGCACGTGCGATCTTCCCAGACCAGGGATTGAACCTGTGTCTCCTGCATTGGCAGGCGGATTCTTTACCAGTGAGCCACCAGGGAAACCCGCATACGTTCTTTATACTACATGGAATTCAAACATCTCCCATCCCCGTACAGGCTCCAGGAATTGAAACACAATGCTCATTTATCAACATTTCTTAAAACACTAGTAGATAAACGCAAGATGACACTATCATTGGGTGACAACAAGTGTGACTTGGTTTTTGCCCACAAAATGTGAGCCTAGTGCCCAGGGAGGAGAGCTAACGGGGCTGGGCGGGCCTGCTGTCCTCCCGCCCACGTTTCTGTTTCCCCATTCTTTCTTGCTTCCAGATGTCCCAAGATTCCTCCCGTTTCTGGGACCAGAACTTCCCTTGGCCACTGATCTAGGCCAGGCGTGTTTGTGAGGGTCCTGTCGGTTTCCCCGTACCTGAGAGTGTCTTCCACACTTCCCTTCATTTCTGAAGGAATGGAGGAGGAAATGGTAACCCACTCCAGGATTCTTGCCTGGAAATCCCATGGACAGAGGAGCCCGGCGGACTACAGTCCATGGGTTCGCCGAGAGGTGGACACGGCTATAGAATCGGGATCGGCGGTTTTCTTTCAGCTCTTGAAGCTGTTGCACCATTTCCTTCCTGCCCTTGAGGTTCTGATAAGTGCACCATCATGTGAGTAGGCGGCACTTCGGTCTCCCCGCGTCCAGGGAGCGTCTTCCTCTTTTGTTGGTTTGTGATGCATCTTGGCATGGATTTCTGGGGCTCATCCTGTTTGGGTTTTTCTGAGTTTCATGAATCTGTAGATTTATGACTTCTGCCAAGTTTGGGGAAATTCCAGCCACTGTTTCTTGAATTGCTTTCCAGTCTCATCCTCTCTCTCTTCTCCTTCTAGGAATCAGAGACTGATCCCCGATCCGTGGGATCGGAGACTGTTGAGACTCTGTTCCCATGCCTTTCCAGAATCTGTGCTCCCTGGTGTTCAGACTGGTGTTGCTGTTGCTGCCTCTTCTGTCCCCTGTCCCCAGTCACCTCCTTTCTGCTGTTGAGCCCATTCATCCACGGGAGCTTCTGTTTTAATTGTTGTGTCTTTCAGATCTGAAATATCCACTGAGTTCTTTTGTATCTTCTGTTTCTTTGCTGAGACTGTCTAGCTTTTTTAGATTTACTTTAAGTATATGTATAATTGCTCCTCAGAGCATTTTTTATCATGACTGTTTTACAGTGCTTGTGAGATAATTTCAACACCTCTGTCATCTCAGGGTTAGCAGCTGTTGTTCAGTCACTCAGTTGTGTCCAACGCTTTGCAACCCCATGGACTGCAGCATGCCAGGCTCCCCTGTCCTTCACTATCTCCCAGAGTTATGTCCATCGAGTTGGTGATGCCATCCAACCATCTCATCCTCTGTTGACCCCTTCTCCTGCCCTCAATCTTTCCCACCATCAGGGTCTTTTCTAGTGTGTTGGCTCTTCTCATCAGGTGGCCAAAGTACTCAAGATGAGATTTTCCTGGTTCTTGTGTTGATGAATGAGTTTTCAAATTGAGACCTGGACATTTTGGATATTATGTTGTGAAGGTCTGGGTCTTTTGTTATAAAGGGCTTGCCTGACGCATTGCTGGGGTATGACATTCCTGCCTGGTGGGTGGGGCAGTCCAGGTACCCTACCCGGTCCCCTTTGATACACACCGTTTCACTCCTGGGGTCTTACCACTCTTCGTCCGTCTGCTGCCTTCCCTCCACTCTTCAGAGTACAGGCAGACCCCAGAGATGTTGTGGGCTCAGTTGGAGACCACAGCAACAAAGCAGATATCACAGCAAAGTGAGTTACGGAAACTCTTCTGTGCTCCCAGTGTCTATCAAAGTTACGTTCACACTATACTGTGGTCTGTAGGTCTGCAGGAGCATTATGCCTGATGCAACAAAGTAGACACTTCAATTAAAAAACAATGCTAGTGGGGAAATGGCACTGATAGGCTTGCCTGATGCGGGTTGCCACAAACCTTCAAGTTGTAAAAACTCAGATTATCTGGGAAGCACAGTAAAAGGAGGCATGCCTGTATTCTTGTGATTGTATATGTAACGTCCAGGAGCTTAACTGTGCCTGGTGGGGGTTAAGGAAACAAAGCTCTATTTCCTCCTGGTCTAACACTGGAAATCTGAAATGCACTTGATTTTTATATATTGAGTAAACTCAATGATATCAGATAGATCCTTTTCAAATCAGAAAAATAGATTCTTATTTAACATAAAAATAGATTTCTAGTGCAGGTTTTAAAAGATGCTTTGATAAATGATAGGAAATTCCCTTCCCTTCTACTTACGACTTTTTCATTATAAATTGGTGGTGTATTTTATCAGAAAACTTTTCATCTGTTATCATGATGTTTTAAAATTTCTTCTTTTAATATTTGAATTGTATTGATGGATTTTTGTGGATGAAACCAACCACACATTCTTGAAAAAAAATACGTGCATGTGCGTGATATGTGTTCCATTTTATTTACTGATGAATCCTCTTTGTGAATGTTTGTTTAGGAAAACAAACCAGGGAAAAAGAGCTTCCTGAGATTTTCCCATTTTGTAGTTTCCATGTCACCGTTTGGTCTCAGGTTTTTCTGGCGCAGTGAAATGTTTTGTGGAGTGTGCCCTTCCTTCCTTCTCCCCTCTCTGCGTAAGCTGGTGTAAGCTCGGTAGGTGTGTGTACGAGTGTGTGTGTTTCATGAGTGCCCACGTGTTCAGATGCATTCACCTGTGAAACTCTCTGGACTCAGAGTTCACTTTAACATATAGGACAATTCAGATTTTCTGTTTATCCTTATGTCCATAATTTTGATAAATTTTATTTTTGAGGCTTTTGGTCTGTGTCATCTACATTTTCTACTATAATAGCATAAAACTGTCCTTCGATGAGGTGTTTACCTTTCTAAAGTCTGAAGGACCTGCCGTCGTGTCCTGATGGCGGTAAAGCAACACCTTCTCTCTTTCTGACTTGGTCCTTGGGCCTAGCATGTGTGAGTGTGGTCCACGCCCTCAGGGACGAAGCTTTCTGGCTTTTCTGATTTTCCTCTCCTTGTTTGTCCTCAGTGGTAGCTACCCTTGTCATTGTTGTTTCCCTGTTCCTCCCTTCGTTTGGAGTAATGTGCTGACCTTTTTCAAAATCACTGATAATTGAGAGTCTGTTGCCTTCTTTATAAAATATGAGGATATTAATTATCTTTTTTAAGGAAACTGAAACATGCCTTTCAGTTTTTTAGTAATCTGTTTATTTGTGGCTGTGCTGGATCTTCCCTGCTGCGAGTGGGCTCTCTCTGATTGCAGCGAGTGGAGGCTGCTGCCTGGCTGTGCACGGACTGCTCACCCACTGGCTCTCTCGAGGAACACCAGAGCTTCAGAGGAAGCTCTGGGCACCAGGGCTTCGGCAGCTGCAGCGCCCCTAGGCTCAGCTGTCCGGCAGCAAGTGGATCAGACCCATGTCCCATGCATTGGTTGGCAGACTCTTAACCGCTGGGCCACCGGGGGTCCAGGATGCTGTTTCTGAGTGTAGAACCAGTTGACCCGAAAGGGTCCCCGGGGCTCCTGGTGGTCTGTTAGGAGCCCAGGTACTGGCTGCTGGTGGTTAGGTGGTGTCCATTGCTGGCAGCTCCCGTGCCTCCTGGGGTCTGAGATCTGTCCCGGGAGCCTGGGGTCGGGTCCTTCCTGGGCTAGCGAACGGCGAGAGCAGCGTACTCACTGGGCTCTGCTGGGGGCTCCCCTGACGGGGGAGCCAGGGGTGTGGTCGTCCCCCTTCTGACGGTTGAGTGGTTTCAGCTGGGCGTAGGTCACGTCCTGGGGGGCTTCAGATGTGGCAGCCTGCGGAGGGGAAGGTGTGTGAGATGGGGCGCCTGAGGGCCTGGAGAGGAGGGACCCATCTGCTGTGCATCTGTCCATCCTTCCCAGAATCCCCCCGACTGGGAGGACAGGGGGTGCCTCCCGCCTTAGTGATCTTGGGGGCTCACAGGGCGCCCGTCCCCTCCTGGGGGCCTGCCTCCTGTTGTGCTGGAGGGAGGCAGTGAGGCAGGACAGGTGCCTCCTGGGCCCTCCTCCAGCCAGCTCCCTGCTGTGCCCAGAGGAGGTTTGGTCAGGCCAGGTCTCTCTCCTGATGGAAACTCCAGGGGCCTCCTGTGCCCAGGAGCCTCTGGGTGCTCTGTGCAGCCCTGGTTTCTGTCTGAGCCCGGACCTCTTGCTCATCTGGCCTGGCACACAGCCATCTTCCTGCTAAAGCACGTCCCTTCCACCTCAGGACCTTCCTACCGAGTGTGCCCGCCCGGAGCGCCCAGTCCCGTCTCTTGATTTACTTTCCTTGTCAGCACCTTGCATTCTGGGACTCCGCCAGCTTGTTGGCGTGGGGCCCCTCTCACCACGAGCTGAGCGCCTGCCGTACCTGCAGGACCTGGGGGGTGGCGCCCGCTCTCCCGCGCCCTTTGCTGGGGGGTGAAGGAGGGGGGCTGGGCCGTGTGGGCCATCCACTGATGCACGCATCCTCATGAGACCTGGGGCTGCACCCCTACACCAGAAGGTCAGCCAGAGGACACGGAGCTGAGAAAGGCGCCCCGAAGGAGGGGCCATGAAGTCATAGGGCAAGGGGAGGGTGGGGTCACAGCAGGACCCAGGGATCCGGGAAGGAGGGGTGGGTGGGCAAGGCTGGAGCTGGGGTGTGAGCACAGCAGCGGCCGCTCATGCGCTTGGCTGAGTTTGGCCACAGGAGGTCTGTGGTGGCCAAATGGGAGCAAGGGTCTCACCCGATGGTCCAGCTGCAGCCCCACCTCAGAGTGTGTGTCGCTCATGGCAGCATCTGCAGCAGAGCAGAGGGCACTGCTGGGCGGGGTTCCGAGAGCCTCAGGGCTGGAGCCCCCGCCCTGCATCCCGGTGGGTGCTGTGTGCTCCCCCACCCTTCTGAGCATCCCCCCCCACGGCCTCCAGAGGTCTCTCTGCACCCTCCCTACCCTGCACCTGGGGGAGTGCTGTGTGGGGTTTCAGTCCCCAGCCCCGGTACCCCACCCTTCTGAGTGTCCCCCCCCCACTGCCTCCAGAAGTCTCTGTGCCCCCCGTGGGGCTGCCGCCTCTCCTGCTCACAGATGGCCTGGTCCTGGGAGTCTGTGGCTGGGCTGGAGCTGAGGAGGAGACACTGTGTCAGGGGGAGAAGGTGGGGTGCTGTGGGTGGGGCTCTGGGGGTGTCAGGGCGGGAGTTACCTGCTCTGCGGGCCCCTGTCCTCGGGCCCTGGGTCTGCGGCCCCTGTGGGAGGTCGGAAATCAGCCTCAGCCTGGGCTGGGACCCGGGACAGAGGCTCGGCCCCGGGGACGTGGTGCCCACGCCCTCCACGTGGGATTCAGGAGGAGAGAAGGCAGCCTGGGCTCGTGGTGTGTGTGTCAGTTCGTGACATTGAGAAGGAGGGGAATGGCTTAAATGAGTGCACGTGGGTGACAGTGGGTGTTTTTTTCCACTAGATTTTCAGATTTGAGATTCTGGAAAAATTTTTAATGAAATATCGTTGATTTGTAATATATTAGTTTCAGGCATACAACATATGATTCAATGTTTTTATAGGTTATACTCCATTTAAAGTTATTATGAAATAATTGCTACATTCCCTGTGCTATCCAGTATATCCTTCTTGTTTATTTCATACACAGTAGTCTGTGTCTCTAGTCCACACCCCTCATCTGCCCAATCCCCCGGTAACCATTAGTTATTTTTCTGTATCAAGGACTCTGTTTCTGTTTTTCATATATGTTCCTTTGTATTATTTTCCAGATTCAGTATGTACCAATGCTATCATGAAGCGTTTATGTTCTCTCTGAGTTATTTCAGTAAGCGTAATACTCTCTAGGTTCATGTGTGCTGTTGCAAATGGCAGAGTTTCCTTCTTTTTTATGGCTGAGTAATATTCCATTGTATGTATATGTGGATACACACACACACACACACACACACACACACACCACATTTTCTCTATTCATTTCTTGCTGGACAGTTGGGTTGCTGACATATCTTGGCTATTGTAAATTGCCTACATGAATATTGGAATGTTTGTATCTTTTCAAATTAGTTTTCATTTTATTGAAACATATAGGCAGCAGTGGATTTGCTGGATCATATGATAATTCTGCTTTTACTTTTTAAGGAACCTCCATATGGTGGGAAAACATTTTTAAGCTGACTGTTCCCATGTCCTTGGTTTCCCTCTGTCTGATGCCCTAAGGCCTCCAGGGGTCCAAGTCACCCCGGTTCCCTACTCACGTGACTTCCTGCATCTGTCCTGACCCCGGTGGTGGAGGAAGAGGAAGAGGAGGACGAGGAGCAGCAGGACGAAGGTCACTGAGACCCCGATGAGGACACTCAGGTACCACGTGAGGCCTGGGGCACCAGAGACGCCTGAGTGAGCCAGGGGTGCCGTTTAACTGGGCACCTGCTGTGTGCAGACTCGTGCTGGGATCTGTGCGTCCATCTCCAGCCCACCCGACCCATTTATAGACGAGGAGACTGAGGCCCAGAGAGGGAGATCACTCAGGGGCCCTGGTGACCCAGCCTGGAGGTGGCAGAGCCGGGACTGGAACCAGGACCGTGGGCGCCCTGAGCTCCTCCTGAGCTGGCCCCCAGGAGGACACCAGCTTTCTGCTCTGGGGGCCCCTCACCTGCAGGGGGCTGTCCGAGGGTCTCAGCTGGAGCTGAGGGTCCTCCCTTGTCCCCTCCCCTCCCCCACCTCAGAGGGGGCAGGGGGAGGGGCAGGCTGCGTGGAGGGGCCTCTGGGTCCTCCCCTCCCTCCCCACACGCTGCAGTGGAGGGCACAGATCCCCACAGTCACCTCCTCGGGGGCTCCCTGTGCTCCTCGTCCGATGCGGGTCACACCCAGGTCAGAACTGAGGAAATCTAAGATCTGGGGCACGGGTCTCTCCTTTTACACTGGGAGAAGCTGAGGCCCGCACGGGGGGTGGTGACGGTGAGGGAGTCCACATCAGAGTCTCCAGAGGCGCCTGAACCGGGGCATAATTCAGCCCTGCTCCTCCCCAGACCCGCCACCACCTCCCCAAGAGCCTGCTCCCCTCTCTGCAGTTTCTGACTCCACTGAGGGGGGAGCTGATGGAACTGATGCCTGGAGGCCCCTGGGGGTCAGGAAAGGGGTGGGGGCGGGGCCGCTTTCCCCCTCCGCAGCCCTGCTCCCCCAGCCTGGGCCCCCCGACCCCTGGCCCTTCACCCAGCAGCTCAGAGCCCCTGAAGCCTGTGTTTCCTGTTGATGACCTGAGAGGGTATTAGATCTTCCGGCTCCCACACTGCCCTGGGCTGGGCTGTCTCCCCTGAGCACAGAGCCCTGAGACTCCATAGGTTCGGATCTGGGTCTGTGGCTGGGAGAATGGGACCTGGGAGGTTGAGCCCAGGAAGGGGTGCCCTGGGCTGACCCGGGGTCCCCACCTCACTCCCCTCTGCCCTGCACGGCCCTGTGGCCTCCCGAGACCCTCCCACTGCCCACCTGCCCCTCCGGGACCCCAGTGCGGGAGGAAGGGGCGGGGCGCGGGCTCCGAGGCCCCTCCCTCAGGGGCCCCTCCCTCAGCGCCCCCTCCTCCACCACCGCCCTGCGCTCCCAGGGCAGAGCCCCGAGCTGCTGAGTGAGACGGACAGACTGGGCCTCACCTGAGACCACGAGCACCAGGGGCTCACTGGGCTGTGACAGCAGGTAGGGGTCTGTGCTGAGTGAGCCGTAGCACCTGTAGGTGCCCCCGTGGGCTGAGGTCACAGGGCTCAAGGAGAACTCGGCCTGGTACCGCCCGGCTTGGTCCTGGGAGCGCAGACGCAGGGGGCGATCGGCTGGCCCCTCCTTGGACAGAAGGAAGGTGTCCGTCCTGTTTCCTGACTGACACAGCAGGGTCACAGTCTCCCCCGGGGCCACCGAGGGGCCCGGCCGCACTGAGAGGGAGGGTCTGTCTCTGAGCCATCCTGCAGAGAGGAAGGGGGTGCGGGCGCCGGGCCTGGTTCTGAGCGAGACTCCGCGGGCCTCTCTGGCCCCTCAGCGCTGTCTCTGTTTCTCAGAGTCTCTCCCCTCCCCAACCCCTGTCTCTCTGTCCCTCCCCGGGACCCCTTCCCCTGGTCCCAGCATCATCCCTGGGGCTCCCCAGTGGGGCCTGTGCAGAGTCTGGTCCCCGACTGACCCGCTGGCTCCTCTCCTGCCACCAGCAGCTCCAAGGGCTCACTGGGCGCCGACCACTTGGAGGAGAGGCCGTGTCCACCGTAGCATCTGTATCGGCCCCCTTGGACGGTGCCCACGGGGCCCAGGGGGAAGTCGGCCTGAGAGAGCCCCTCCTGGGGCCTCCGGGCAGGGCGCTGGGGGAGGTCCTGTCCCCCCTCCTTGAACAGAGCAAATCTGGCGTAGCTGACATCAGAGCGGCACTGGAGGGTCAGGTTCTGTCCAGAGGTGATGACAGGGCCCTGCGAGGTCAGGAGGGAGGGCTTCCCAGACAGCCCTGGGGAGAGACACGCGTCGGTTGTAGGGACCGCTTCCCCATGAACCCCCCTCTCCCGGCCCGGCCCCAGGCCTCGCCGTGTCTCAGTCTGTGTGTCTGTCCTGTGAGCCCCACGCTCCTCTCCCCACCCTCTCACAGGGGCTCCCCTGGGAGCAGAGACCCCAGTACGTTGTCTTGTCTGCACAAATGTATGGGGTCAGGATGGGATTCCTCACCTGAGACCAGGAGCTCCAGGGGGTCGCTGGGGGCTGACCACACCCGGGGGGTGTGCCTGTAAAAGCTGTAGCATCTGAACGTCCACCTGTGCCCGGGGGTCACAGGGCCCACGGGGAACAGGGCCTGGGTCTGCATCTGGGCATTCGCTGTCCATCCAGGGTCCAAGAGGACTTGTCTTCTCCTTCCTTGGTCAGAAGGAATCTGTTAAATCCCTGATGGGAGCCACACTGGAGGGTCACATTCCCTCCCGACGTCACCACAGGGCTCGGCAGGGCTGAGAGGCTGGGTTTGCCGTAGGGTCCTAGGAGAGAAGGAGGCAGCTGGTTCCGTGGGGCCCCCACCCTCTCCCCCCCCCCTCCCCAGGGCTGGGCTGTGAGAGGGACAGCCCCTGAGAGCAGACCCCTCCAGAGGGCAGAGCCCGAGGCCCTAGAGTGTCCCTCACCTGTCACCACCAGCTCCAGGGGGTCACTGTGCTCTGACCAGCCAGTGCGGGTTCCGTAGTAGCACTGATAGCTCCCTGCGTGGTCCTGTCCCATGTGTTGGATGGAGAACCTGGCCTTGTCCCCGGGCTCCAGGGGTTTCTGTCTGTCCCAGAAAACTGGGTTTCCCTCTTTATCCAGATGGAACTCCTGGGCCCCCAGGGTCCCCCCTGACACCAGATGGTCACGGGGCTCCCCCAGGGACCACAGAGCCTGGCTCAGCCCAGATGGTGGGTTTGGGGAGGGTCCCTGGAAGGAAATCAGAGGCGGGCTCACCAGGCGTCCCCCCAGGCCCCGGCTCTCAGCCCAGACCTCCCAGACTCCCCCTCCGTGAGCCCCGAGCTGCCCTCCCCCTGCCCACGGCCTGGGGGTGACCTTGTCCCCACGAGAGGAGGGAGCTGGGCCCTGGGACAGACTCACCGGCCTGCACCTGGGTCCTCAGGCCCACACTCAGCCCTGGAAGAGAGCGCCCTGTGAGAGGTGTGCCCTCAGCCCTGAGCAGCGCCTCTCCACCCCGGGAGCCTCCTGGGCCCTGGGGTCCCCTGATGGAGCAGGCTGGCTGGGGGTCCCTCCAGACCAGGGCTCCCCCTGCCCCTCCCATCTCACCAAGGCAGAGCAGGGCAGGGAGCGCGGGGGCCATGGCGTCTCTTCCCTGCGGTCCAGGCTGTGAGGATGGAGGAGACCTGGGTGTCCTCCGGACAGACAGACCACAGGGTGTGTCCTCTCTGGGGCTGGGGCTTCCTGTCACGTGGCTGTCACATCAGTGTCCCCACAGGAAGGGGAACAGCCTCTTCTTGAAAGCCAGGCGTTGTTCCTGTGACAGTCCCAGTGTGTTCCTGAGACACCTGTTTCAGGTGTGGTCAAGCAGGGCATGTCCTTCCCTCTGAGAGCCTCCCCTCGGGGTCTGCTTCCTCCTCTGCCCACCCATCAGCAGGTCCCTGGGGTCCTCACCGTGGATGGGGTCTGCAGGCCCTGGAGATGCTTTGGGGAGGATGCTGTCTCTTGCTGCCCACAGGGCTCAGATACCCAGAGACACAGTTTTTTTAAATTGCTGGATCATTACTTTACAATATGGTGCTGGTTCTGCCATACATCAGCATGGATCGGCCATGTGTGTCACATGCCCTCCCTCTAGAACCTCCCTCCCCTCTGGGTTGTACAGAGCCCTGTGTGAGCTCACTGAGTCACAGGGCACACATCCCCCGTGGTCTGTTTTACACGTGCTGGTGTGCGCATTTCCATGCTACTCTCTCCATTCGTCCCACCCTCTCCTTCCCCTCTGTGTCCACAAGTCTGCTCTTTATGAGGGACAAACGATCAGAGTGTCCCTGGGCTCAGTGGAGTCCATGTGGCCGAGAGCCCAGAGGAGGCTTCAGGGAATAAGGAAGGAAACTGACTCCTCCACTGCCCCGGGGTGTGGGTTTCCCCCATGGCAGCCCCCTTCAGGGCGTCTCTCTGTATCGCATCACCGTCCAGCCCGCCTTCCTGGGAACAAGCCCCTGGGTGCTTCCTGCCTCCTCAGGGCCCCGGGGTCCTTGGGCACAGTCTCCTCCCGGTCTTGTCGTCACCTGCAAGCTTTAGGGGGTATTGATTGGGGTCAGAGCTCTCACTCTGTTGGAAAACAGATGCTCCTGTAAACGTGTGCCCGCTGCTCATGTACCTGGGGGGGCGGTGGTGCCTTTCTCTGCACCTGAGGTTCCTCCTCTGCCTGTTGTCCCAGACCCCAGCCCTCAGAGGGGCTGCAGGCTCTTGCTGCCGTCGTCATGGTCAATTTCCAGACGAGGTGACAGCAGGAGAGGGTGGATGTGAAGGGCTGCGGGCTGAGACTGCACCAAAGGGGGTGAGTGTGGTACCCACCCAGAGCCTCCTCTGCTTCCTAACACTGAGACGTGCTTGGAGAGTGTTTCTGAAACATGTAGCCACAGACAAGGGCAGAAAGAAAGTTCCCCAAATGGAGGGGAACCACAGCAAAGCATGAGAGGTAGGCGGTGTGGCCCCTGGCGGGGATCATCTCGGGGTCAGAGGAAGGTTTCCACCCATGTGGACACACAGAGGGAACCATGGTCACAGAAAAATAAAGGGAGGCAAGCATGTGGATTATTTTGTAGAAGAACAGGTGGTCACTGAAAAGAGGTGAAAATTTTCAACGTGAACAATCCAGTAGATTCAACACGTTAAAAAGTCATGCAGCCAAGAAGGCAGCTGAGCGGCCCCGTATGAAGTCGGAGCATAGCATTGAGGAAATGGTCCAGAGTGCAGCACAGAGTGCAGACAGGGAGATTCAGGAGAGGCGGGCCTGTGCTGAGGGCCAGTGTGGTATCTGTCGTAAGTGTCAGATGGGAAGACGCTCACGACAGACAGCAACGGCTGAGGAAGCAAATAACGGAGCCTCCTTTACTGATGAGAACCGACCTGCGAAGGGCTGGGACTCATGCATGTGCACGTGACACCCGAGGGCCGCCCTGCTGGGCTCCTGACTGAGACTCGGTGCTCATACTTAGGGGCCCGGGCGGGATCAGCGGCCAGGGATCCAGACACGGCACACTTGAGCTAAAGACCCCACACCCTGCAACGGAGAGCCTGTGTGGGGCAGCAACGTCAACAATAGGTTAATTAACTACATATTTGTAAAAGTAAAAAAAAGTAACATCTGTATCTTGACCTTTCATAGTAAACTGAGAAACTGAAGGTTAAATTTAAAAAGTATTTCGCACTGAATTATACAATTTGAAACAGTTAATTCTCTTTTAAGTAAATTTCAAATAAAAAAAGGAAAATCAAGGCGGACTGGACTGAGGCCCTAAAAATGTCCTGAAACTACTTCCTGTGGAAAACGCAGATTATCAAGAGAATGACCAGCCCACAGGGAGCAGACTGCCCCCTACCAAAAGGGGGCGCTAAAGGATACTGGAGCCATGCCGTCAGGGAATTAACCAGGAAGAGTTCCCCCTGAGTCGGAGTACTTGCAAGGGGCAGAAGTGAGAGCTTCATGCAGAGCACATCCCCAGCTTCCAGGAGGTTCAGCACCGCCTCCCGCTGTGGGCCGTGCCTCAGCCTCAACCCGCCAGGTCCTGAGAGAGGAGGTGGGCTCTGGGGGCATGGGGCCCTTAACCTTGACAAGCGTTTTCCTCTCCTAGTACTTGAGTCACACGCTGGATTCCAAATAGAGTGTTCTCAAGCAACTTGTTAAAAAGAGAATGAGGGTGAGAGAAGGCATTTCCAGAGGTGCAAGTTCTTAGATATTGACTGTTTTCACACAGAAAGGGATACTAAGAGATGGCAGAGAGACAGTGAGATGCAACAGAGAGGAACACATGGCTGAAAATGAGCTTTGGAAAAGTACACAGACACACACTTGCACGCACAAACACACCCACACGTGTGCATGGAGAGAGACGTGCGCATGCCCACACACGTGTATATGAGTACCCAGAGTTCAGGTGAAGCACCGTTAGAACTTTGTCTTTTCTAAAGGAGGAGGAGAATGCATACGTGTTCAGAAATAAAAATGTAAATACGTATTTTAAGCACGAGAGCAAGTGCCTAAAATGAGCAATGGAATAACTCCCAATGTGCCTGGTGTAATTAAATGAAAGAAAAGCTTTTCAACTTTACTGTGGTATAATTGACAAAATTGATGCTGTAAAGAGCCATATTGCATAGGAACCTGGAATGTTAGGTCCATGAATCAAGGCAAATTGGAAGTGGTCAAATAGGAGATGGCAAGAGTGAACGTCCACGTTCTGGGAATCAGCGAACTAAAGGGGACTGGTCATCTAACTCAGATGACCATTATATCTACTACTATGGGCAGGAATCCCTTAGAAGAAATGGAGTAGCCATCATGATCAACAAGAGAGTCCGAAATGCAGTACTTGGATGCAATCTCAAAATTGACAGAATAATCTCTGTTCGTTTCCAAGGCAAACCATTCAGTATCACAGGAATCCAAGTCTGTGTCCCAACCAGTAACGCTGAAGAAGCTGAACGATTCTATGAAGACCTACAAGATCTTTTAGAACTAACACCCCCCAAAATATGTCCTTTTCATTATAGGCGACTGGAATGCAAATATAGGATGTCAAGAAACTCCTAGAGTAACAGGCAAATTTGGCCTTGGAGTACAGAATGAAGCAGGGCAAAGGCTAATAGAGTGTTGCCAAGAGAACGCACTGGTCTAGCAAACACCCTCTTCCAACAACACAAGAGAAGACTCTACACATGGACATCACCAGATGGTCAACACCAAAATCAGATTGATTATATTCTTCACAGCCAAAGATGGAGAAGCTCTATACAGTCAGTAAAAACATGACCAGGAGCTGACTGTGGCTCAGATCATGAACTCCTTATTACCAAATTCAGACTTAAATTGAAGAAAGTAGGGAAAACCACTAGACCATTCAGGTATGACCTAAATCAAATCCCTTATGATTATACAGACCTTTGTCATGGGAGGAGTGCCTCACGCCGGCCCCCAACACCTTATGATTATACAGTGGAAGTGAGAAATAGATTTAAGGGACTAGATCTGACAGAGTGCCTGATGAACTCTGGACTGAGGTTTGTGACTTTGTACAGGAGCAGGGATTAAGACCATCCCCATGGAAAAGAAATGCAAAAAATGGCTGTCTGAGGAGGCCTTACATATAGCTGTGAAAAGAAGAGAAGTGAAAAGCAAAGGAGAAAAGGAAAGATATTCCCATCTGAATGCAAAGTTCCAAGAATAGCAAGGAGAGATAAAAAAGCTTCCCTCAGCAATCAATGCAAACAAATAGAGGAAAACAACAGAATGGGAAAGACTAGAGATCTCTTCAAGAAAATTAGAGATACCAAGGGAACATTTCATGCAAAGATGGGCACAATAAAGGACAGAAATGGTATGGACCTAACAGAAGCAGAAGATATTAAGAGGTGGCAAGAATACACAGAAGAACTGTACAAAACAGATCTTCATGACCCAGATAATCACAATGGTGTGATCACTCACCTAGAGCCCCACATCCTGGAATGTGAAGTCAAGTGGGCCTTAGGAAGCATCACTTTGAACAAAGCTAGTGGAGGTGATGGAATTCCAGTTGAGCTATTTCAAATCCTGAAAGATGATGCTGTGAAAGTGCTGCACTCGATATGCCAGCAAAGTTGGAAAACTCAGCAGTGGCCACAGGACTGGAAAAGGTCAGTTTTCATTCCAATCCCAAAGAAAGGCAATGCCAAAGAATGCTCAAACTACCACACAATTGCACTCATCTCACATGCTAGTAAAGTAATGCTCCAAATTCTCCAAGCCAGGCTTCAGCAATACGTGAGGCATAAACTTTCAGATGTTCAAGCTGGTTTTAGAAAAGGCAGAGAACCAGAGATCAAATTGCCAACATTCACTGGATCATCAAAAAGCAAGAGAGTTCCAGAAAAACATCTATTTCTGCTTTATTGACTATGCCAAAGCCTTTGACTGTGTGGATCACAATAAACTGTGGAAAATTCTGAAAGAGATGGGAATACCAGATCATCTGACCTGTCTCTTGAGAAACAGGTATGCAGGTGGGAAGCAACAATTAGAACTGGACATGGAACAACAGACTGGTTCCAAATAGGAAAAGGAGTATGTCAAGGCTGTATATTGTCCTCCTGCTTATTTAGCTTATATGCAGAGTACATAATGAGAAACGCTTGACTGGATGAAACACAAGCTGGAATCCTGATTGCTGGGAGAAATATCAATAATCTCAGATATGCAGACGACACCACCTTTATGGCAGAAAGTGAAGAGGAACTAAAAAACCTCTTGATGAAAGTGAAAGAGGAGAGTGAAAAAGTTGGCTTAAAGCTCAAATTTCAGAAAACTAAGATCATGGCATCTGGTCCCATCATTTCATGGGGAATAGATGGGGAAACAGTGGAAACAGTGTCAGACTTTATTTTGGGGGCTCCAAAATCACTGCAGATGGTGATTGCAACCATGATATTAAAAGACGCTTACTCCTTGGAAGGAAAGTTATGACCAACCTAGATAGCATATTCAAAAGCAGAGACATTACTTTGCCAACAAAGGTCCGTCTAGTCAAGGCTATGGTTTTTCCAGTAGTCATGTATGGATGTGAGAGTTGGCCTATAAAGAAAGCTGAGAGCCAAAGAATTGATGCTTTTGAACTGTGGTGTTGGAGAAGACTCTGGAGAGTCCCCTGGACTGGAAGGTGATCCAACCAGTCCATCCTAAAGGAGATCAGTCCTGAGTGTTCATTGGAAGGACTGATGCTGAAGCTGAAACTCCAATACTTTGGCCACCTGATGTGAAGACTGACTCATTTGAAAAGACCCTGATGCTGGGAAAGATTGAGGGCAGGAGGAGAAGGGGACTACAGAGGATGAGATGGTTGGATGGCATCATGGACTCAATGGACATGAGTTTGGGTAAACTCCGGGAGTGGTGATGGACAGGGAGGACTGGCGTGCTGCGATCCATGGGGTCGCAGAGAGTCAGACACGACTGAGTGACTGAACTGAACTGAACTGAATCGACAAAAATTGTATGTGTTCCACATGCACAGCTTGATGTTCTGACTTTTGTCTATGCTGTGAAATAAGTACCGCAGTCATGCCAATTATAATTAGCGTGTCCATCAGCTCCTGTAGTTCACCTTGGTTTGTGGGTCTGGTGAGGACTCTTCTGGGCTACCCTCTGAGCAGGATTGAGTCTACAGTAGAGTACGGTCAGCTCTAGTCACATCGCTGCACATCAGGTCTCCAGAACTTACTCATCGGTGTCCAGGAAACTTTGTTCCCCGTGACCAGCACCTCCCCGTTATCCCCTTCCCAGCCTCTGGGGACTACATTCTCCTCCATTTCGCCGAGTCTGTTTTAGATTCCACACTCAGTGAGCTCCTGCTGCGTTTGCCTGTCTGTGTCTGGCTTACTTTACTCGGCATAATGTTCTCCAGCTTCACCCATGTTGTCTCAAAAGGAGGGATTCCCTTTTTTTAAAGGCTGAGTGAGACTCCATTGTGTGTGTGTCTGGCATTTTCTTTGTGCATTTATCTATCGACACACATCCAGGTTGTGGCCACATCCTGCTACTGGGAACAACGCTGCAGAACACAGGAGTGCAGATACGTCTGTGAGGTCCCAGCTTCTTCTTTGGATACATACCCTGGAGTGGAATTGCTGGGTCATGTGGTAGTTCTGTTTTTAGTTTCTTAAGGAAACTCCACACTGTTTTCCACAGTGGCTGCACCGACTGCCTTCCAACCACCATGCACAAGGTTCTCTTCTCTCTGCATTTTGGCAGCACCTGTCTTTTTCCTGTGAGTCGAGTGTCTGTAACACGTGCAGTGACATCTCACTGGCTCTGGCGTGTGATCCTCTGAGGACTGATGGATGCTGAGCACCTTTCCATGTCTGTTTGGTCATTTGGACGTCGTCTTTTGAGAGATATCTGTTCAGGTCCTGTGCCCATTTAAATACCGGGTTGGTGTTACTTTACGTTGAGTTGTGTGAGCTCCTTGTATATTTGAGAAGTAGCTCCTTATCAGATGTGTGGTTTGCACACATCTTCTCCCATTGCACCCATTGCCTTTCCTGTGACTGTTTCCTTTGTTGTGTGGGTTTTGTTTACCAGACTCCCCCTGGTCTGGTTCTGTCTTTGCTGCCTGTGCTTTTGGTGTCATATCCAAAGAAACCTTGTCCGCACCATGTCAGGACGCTCCCCCTGTGTTTCTTGTTCTTTCATGGTTTCAGGCCCTGTGTTTAAGTCTCTGCTGTGTTTTGAGATGATTTCACATATAGTATGAGCTGCGGGTCCCACTTCATTCTCCTGCCTGCTGTCATCTGGCTCTTTCAGCACCGTTTATTGAAGGGACTCTCCTTCCCCCTTCTGTGTTCTGGGCACCTTGTGGAAGATCAGTTCACTGAACCTCTTTAAGACAATTGTTTTCACTAATTAGGAACTCCTACATCTGCATTTCTGGACCACTGTCTCTTGCCCTGGGTGGAGTCACAGTGCCCCAATTCTCGAGCCCCAGAACTACTTTGTAGAATCATAGCTGCTTTTTTGTTAAACAGAGGCAAGACCTGCCGGGGAAGGGAAATGCGATTTATCCACATTCAACATAGCAACGCATGGTACTCTTTCTGAAACCTTGTGGTTCAAACTCCCAGTCCAGGGCTTTCTCCTGAATTCATTACCTTGAAGTCTGCAGTGCTATGATGTGGCAGAGATGTGGGAATGAGCAGTTTAGGTGGGAGGTTCATTTAACCAGTGAAGTGTGAGACTCTAACTGAGGGGTCCGTAAGAGCCTCGCTGGACCGGCTGGGCTCATCGTCTCTCCTGGACGCAGCTGGCTTTTTCTGAGGGTGGACGAGGCACCGGTTCAGCGGGAAGTCCTGGGGGTGTCTCCTGAACAGGTCTTGCCGCGAGGACAGACTCTGCTATGTCTCTCATGTGCCCTCTAGTGGCCATGGGCAGGATGGCTCTAAATGGAAGAAAAGCACCTTTCAAGGTACGAGAGGTGAAGCTAGTGGTAAAGAAGCCGCCTGCCAAGGCAGGAAACCAGAGAGTCGCGCGTTCAGTCCCTGGGTGGGGAAGATGCCCTGGATGAGGGCATGACAGCCCACTCCAGTATTCTTGCCTGGAGAATCTCATGGACAGAGGAGCCTGGCAGGCTACAGTCCATGGGTTTGCAAACAGTCGGACACGACTGAAGCACACACATGTCCCAGTGGTATCGGAGGGTTCTCTTTTCTCCACACCCTCTCCAGCATTTATTACCTGTATTTGTTGATATCCATTCCAACTGGTGTGTGGTGGTAACTCATTGCAGGTTTGATCTGCATTTTTCTAAATACTGACAGTGTTGAGTGTTGAGCATCTTCTCATGTGCCCGTTGGCCATCTGTATGTCTTTGGGAAAATGTCTGTTCAGTTCTTCTGCCCCTTTTTGATGGGTTGTTTGTTTCTTTGATTTTGAGTCATATGAGCAGTTCATATATTTTGGTCATATCATTGGCAAATGTTTCTACCATTCCATATGTAGTCTTTTGTAGTTGAAGGTTTCCTTTGCTGTGCTAAAGTTTATAGGTTTGATGAGGTCCCATCTGTTAATTTTTGCTTTTATTTATTTTGCCTTGGGAGGCTGATCTATGAAAATATTGATACACTGTATATCAAAGAGTGCTTGGCCCATGTTCTCTTCCAGCAGTTTTATGATGTTATGTCTAACATTTAGGTTTTCAAACCATTTTGAGTTTATTTTTTATATAGTGTGGGAGAATGTTCTAGTTTCATTGATTTACATGTAACTGTCCAGTGAACCCTCCCACCTCTTTGACCTGGAAATGAAAGGCCACCTTCACTCTGCCCTGCATACTGTGGGGCTGATTTCCTTGGTGCCCTTGACGCTCACACTCCTGGGAATCAGCACCACGGACAGAGGCTAGGAGGCCGCCTTCACTCTGCCCTGAGCACTGTGGGGCTGGTTCTCTGGGCGCCCTTGACTCTCAGGCTCCCGGGAATCAGCACCACGGACAGAGGCGAGGAGGCCACCTTCACTCTGCCCTGCACACTATGGGGCTGGTTCCCTTGGTGTCCTTGACTCTCAGGCTCTGGGAATCAGCACCACGGACAGAGGCGGGGAGGCCGCCTCCTCTTCTCTCCCTGCCCAGCTGGGTGACTTCCCCTTCACGTAACTCTTCTCACTATGAGCAGCCAGTGGGGACCAGTGAGCTCAGTTATACTTGGGACCTGAAGCCGACTCCCTTCATCCCCACCCCACCCTAGACCCTGTGGGAAACAACCTGTAAAGGTTTAGTGGGGAAGGGGGAGCAGGAGGTCACCCAGGACAGGAAAACTCTGTCTCCTCTAGGCTAGGAGGACTTGGTTACTCAGCGGACGTGGAACTCGGGCATGTGGGTGGGGTCTGCAGGCCCCAGCTGCTCCCTGGAACAAGGACAGAAGGAGGGTGTGGGGGTGTGTCTGGGTCTTCATGCTGCTTTTAGTTCCATGTCTTCCCTCAAAGCCCAGAACGTTCCACTCTTCAGTCCCCTCTGCACACCTAGCACTGCCTGGACCCTGGGGAGGGAGTATGTGGAGTAGAGGGAAAGGGGCCCCCTTGTATTATCCATCCTTCCGTGAGGTGGGGTCACCTCTGGCTGACGTCCCCGTGTCTCCTTTCTTCCCATGCAGCCCAGAGCTGCCTGGGGACAGGGCTGAGCTGTGGGTCTGACTTCTTCGTGGGAATGGGCAGGTATCTCTTCACCTGAGAGCAGGAGCTCCAGGGAGTTGCTGGGGAGGGACAGCAGGTGGGGGGCAGTGCTGTGTGAGCTGTAGCACCTGTAGGTCCCACTGTGGGCTGAGGTCACAGCACTCAGGGTGAAGTTGGCCTGAATGGGTGGAGCCATGTCCTGCAGATGAAGGTGCTGGGGAGCAGCGAGTGACCCCTCTTTGGACAGATGGAAGGTGTCTGACCAGACCTCAGAGCGACACTGCAGAGTCACATTCTCTCCCTGGGGCACTGAGGCCCCCGGGCAGGCAGAGAGGGAGCGTTTCCTGTGCATTCCTGGGGGAGAGGGCAGGAGTGATGAGCAGAGAGCCCCTCCCCGCATCCCAGACCTTGAGCTGAGGGTCTCCCTGTGAGCCCTCCCAGCTCCTCTCAGCCCGTCTGTGTGCGTCTCCTTAATCTCCATGCCTCTCACTCCTGTTTTCACATTCCACCCCTAGACCCCTGCCCCACCTGGGCCTCTGCTCCAGGGCCCTCTCCCTGGACCCATCACCACAAGGGCCGACCCTGGTCCAGCGCCCTGAGCAGACAGTTGGGACCTGGGCCAGGACAGGGGCTCCTCACCCGTGATCAGGATGTCCAGGGGGCGCTGGGGGCCGACCACGTGTAGAAGAGGTTGTGTCCACTGTAGCATCTGTACTGGCCGCCGTGCATGTGGCTCATCCAGCCCAGGGGGAGGTCGGGGCTCTGCTGCCCTTCCAGACGGAGGGGAGGGGTGAGCCCCTTGTCCTTGGTCAGAGCAAATCTGCTAAGGCCGGCCTGAATGACACTGGAGGGTCAGGTTGTCTCCAGGGAGCACGAGCGAGCTGGGCTGAGTCGAGAGCTAGGGTTTCCTGTACATTCCTGTGGGCGAGGGGCTGTGTTAAAGGGGGACCTCCACCCTAGTGACCCGAGGTGTGGACTGGGAGGGCAGGGGCCCCTTGAGCACACACTCTGCTCCTCTGCCCGTGAGGAGGCTCCCACGGTGGGAGGGACCTGGAGGGACCTGCCCCTCCCTCTTACCTGTCAGCACCAGGGGCAGGGGGTCACTCTGTGCTGACCAGCTGTACCTGCTCTGATATGCACACTGATACTGCCCGGCACCACTTGAGCTCAAGGATTCAAAGGGGAACCTGGCCTTGTTCCTGGAGCCCTGAGGGGCCTTAGCCTCCCAGTATACAGAGCTCCTCTCTTTATGCAGACGGTAGACCTCAGCCAGCAGAGACCCCTGACACCAGATGGTCACGGGGCTCCCCTGGGCAACCATGGAGCCTGGGTCAGCCCGGATGGAGGGTTTGGGGAGAACCTCTGGAAAGGAATTACAGCTGAGGAGTCAGGGCGCCTTCTCCCCCAGGTTTCCCAGCTGTCACCCAGGCCCCTCCCAGACGGGCCACCAGTGGCCCTGACCCACTGTGCTCCCCAGAGACCAGGGGTGGTGGGTGGAAGCAGGAGGTCTGGGGGCTCACCTGGTTGTCCCTGGTCCCCTGGGCCCCAGCACAGCCCTGAAGAGAGTTCCCTGTGAGTGCCCACCCTACCACATGTCCTGGACGCTCCAGGTCTGCTCTGCGCCCTGAGGGCTGGGGTCAGATCCGGGCTGAGGACATTCCCCTCTCCCCCACGAAAGTCTGTCCCCACTGAGCCTCCTGCATCCTGGGGTCTCTGTCTCTGTGCTTTGGACAAAATACCATTTGAAAACAGTGAATGGTGTTTTTTTAATCCACTTATCAGCGATGGACGTCCAGATTGTTGTCCTTTTTTATCTCCTGTGGCTACCTCGGTGAACATACCTGCATAAATGTTTGAGTAGCTGTTGGCAGCTTTCTGCTTTTTAATTGTGGTAGGAGTGCTTAACAGGGGTCTGCTTTCTGTGCCGCCTGGCGCACAGCACGGTGCGGCCAGCCTCAGGTCAACACTCTGTGCTGCAGCGGGTCTCCAGAGCCTATTCATCTTGCAGAACTGAAACTGCACTATGAAGTAGGCCTTCTAGGCCAAATGCTAATTCCGGTTTACTTTTCCAGGAACTGCTGACTTGCTTTGCACAGTGGTGGAGCCATTTCCCATTCTCACTTGCAATATCACGGCTTCAGGTTTCTCCACTGCCTCATCACCAGTTGTTAATTTCTCAAATCATGGTCTATCTCCTTGAGTTCCAACGGTATCTCATCGTGGTTTAACTTTCATTTCCCTAATGACAGATGTTCTAAACATCCTTTCCTGTGTTAGCCATCCACCTGTATATCTCCTCTGTAGAAATGTCTATTTAAGCCTTTGACTGTTTTAAAAATATCGGGTCACTTCTTCTTATTGAGTTAAAGATATTCTTCATGTATCAGGATACTATACTCTGACTAGACGATGTGCTAATATTTTTTTCAAATTTTGTTGGCTGTCTTTTATACTCTGGAGAGTGTTTTTGAGGTACCACCAGGTTACATTTTGGTGAAATTCATCTTTTCTTTTTCTTATCTTTTCTTCTGGTCCTTTTCCTGTCATAGCAAAGAATCTATTGTCAAGTCAACAGATGAAGATTTACTTTCTGTTTTCTCTTAGAGAATTTTAGCTGTCACATGGATCCACTCTGAGCTGATTTTTTATGTGGCGTGTGTCACATCGATCTTTGTTCTGCGGGTGGATATCCGGATTTCCCAGCTCCGTTTGTCTCAGAGAATGTCCTCTCCCCCTTGAGTCGTCTTGACCCCGTCAGAACCCGCCCCCCCCCGCCCCCGCCCCGTCCCCAGGTCGTCTGTTTGTGTATCAGCTTCCATTTTACCCCTGAGGACCGAAGCAGAGTGGGGGAGGGCTCGGGGCCCCTGCCCTGTCTGCACCACCTCCAGAGGCCCTTCCCGGTGCCCGAACGTGCTGCCCACCTGCAGGGACCGGGGCAGCTGTCCTATTTGGGGGTCTCAGGGCACCTGCTGCTGCCGGAGCTCAGAGCGTCCCTCCTTCCCCCGCCCCGAGTCGTCACCTGCTCAGTGCTCGGCACAGGAGGCTGCATACCCAGGATGCTGGCACAGAGAGATCCTCTGATCAAGAGGCCCCGGGCTTCCTCCTCTCCACACGCAAGTTCTCTCAGGGAGGGGAGACTCGTGTCGGGCCAGTTGTTTCAGGGCCTGCCATCGGAGCTCTCCTTCTGCTGGGTCCTTTCCATTCGCCCGATGACAGCACCAAGGCTCAGGGTCACTGGGTCTGTTCTTCAGGCTCAGATCACCAGAAGTTTCCATCTGGGAATGGAAGCCCAGCAAACCTGACCCCAGAGCCTGACTCCCCTGCATGCGGCTGCCAGCCTTGGTTAGAGAGCCTGGGGTTGAGATGGACATCCGACCATGCCGGTGGGCGTGAGGGTCCTGCCAGCTCCTCAGGGCGGCACTGGGTAGGTCTGAGCTGGGAGCCGTGCGGCAGAGCAGGCAGGTTCCTGGAGTCAGACACGTCAGTGGTTTAGACCGTTGCCCTAATCCCGTGTGTTTTAGGTAAATTCCCGCATAAGCCTGGGAGCACCCTCACAAAAGAGACGCCCCAACCTCGTAGTTTCGTGGTGGAGTGCATGTGGAGTGCGTGGTGTGCGTGCGGCACCCACGTGGGCGGGGCCCCAGGAGGCACCCCGGAAGTGCTGGCGGCACCGCGGTGTGCATCCGCCGGCTGCCCATTGCTCCATGCAGAGCCGCTCGTGGGCAGGGCGCTGTGCGATCAGACAGGCTTCCACCTAGCTTTAATGCTCTCCGGTTGCCGTCTTGACATGTGAACGTGGGGCCCTGCATTCTCGATTTTCACTGTTTCCCCCAATTATGTAGCTGATCCACCTCTACAGCTGCGCTTTTTTATTTGATCGGCTCATTTTAGTTCATCGCTGCGAGGACCTGGGCACAGGAACTCCAGAGGAGAGGGACGCCCTTCCCTCCAAGAGCATTCTCCTCCACCCACTGCTCTCACTGAGGACCAGATAGAGCCCAGGCTTCCTGATATGGTTCACTCTGGAACCAAACATTCTGTGACCCCATCCTACTGCGCGTAGGGTTGAACCCTTCACGTCCACAGTGGCGGCCTCCATCCAGATTGAGATTCTTGATTTTTATGTTCAGAAACTGACATGGACCCCATTCAAATTCTGCACCGCATGTCATCCGGTGGTAGAGTGTGTGTCTGAGGCCCCGTTTCCCCTGGTCAACGGCTCATCGTCTGGCTGGACTCAGTGATGCCGATCGGGCAGCTGAGGTCATGGTGTGTGGAAACATGCTGAGAGTGTGTGGAGAGTTTTCCGTGACTGATGGACGGCCACTTTGCTGTGAATCGGCCCCTACGCAGGGGTTGGCCTTCCCCAGCCTGCTTCAGCCCCGCCCCACTCAGAGGTGAGAAGCTAGGGAGGGTGATGGAGCAAAGGGAGGACTCACCAGTACGGAGCCGCAGACAGGAGTCAGTACCCGTGGGTCAGGAGGGACAGGACCGCATTCCAGCAGCCCCTGAGCTTCCCTCTGACGGCGCCCCCGCCCCCTCCCCGGTGTGTGAGGACCAGGAGGTCACGTGGGAGCTTTCCATCCTCTAGTTGTCAGTTCAGCTCAGTCGCTCAGTCGTGTCCGACTCTGTGACCCCATGGACTGAAGCATGCCAAGCCTCCCTGTCCATCACCAGCTCTCAGAGTTTACTCAAACTCATGTCCATTGGGTCGGTGATGCCATCCAACAATCTCATCCTCTGACGTCCCCTTCTCCTCCCGCCTTCAATCTTTCCCAGCATCAGGGTCTTTTCCAATGAGTCAGCTCTTCCCATCAGGTGGCCAAAGGATTGGAGTTTCAGCTTCAGCATCAGTCCTTCCAATGAATATTCAGGACTGCTGTCCTTTAGGATGGACTGGTTGGATCTCCTTGCGGTCCCAGGGACTCTCAAGAGTCTTCTCCAACAGCACCATTTAAAAGCATCATTCTTTGGCGCTCAGCTTTCTTTATAGTCCAACTCTCACATTCATACATGACTACTGGAAAAACCATAGCTTTGACTAGACGGACCTTTGTTGGCAAAGTAATGGCTCTGCTTTTTAACATGCTGTCTAGGTTGGTCATAACTTTTCTTCCAAGGAGCGTCTTTTAATTGCATGGCTGCAGTCACTATCTACAATGATTTGGACACCCCCGCCCAAATAAAGTCTGTCACTGTTTCCAGTGTTTCCCCATCTACTTGCCATGAAGTGATGGGACCAGATGCCATGATCTTAGTTTTCTGAATGTTGAGCTTTAAGCCAACTTTTTCACTGTCCTCTTTCACTTTCAAGAGGCTCTTTAGTTCTTCTTCGCTTTCTGCCATAAGGTGGTGCCATCTGCATATCTAAGGTGATTGATATTTCTCCCGGCTGTCTTGATTCCAGCTTGTTCTTCATCCAGAACATCTTCCTCTAGTCCTAAGAATCCACAAAGTTCTTCCTCCCAAGTAACACGTTGCGTCTCCTTGTGAATCGGATGCAGTGGAATACGTCACACACTGTTTCTTCACTTTTTCGCTATCATGCTTGAAAATTGGTCTGTATTACTGTAGTAGTTGAACTTGGTGACTGTCTGTCATTTAAAACTCCACCGCGGGGCGGGTCGGAGCTCGTTGGTGGCCGGTGAGCTGAGGGCGTTGTGGTCCGGGTGGGTCGCACGCGGCGGGAGGGGCGGCGCGGTGCTGGGCGCGCGGAGAGGGGCGGTGCTGTGCGGGGCGGTGCTGGGCGCGCAGAGCAGTGCAGTGCGGGGCGGGGCGGGGCGGTGCCGGGCGGGGCGGTGCGGGGCTGAGCCCGACCGAGCCGGTCCATCTCTCCGCGCCTCGCGCAGCCTGAGCCATCGGCTCCGCAAGGGCGAGCGCAGGTGCCTGATCAAGTGGCGCAACGGGCCGCCCAGACCCAACGGCTGGGCGCCAAGGAAGACACCCCGACCGGAGCCTGCCTCGGCTTTCCAGAAGAGGAACCGGAGGGGCAGGTGAAGGGCCGGAAGGGCGGCCAGCGCCCTGGGGCAGGCCGGGGACGCGCACGGGGATGTCCACCTGTAGGCGGCGCTCCAGGCTCAGGAACCCGGCGCCCCCTCCAGCCCAAAGCCTCTCTTTCCTCTCCGTCCTCTCCGTCCTCCCGGTCCTCCCGGTCCTCCTAGTCCTCAGAAGGAGAGGATGAGCCGACTTAGACCCCCGGGGGCCCCGGCCTGGAGACTCACCCGTTGCCTCAGAGGCCGCCCGGATCCTGGTAGGCAAGCCCAAACTGAAGCATCCCATCCCGAAGAAGCGGGCCGCAAGCCCTTGGCCCCGGATGAAGTCGGCCCGGAGGCTCACCAGCCGGCCAGGGTGCCGAAGACGTCCGAAGGGACCTGGGGTCGCCGGGCGGCCAGCTGTCCCATCCCTGCAGGGAAGAGAGACCATGTCCACGCCACACACCCCGGGCAGGAGGGCTGCCCGACCTCGGGAGAAGCTGGGAAGACGGCGGGGAGAAGAGCAGCTCCTCCTGGGGCCCTGCCCGGCGCCGGCAGGGCGTTTCCGGGTCCGTCCAGACCAGCCGGGGCTGGGGGCCCACCCGCGGCCTCACTGAGCGGTCTTCGTCCCCGACGTCACCGCCAGCCTGCTCACGGTCCCCGTGAGGGAGTCTCCCGCCGCCCTGGACTTCTTCAACCTATATCCGTGTACCGCCTGGGAAGTGGGCCAGGTCTGAGTGCTCCAGCTGGCAGAGGGCCCTCAGAAAGGCCAGCGCTGCCAGCCCGACCGCCTCCTGCAGACGGCTGAGTCCCAGGGCTGTGCGGGCCTTTCAGACCAGCCACAGAATCCCCGCTGCTGACTTGGGGCCGAGAGGAGCCTGGGTAGTGGGTCACTGGTCTTCGATGCCGAGAAGTGGGAGTGCAGGATCATGGTGGGCTCTGATTTCTGGGGGTGGGCCCACCGGAACTCCGGTCCCCTCTGTCTCTCAGCCTCCAGGCCAAACAGGAAGAGATGGTGTGCGTAGCCAAGGCGATTTCAGCAGCGTGCCTTTGGGGACAGATGCACCCCCCAGGACCTGGTTGAGGGGCGTCCACCTGCAGCTTCCAGCTCTTGTAGGTGGTGGCCATGCTGGCTGCAGCAGGAATGGGCGTCCCTGCGCCGGGCAGACCCGAGGGCCGGAAGGTGGGCAGTGAAGGGGAGTACGTGCCCTCCAGGGTCCTAGCAAGAGATGCAGAGAGGCTAGCACACCATGCCCCGTCCTGTCCTCCGATGGCCCTGCATGTGACCACAGGGGCTCGCCTGGGCTGCTTCGCCCCCGCAGTGGTGAGCTCCAAGTCCTGCCGCAGTGGTGGCTGTGGAGCCCGGCCAGAGCCGTCCCCTCCCGGCCCTCAGGGCACCGCTGCTCCAGACTCACGACTGCCCTGCTGCCAGGGCTCCAGACCCAGCTATGTGAGCCCTAGAGTCTGAATCTGCGCACACCTCACTCCAGCCACTCTGCCTTCTTGGGGTGTTGTGTGTTTTTCTTGGTGCTTCTGACGCCAGGTGGTTTGTGTGTAAAAGTGTGTGTGTGTGCGCGTACATGCACGTGTGCAGGTGTGACCACCTTCAGGGAAGAGTTAGATGGATGCGCAGAGCTGGCCATCATGTTTCCTGAGAAGCAGAAGTAGTGCTTGCTTATTTGCTGCTGTGTGTGGCTAGGCGCTGCTCGCACATCTGACCGGGGTCCTGGTCCGGCAGCGTTCCTTTTGTGAGCTGCATCACAGCGCGCATTGAGTTGGGATTTCAATCCTGTTTTGTTTTTCGGTTTGCTTTTGTAATGGGTGGGAAGAAGCGGCCAGTCTGTCTTTTTTCTTCAGAAGATATATATATATATATATATATATATATATATATATATCTCCCAGATGGCACAACAGGAAAGAATCTGCCTGTCAGGCGCCATAGGAGACACGGGTTCAGTCCGTGAGTCAGGAAGATACCCTGGAGGAGGAAATGGCAACCCACCCCAGTATTCTTGTCTGGGAAATCCCATGGACAGAGGAGCCTGGTGAGCTACAATCCATGGGGTTGCAAGAGTCGGACATCAGTGAGCACACAAGCTCACACGTACATGTATACATATGTGTATGTGTGTGTATATATGTTTATGTATATGTGTATGTATATATGTATGTGTATGTATATATGTTTGTGTATGTGTGTATATATGTCTGTGTGTATATATGTGTGTATATATATGTATGTGTATGTGTGTATATATATGTATGTGTGTATATGTGTGTATATGTGTATGTGTATATATATGTATATATGTGTATGTGTGTGTATGTGTGTGTATGTGTGTGTATATATATGTGTGTATATATATGTATGTGTGTATATGTGTGTATGTGTATATGTGTATGTGTATATATGTGTATGTGTGTGTATGTGCGTGTATATATATGTGTGTGTATGTGTGTGTATGTATGTGTATATATGTGTATGTGTGTGTACGTGTGTGTATGTGTGTGTATATATATGTGTATATATGTGTGTGTGTATGTGTATGTGTGTATATATATGTATGTGTGTATATGTGTGTATGTGTATATGTGTATGTGTATATATGTGTATGTGTGTATATATATGTGTGTGTGTATGTGTGTGTATGTATGTGTGTATATGTGTGTATATATATGTGTGTGTGTATATATGTATGTGTGTATATGTGTATATATATGTATATGTGTGTGTATGTGTGTGTATGTATGTGTGTATATGTGTGTCTATATGTGTGTGTGTGTGTATGTGTGTATATATATGTATGTGTGTGTGTGTACATATATATATATAGCACCAAAGAGGGTCCTTGTTTCTGTTTGCACTCAAATTCTGATCTGAGAAGGGGGAGCTGGGCTTCAAGGTTTCATTAGGGGAACCTTCGGGGGAGGACCAGAGGTTTGGACCGTTGCCAAGCACTAGCTTGGTTTGTGTTTACACTAAAAAAGAAAAGCCAAATCATTCATGTGTGCCACTTCTAGTTCCTCGCAACTATGGCCGTCTGCTCCATTAAGAGAGAGAGAACAAAGGTGGACATGCTGTTGCCCTGGGAAGCCTAAGGTCCTTGCTGACCCAGCACAGCAACCCGGCGCCTGTAATCGTTCAGACCAGTGGGTCGAGGAAGGGCCCCCCACGCCCCCGGGAAACCCGCAGTGGTTTGAGGGAAGGTGTGAGAGGAAGGGAGAGGCGTGCCTGGAAGACCAGAGGTTTCCAAGTGCAGCAACTGATTGGCGGGTTTCCCAGCAGTTTTGGAAAGCTAACACTAGCAACAGGTTGCAGATCTTTCTAGACTGGTGTTAATGTATTTTGCAAGGGAGAATCACTAGCAAATGGTTTCCGAGGAGTTTTGTCTTAACTTTTTGTTAACTCAGTATGTCAGTACAGTCTTCTCTTAACTCAAAAAAAGCTCCATCACATGTATACACCAAAGCATTCATGTTTGTGAGATTGTTTTCTGTGATCTGTCTGATATGAGTGACCCTCTGTCCTTACTCTCCTGCATGTGTACTGGTGGTTAGGCACAATTTCCCCCTCGGTTACATAACTCTGGGTGGGGCTGTGTGTCTCTCCCTTTTAACTAATGGTTGTTATTTCCTCCCCAAATTACTGAGGCGATTTGCACTCCAAGCTGTAAGGTATTGGAGCCAAAGTGCTCCGTGTTTTCTCCCGCAACTGGTACTTGCATAGTTTTCTCTTTCCCTCTCCTCTGATGGACTAAGGTTTTGGCATCTGATTTCATGGAAAGTGGGGCTTGAAACTGACATGGAAATGATCTAACTAACACAAGGACACATGTGTGCGCGTGGGGCCATCGGTGGGGGCTGGCTGGATCAGACTCGCTCCTGTGGGAAAGTCAGCCTGCTCCTTCCTTCCCACCGGGCCTTCAGCGTGTTCACCCAGGCTCCTTGAGGTTGGCCACGGAGAGCATTTGCACCAAAGCAGACACACAGCTCACACACCTGGGCTCTTTATAAACTGTTGTATTCCTTAGCCGTTTACCAGCAGAGCACCTGGCTGTCACTTCAAACGTCAGGGTGTCCCCTCGCAGCGATGGTGTCTGCAGAAACGACACCGGGTGTCACCTGATGAGGAGAGCAGGGCATGAGGGGTCCAGGGGGTTCAGGGAAGAGTTCTGGATCCATCTGCTCCCAGTGGGGCCCCACCTTCACCCATTTATTCAGTTTCTTACATGACAATCTGTTTTATATACAAAAGTATTTATTTATTTGTTTTTGGCTGTGCTGGGTCTTCACTGCTGCTGCCGCCTGGGTTTTCTCTGGTTGTGAAGAGTGGTGGTTACTCTCCAGTTGCAGGCCAGGGCTTCCCCTGCTGCAGAGCGCAGGGGCATGCGGGCTCAGTCGTTGGGGCACACAGGCTTAGCTGGGATCTTCGGGAACCAGGATCAGACCCGAGCTCCTGCACTGGCAGGCGGAGTTTTAACCTCTGGAACCCTGGAGAAGTCCACATCATTCTGTTTCTGAGAAGGGATGGAGGTCTTTGCGCACACCAGAGGCGGCTGGCATTAACAATGAAGCTCACGTCCTCCATGAGTGGACAGAGCTTGCGGGCATGCAGGGCGAGGACCCGCCCCCTGGCATTGGGAGGTGCCTTGAGCCGGGGGTGAGCGGAGACAGGAGTCGGGCTTCCGGCGCGGGAGGGAGGGCCCCGCCGCACCACCTCCCCCCCCCCCCGCGCCGGGAGCAGAGTCGGAGCCCCCAGCGCCCCCCTGCCGCCGGGGACTCCCGGGCCTCCTCACGCCCAGCAGCGCGTCTCTCCCCCGGGGTCAAAGGCTCTTCTAGAAGCTCCTGGGCCGGAAGCTCGCGTCCCAGGCTCCAGCGCTCCAGGCGGTGCGAGGTCCCGGTGCTCAGCTCCGGGCTGCTTCTCGGGCTCCTCCGTGGTCGTGCCGAGCCTGGCAGAGCAGGATCCCAAGGAGCAGCAGGACCGAGGCTGCGAGGCCCATCCGGATGAGATTCTGCATCGTGTAGTCTGGGTTGAGGGCGCACAGGTCAGCGCCGGCCCCGTCACCAGGAACCGGGGTGTGCGCCCAGGGCACCCGTTCCTGGGAGAGGACGTGGCCCCGGAGCCCAGCCCCTGACGGGGACGGTGTCCTCGTTCCCACTCGCGGGTCTGACCGCGGTGCTGGGGGAGGGTGTTAGCGGGGCCCGAGGATCCTGAAGGGAGGCTGTGGGTGGGCCATGTCCTCCTCGGGAGCCTCCCGGGGCCTCTCTATCTTACTGTCTCAGACGTTCCTGCTCAGGACTCTGAGCTGACGGAGCTCAGACACCACAGGGTGGGGCCCGCCCCCGAGCGGTGGTATGCGGGGTCCCACGGACCCATCACCGCCCCCCACAGGCGCTGGCTCAGCCCTCTGCCTCTGCCGGCTTGACTCTGCCTGGGGAGGGGGTGATCCCTGGAGCCTCCGGGGGCAGGATGGGTTGGGGTGGGCCTGCTCCTTCCCAGACTGATTCCCATCCAGCAGCCTCAGGCCCCTGTAGCCTGTGGCTCCCCCGACATCTCCGCCCGACTCCCCACCGGCCCTTGACGATCTGAGGGGCCTTGTTCTCCCAGAGAATGTCAAAGTGCCCTGGGGTGGGCTGTCTTCCCTGAGCAGATAGCCCCGAGACTCCCCAGGTTCGGATCTGGGTCTGTGTCTGGGAGACTGGGTCCTGGGAATGAGCCCAGGAAGGCGTACGCCAGGCTGACCCGGAGTCCCCACCTCATTCCCCTCTGCCATGCATGGCCCTGTGGCCTCCCTGAGACCCTCACACTGCCCACTTGGCCCTCCGAGACCCTGGTGAGGGAGGAAGGGGCGGGGCACAGGCTCTGAGGCTCCTCTGTCATGGGGCCCCTCCCTCAGCGCCCCCTCCTCCACCACCGCCTGGCGCTCCCAGGGCAGAGCCCCGAGCTGCTGAGTTGACAGACAGACTGGTCCTCACCTGCGACCATGAGCGCCAGGGGCTCACTGGGCTGTGACAGCAGGTAGGGGTTTGTGCTGAGTGAGCGGTAGCACCTGTAGGTGCCCCCGTGGGCTGAGGTCACAGGGCTCAAGGAGAACTCGGCCTGGTACCGCCCGTCTTGGTCCTGGGAGCGCAGACGCAGGGGGCGATGGGCTGCCCCCTCCTTGGACAGAAGGAAAGTGTCCGTCCTGTTTCCTGACTGACACAGCAGGGTCACATTCTCCCCCAGGGCCACCGAGGGGCTTGGCCGCACCGAGAGGGAGGGTCTGTCTCTGAGCCGTCCTGCAGAGAGGAAGGGGGTGCGGGCACCAGCCCGGGTTCTGAGCGAGACTCCATGGGCCTCTCTGGCCCCTCAGCGCTGTCTCTGTTTCTCCGAGTCTCTCCCCTCCCCAACCCCCGTCTCTCTGTCCCTCCCTGGGACCCCTCCCCCTGGTCCCAGCATCACCCCTGGGGCTCCCCGGTGGGGCCTGTGCAGAGTCTGGTCCCCGACTGACCCGCTGGCTCTTCTCCTGCCACCAGCAGGTCCAGGGGCTCGCTGGGCTCTGACCAGTTAACTCCGATGAAGTGGGAGCAGTGGTATCTCCCTGCCTGCTGCTCTCTGACATTACTGATGAAGAAGTTGGCTTTGTCCCAGGGCTTTAGTGCCGGATGCATGTTCCGGGGGGCTGAGTCGCCCTCTTTGTTCAGACTGAAGCTTTTGGTATTCGGGGGCCCTTGACACAAGATGGTCACGGAGCTCCCCGAGGGGACCACAGAGCTGGGCTCAGCCCAGATGATGGGTTTGGGGAAGGTCCCTGGAAGGAAATCAGAGGCAGGCTCACCGGGTGTTCCCCCCCCAGGCCCCGGCTCTCAGCCCAGACCTCCCAGACTCCCCACTCCATGAGCCCCGAGCTGCCCTCCCCCTGCCCACAGCCTGGGGGTGACCCATGTCCCCATGAGAGGAGTGAGCTGGGCCCTGGGACAGACTCACCGGCCTGCACCTGGGTCCTTAGGCCCACACTCAGCCCTGGAAGAGAGCGCCCTGTGAGAGGTGTGCCCTCAGCTCTGATAGTGCCTCTGCTCCCCTGGAGCCTCCTGGGCCCTGGGGTCCCCTGATGGAGCAGGCTGGCTGGGGGGGTCCCTCCAGACCAGGGCTCCCCCGTCCCCACCTCATCTCACCAAGGCAGAGCAAGGCAGGGAGGGTGGGGGCCATGGCGTCTCCTCCCTGCGGTCCAGGCTGTGAGGATGGAGAAGACCTGGGTGCCCCAGACAGACAGACCCACAGGCTGTTGGCAGTCTGAGGCGGAGTTTTCTCGTCAAGGGTGTCACATCAGCGTCCCCACAGAAAGGAGAACTGTCCCTCCCAGGAAGCCTGGCATTTGTCTCCGTGACAGAGCAGGAAGCCAGCCCCGTGACTTCCTGAGACGCCCCTTCCAGATGAGGAAGGCCAGGCTCCTTCCCTCTGCGAGCTTTGCCTCGGGGTCTGCTTCCTCCTCTACCCAGCCATCAGCAGGTCCCCATGGGGTCCTCACTATGGCTGGGGTCACGAGGCCCTGGAGACGCTTCGGGGAGGGCTCAGATCCCCAGAGACACATTTTTTTTTTAATTGGAGGATTGTTACTTTACAATATGGTGCTGGTTTCTGCCATACATCAACATGGATCGGCCGTATGTGTCACATGCCCCCCTCTAGAACCTCCCTCCCTCTAGGTTGTCACAGAGCCCCTGTGTGAGCTCCCTGAGTCACACGGCACATTCCCCCGTGGTCTGTTTTATACGAGCTGGTGTGCGCGTTTCCACGCTACTCTCTCCATTCATCCCACCCTCTCCTTCCCCTCTGTGTCCACAAGTCTGCTCTTTGTGAGGGACACACGGTCAGTGTCACCCTGGGCTCAGTGGCGTCCACGTGGCCGAGAGCCCAGAGGAGATGCTCAGGGAATAAGGAAGGAAACTGACTCCTCCCCTGCCCCGGAGTGTGGGTTTCCCCCATCACAGCCCCCTTCAGGGACTTGTCTTTTTCTCGTATTGCTGTCTCCCGCCTTCCTGGGAAGAAGCCCCTGGGTCCTTTCTGGCTCCTCGGGGCTCCACGATCCTTGGGCAGGGCTTTCTTCTTCATTCTGTGCTTTTTGTCTAAAACTTCTATGACAGTAAGCTGAATTAGATCTCTGAGTTATCTGGAGAAATTGATATTTACCTGTTGTTGAGTTGCTAAGTTGTGTCTGACTCTTTGCGACCCCACAGACTGCCACACTCCAGGCTTCCCTGTCGTCCACTATCTCCCAGAGTTTACTCAAACTCATGTCTACTGAGTCAGCGATGCCATCCAATCATGTCATCCTCTGTCATCCCCTTCTCCTCCCACCTTCAATCTTTCCCAGCGTCAGGGTGTTTTCCAATGAGTCAGCTCTTCACATCAGGTGACCAAAATATTGGAGCTTCACCTTCAGCATCAATGCTTCCAATGAATATTCAGGGTTGATTTCCTTTAGGATTGACTGGTTCGATCTCCTTGCAGTCCAAGAGACTCTCAAGAGTCTTCTCCAACACCACAGTTCAAAAGAACCAGTTCTTTGATGTTCAGCTTTCTTTATGGTCCAGCTCTCACATCCATACATGACTACTGGAAAAACCATAGCCCTGACTAGACGGACCTTTGTTGGCTGAGAGATGTCTCTGCTGTTTAGTATACTGTCCAGGTTTATCATAGCTTTTCTTTCAGAGACCAACCAGCATTTAATTTCGTGGCTGCAGTGTGATATTTATTTAAATATGTATTAATCACCCACTGCTTGTGTGAATTGAGCAATCAGGTTACAATCGGACTCCCCACCCCCCACCCCCATTTTTAAAAGTTCTTTTCAATCTAAGTTGATTTGGGAGACTGAGATTCGAGTTTTCCTCTCTTGAAATAGCCTTGTCAGATAGTCATGGTAGCCTATGAAAATGTGTGCCAATGTGTTTACTCCAAGATAATGGCTGTAAGTCAAGAGTATAGCCAATATTTTATAATAACTTTATATGTAGTCTATAACATTTTGAGTATAATCTGTAAAAATTTTGGATCACTAGATTGTACACCTGAAACGACGATAATACTGCACATCAACGATACCTCAATAGGAATAAAGAAGGACTTCCCTGATGGTCCGGTGGTTAAGGATCTGCTTTGCAAGGCAGGGGACACGGGTTCGATCCCTGGCCGGGGAACTAAGACCCACATGCTGCAGAGCACCCGGGCTCACGTGCTGCGACTGCCAAGGCCACACACTGCAGCTGGAGCAGTGGCCCCTGCAGCGCAGGATCCGTGTACTGCAGCATGGGGCAGCGAGACACAGTCACATGTAAACACGTGTATGTGTAAGTCAGTCCCCCATGCCAGCCAGTCAGTGTCTCTAGACGCCGCCATGACACGGGAAAGGAAAGGATTGAGAGCAACGTTTGGGTGTTTGGGAGTGATGAGCCCTAAAGAGTAAGAGGCCTTTGCAAGTCGTCCATGTGCTACTGAGCTACTGGACTGGGCAGGCGGCTTATGGGTCGCGGATTACATAAGGCTGGCTCTCAGGAAGGAGGCGGGTTAGGAAATACTTGTGAATGATGAGCGTACAGAGGGTGCAGCTGTACTTTGGGATCTGACAACCTAAAATACAGACTGGTCTCATGTGTTAACACAATGGCTGGGGTGCCCTTCCTGTGAGAGGAGGTGCCCAATGCCTATAGGTACCCCCACAAGGCACATTGTTGGGTGGTTCCACCGCATCTAAGTCCACAGGGCCGGAGGGAAGAGGAAATGGAGTGAAGGGGAGACAGGGGATCCTAGGCTAGGGTGAGGCTAGTCTACAGGGGTTTCTGTGTGAATAAGAAAGGGCAAGCATCTCAGACCCCCGGGACTCTCTTGTGCAGTGCACACACTATGCAACCATCCCTGGCAGCAGTACCGTCTGAGACATGGACACACCACCAATTCAAAGGAACCACATTAAGAGGACCAGGAAGGCGGGGCCCACATGGCATCAGGAGGGCCCCCCTGAGGAGTGGCATCCCAGCAGCCCAGGGGTGTCCTATTTCAAGAGGAAGGCTGAGGTCAGAAGCTGCTGGGAGTTGAGTGAAAGGAGGGGAAGTGTCCCGGCTTTATCTTATTCAAAAGAGCGGGGCAGCCCTCCCCTGGTGGTCCAGTTGTTAAGATTCAGCGCTTCCGCTTCAGGGGGCAGCAGTGTTGACCCCTGGCCGGGGACCTAAGATCCCACATGAGGAACCAAACAAGACCGTGTGGGGGTCCCCCATAGCAAGCTGGGACTCACTGGGCTGCCCAGCTGTTTGCCCTCCTCAGACAGCAAATCGCGCATGGCTGCGTCTGGGGAGTGGTAAACTTCATCTCATGCCGAGATTCCCCAAACTGTGCAGTCCTGCACACTCCTCTCTGGGTCCAGCACGGGGCAGGGCTGTGTCTGGGATCACAGAGACGGAAGCGTCCATGCTTCCTTGTCCCGAAGCCCAGACCCTTCCCACCCAGTCCTCCTGCCAGGACCCAGGACCCGCATCCTCTCCAGTTACGCTTGTTCACCTTCTGGGCTTGAGCTGTGGAGCTGGAGTGAGGGGAGGAAAGCAGGACTACAAAGCTAGGCAGCGCTGGAGGAGCTTCAGGGAGAGGTGGGAGGTCGGCGGAGGTGGGGTGGGGGAGTGGGTAAGGCTTGGGGAGAAATGACATTTCTCTGGGGGCTCTCATCTTAGCTTCAGGGTCTGAGGCAAGCACCTGCATGACGTTAGAAATTGGCTTCCACAATATCCCAGACCCAGCTCTCAGACTATGCTAAGATCGCAGAGGATCTCAGCCCTGAGAAGATCATAGTCGCCCCCAGCTCTGCCCACATGGCTTCAAGGTAAACAGGAGCAACCTGCAGCACACAAATGTCTTACTCTCTTATTAAATCTCCTCATTTAAAGTGATCTTATAGTAATTTTATTGTTTTACAGGGAAACTTAGAAGAATTGCCTTTTTTCCAACATCATCTTGACCTACATTCCCAGTTGAGTAATATTTTACCCAAGTGAGATAGAGATAGACACAGAAGCAGATGTAGAGAGAGAGCTGTCGGAAGAGAATGACGTGGTCAGGGAGGGACGTGGCAGGAGAGTGAGTCTGCTACATATGTGTGTACACACACAGAAACATGTAGACACACAGATGTTTTTCTGATATAAAGCATGTATGTGCTCAGTCGCTCAGCTGTGTCCAATTCTTTTCGACCCCATGGATTGTAGCCCACCAGGCTCTTCAGTCCATGGGAATTTTCCAGGCAAGAACACTGGAGAGGGTTGCCATTTCCTGGGGATCTTCCTAACCCTAGGCTTCCCTCATAGCTCAGTCGGTAAGGAATCTGCCTGAAGTGCAGGAGACCCGGGTTTGATTCCTGGGTCAGGAAGATCCCCTGGAGAAGGAAATTGCAACCCACTCCAGTATTCTTGCCTGGAGAATCTCATGGACTGGCGGGCTACAATCCACGGGGTCGAAAGAGTCGGACACGACTTGGTGACTAACCCACCACACCCGACTCAGGGATCGAACCCACATCTCCTCCATCTCCTGCACTGACAGGCAGATTCTTTACCAGTGCAGCACCTGGGAAGCCCTGGGATAAAGCATCATCACCGTAAAAACACCGGTGTGTGCCTCCCATAGACACGAACACTCGTCTACGTGACCCTGAGTCTGCCAATTTGGAGGTCTTTGCTGATGTAAATTTTACCAAGTCATCAGTCCCAATTCACATTTAGTCACCTGCCAGACAGCCTCAGTTTTTCCTTTTGGTCCAGGGTTTCACCCGGAAGCATATGTTGCCTGTGGTTGTCCTGTTTTGTCATCCCCCAGAATCTGCACGACCCCCCAGTCTTGGTGCCTTGGGCCCCAGACCGCCTTCAGGGGTACAGGATTTGTAGATGACCTTCAACCTCTGCCGACCGTGTGGACGGATGAGCTGACCCAGGTCACTCGTTGTTGGACGGAAGCCCAGAAATGAGGCTGTGGTCGTCTCCATGGTGTCAGGAGCCCAGGTGTCCCCCCTTCCCCACCCTGGTCATGCATGCTCATCGCCTGGTCACGTCAAGCAGGCATGTGCCCGGCTTCTCAAGGCAAAGTCCCCAGTTCTCCCTTGGAATTCGATCGGTGTCGGGATAGATGCTGGGTTCTCGTCCAATATTGGGAGACGTACAACATACGTCTGGCAGACACACAACTGCCATTGTTAGTAATTGTGAATAAGTCTCCCCTGACATGAGGGGAACTAAATAATGGTGATCTCTTTCCACCCCTCCCTCTGTATTGATAAGTTGGCATTTCTACTCTAAAGTTTTCTCTTTTTCCCATGTAGTAATTTATTTATTCATTCATTTGCATATATTACTATGAACAGGCTACAGTCCACAGGGTTGCAAACAGTCGGACACAACTGAAGTGACTTAGCATGCATGCTTGTAGTCCACCAGGCTCCTCTGTCCATGGGATTTCCCAGGCAAGAATACTGGAGTGGGTTGCCCTTCCCTTCTCCAGGAGATCTTCCTGATCCAGGGATCGAACCTGAGTCTCTCCCATCACAGACAGATTCTTGACCATGTGAGCCACCAGGGAAGCCCTAACAAGCACTTAAGCCTGTAACTGTTTGCATGTCAATCAAGGTATGTGTAATATATGTCTATATTATAGACATATAATGTATATTAATTAAACAGTTGATTTAATTAAAACATACAGTAGTATATACAGTGTATATATTATATACAGTGATTCAATTTTTGTTATAGATTATACTCCACTCACAGTTATAAAATATTGGCTATATTCCCCATGCTATATGAGATATCCTTGTGACTTATTTATTTTTATCTCCAAAGGATCCTTTGTTTACAGAGCAGGGCCATGGCATTTATATATATAATATATAATGTTTGAAGATTTGGCAGGCAGTAACCCCGTTGCCCACCCACCATGCCCGGATTTTCCTGCCCCTCACCGCCTGCCCTGCACATGGAACGCAGGTGACTGCCCCACCCAGGCCACAAGGCCATACTCCCCTGCAGACAGAGGGAAATTGGGGATTTTTCCATGGCCACCCCTTGAACATCAGAAATCAGCAAGTATTCTCTCAAAGAAAACAAAAATACAGAAATCAGTTAAAGCATTTAAATATGGAAAACCAAAGGGAACTGGGTGGAAAGAGGCTAGAGACCAAAGGAAGTGGAGCTGCTTAGGAAGGGTCTCACACGTTCCACTGCCCGTTTACAACCTGGGCCCCGAGGCTGGCCCCGAGTCTGCGGACATGGCTCCTCCTAGATCTCCTCCTAGATCGGCCGCCGAAGCTCGGGCGCGTCCTGCTGAGCGGAGCTGAGTGGCTGAGACAGGGCCAGGTGCGGGCAGTCCTGCAGCACAGAGGCGCTGCAGTCACTGGTTTTGTTCTGCTGGCCACATTCATGTTGAAGGAACCTTTCAGCCCTGCTGGAGGTCCAGCCAGTCTGTCTTCCCGGCCTCTGCCTGCAGATACCTGGCCATAGGCTGAGGGCAGTGGCGGTGCAGGGCGCGCTGCGAGTCAGAACAGGTATGCCGCCTGACGTCAGCAGAGATGAGGGCCCACGGGGCTAGCAACAGTTCCTTGCTGAAGATGTCCACGTTTTCGGCCCGCCCTTTCACTCCGTCACGACCCATGGTACGCAGTTCATCGTAGAAGAAACTGCTGGAGAAGTGCACCTTTTCAGGGACCGTGTCCATTGCCAGGTCTCCACCCACGTCCGCCACTGGGTCGCTGAGCCAGTTCTGTCCATGGACAGAGTCCCCGAGCCACCTGTGGTGGGCACATGCCCTTATGGGTGATGGGAGGCCCCTCAGCTGGGCATTGCCTGGCATCCGCGGGTATGGCTGGCTCCATCGCCGCCCCAAGCCCTTCCTGGACGGTACAGACAATTCTGGCAGGAAATGTCCTCCGGTTGCTCCATGCCCTCACCTGTGCTGAGGAGGACGAGGCTGCCATCTGTCTGAAGGAATTCATCCGAGATGCTCTGCACGCAGGAGACAAGCTTCTCCCTTGGGGTGCTGTCCTGCCCAGCTTCCCCCAGGCTGCTCGGCCTCTCCTACAGCGCCCATGTCCGGGCCTGGAAGAGCTCCTGGGCCACGCAGTCCCCAGCCCTTCATGCACTGCTGATGAGGATGCTGGCCTCACAGGGTGCCAGACTTCACTCTCCTTGCAGCCCAGGTGGTTCCCCCAAAGCCGCTGGGCAGAGTCCAGGAGACGAGACCCAGGTCAGGGCCCAGAGGAGACACTGGAGTCCAGCTTAATCCACCTTCCTCCACGGGGGCCCGAGAGGGCTCTGGTGGAGACCCTGTCACCCCCTCCTCAGCCATGAGAGCACCTAGCAGACCGGGCCGGGGGAGGAGGTGGTCCCCGCGGGGAAGTCAAAACGACAGCAGGGGGAGGGCACCTGTGGCGTCGCAGCCCCTTCCCGGGGTGAAAGGTGGCCCTTGGGGTGTGTGAGGTTCCCCCGCCGGCCCCAGTGGCACCCCAAAGCTTGCAGTGGAGTGGCAGCGAGGTGCTTCTCTGAGTACGGCAGCATCCGGAAGACTCACAGCTCTGTGAGGTCGGCGCTGCAAACAGGTTTTCCAATAAGTAGGGCTGGGAGGGCGAGGCCCCTGGGACGCCCCCAGCTGAGCCCATCTGGGGGGCGGCCTCCAAGCTGCCGCTTCCCCCTCCTCACCTTCACCTTCATCGTCGGGGTTTTCCTCCTCCTCTTCACGAGCTGAGGCGTCAAAAGCGGCCCGAGGGACAGGGAGGCATCCGGGGGGCACTGTGGTCCCTGACCCAGTGTCCGGCCCAAACCCTCCACCTGATTTGAGTCGGGGTTTGGGGGATTCTCTTGTGGCTCAGAAGGCAAAGAGTTTGCCAACAATGTGGGAGACCTGAGTTTGACCTCTGGGTTGGGAAGATCCCCTGGAGGAGGAAGTGGCAACCCACTCCAGTATTGTTGCCCGGAGAATCCCATGGACAGAGGAGCCCGGCGGGCTACAGTCCATGGGGTCGCAAAGAGTCGGACACGACTGGGCGACTTCACTTTCTGCTTTCTTTCTTTGGGGGTCTGGGGACCAACGAGGATGGTGCCGCCTGGGACTTGGATAAGCGGGGGCTCTGCTGGGTCCAGGAGGCTCAGGCTAGTCTTGCAGAGTCTCTTTCATCTTCCCGTAGCCCAGCTTGGGGCAGCCGGGCAGACAGGCCCGAGGGCGGGCGCCTCCGCCTCAGGCTTCCCAGCTCACCTCTCCCTCGGCCCCGCCTCTCCTGAGGTCTCAATTCAGGGTTCCCGCGCTTCCGGGTCCCATTTACTTTATGCATAGAGGTTTATGCCTCTGAATCCCCTTACTGATACGTTGTCTACATCCGTCAGACTGTTTCTGTGTGTTATAGTCATTTACAGAAGTTATCTGTTAAAAATGAGGTTGTACTGACATTTCGAAAGCCAGTAGGCCCCCTCCGAGCATTCTTTGCCAACTGTGTTAGCAAGTCTGAGATTTCCTCACAGCCATTGCGTAACTCTGCTCCTTGGACGCATACTCACATACTCGCTTAAAGCCGCCAACCCCCACCCCCCATCCCGCCGCCGCTCCTCACCCCGCGCCCGCTCCCGCTGCTCCGCTCCCGCTGAGCCGCGGTACCTGCCCGGGGTGCCCCTGCCATCCCGGGGCAGCCCCTCGGATGCCAGCCAGCCCCCTGCCACCTCCATGCAGGAGCGCCTTCCCCACTTTCCTTCTTCCCGGGAATCCCGGATCTCTGTCCAGAGGATCAGGGAGTGAAGTGGGGATGGAAGGAGCTTTCTAGGAACTTTAGACTGTTTAACGGGCAGGGCGCTCAGAACCGAACGCAGGCCCCTCTCCCTGGTGCGGGGCTCCGGAGGGTGCCCTCCTAGGTCTCTGGCGCCAGGCCTCCCCATCCACTCTCACCTGACTTGCTGCATGAGCCACGGTCAGAACGCTTTCCAAGGCCCTGGGCACAGCGAGACCTGCCGAATGCGCCAGTGAAGCCACGCAGCTGAGCACTCCTGGGTGCAGACTTGGGCTGCGGTCCCAGCGTCCACCTCCACCAACTCTCCCAGCAGACAGGCGACGGGAGAATGCCGCCGGGCTCCACCCACTGTGCAGACCAGCACACTGAGGTTCAGAGAGGGACATCGTGGAAGTGGAGTCCAGGACTGTGCCCCAGCTGGACACCAGCGTGGGGCTTGGGGGCTCCTTGTTGATGGGCGTGGCCTGTCTCCTTGGCGCTGTGTGCCCCAGCCTGTCCCGAGCGAGAACTGAATGCACCCCGTCACTGCCACTCCTGTTTACCAACCAACAGAGGCTTTGGGGACCTCAACACGAGTGACTGGGGGGCCTCTGCATGGGATGGAGTCTGTATCCTCTGCAGGCCAGCCAAGAGCTCTCTACCCCCCGGGAAACCAGCCTGTCCTCAGATATCTGAGGGGCCCTGGCTCCTCTGAGAGACTCTGAAACTGCTCCGGTGGCCTGGGATCCCTCTGAGCAAAGAGAACCGGACTCCCCAGTTGTTGAATTGGAGCCTTGGGGGTGGGGGCCGGGCCCTGAGAGTGTCCAGGGGATGAGCCCAGGAGGGCCTGCGCTGGGCTGACCCAGGGTCTCCACCTCACTCCCCTCTCCCCTGCATGGCCGTGTGGCCTCCCGAGACCTTCCCACTGGCCGCCTGCCCCTCCAGGACCCCAGGTGAGGGGAAAGGCAGTGGCGGGGGGTGGGAGGCCTCGGAGGGCCAGAGTGGACTATGGTTTAGGGAGTGGCTTTCTGAGGAGGTGGAGACCTGGGGTGAGAGTGAGACCATTCCAGAGAGGAAGGAAAGTTCCAGAGAGCCCTGGAGACACAAGGACTGTGTGGACAGGAGGAGGGGGGAGGCGGTGGAGGTTATGCGTTGCTGCCCCAGGCGCAGGGGCCCTGGATTATGACAGAGACATAATGCACTGTGAGGCTCCGATTGCTTCATGAGGATCATGTGTGCCACTGTATTGCAAATAGGCTAGAGAAATCCAACGTGTAAATTAAACACTCAGCAGCAACTGAACTCCAGCAACGTGTAAAACACCGGTAGGGAAACGCTCACCGAGGATTTACTGTGTCCCTGGCGTACCCGGTAGCAGTCACAAAAAGAATCAGAAAAGACAAAGAAATAACCACGTTTTACTCTTCCCATGGAGTTTCAACTGGAGACATGGGAATGGATCGGCCAGGTCTAGATGACCCTAAAAAAAGCAGATATGGGAAAGCACACGTGTGTTAAACGGCTCACCATTGTGTGAAGTCGTCTGAGTGTGTGTGTGTTTGTGGTGTGACTGCAGCCTTCGGGTTTGGAGCAGAACAGAAGTGAGAGCTGAGGTTGGGGGCCTCCTCTGGGGCGTGATGAACAGCCTTGAGTTCACTTAGAAGAGTTTGGAGCTCGCCCTGAAACTGGTGAGGAGTTTGAGTGGGACACAGTTCTGAAGGGGCAGGTAGCAAGGTGCCGTGTGGAGGGCGGACTCCGGACGGGAGCCCAGACCCGGGAGCACGGGCTTCACTGGCTGCCTTGGCTGGCGGAGACCCGGTGAGCCCCGGGGTGGGGGCAGCAGGCCGCGAGTTGGGGTGGCACGATGCTCTTCCACTCGCCTGGGAGGGCAGCTCTCCCTCCTGGGCCTGGGAGCCAGGTTTTACCTTGCACAGTTCCTGCCCAGCGGGCTGGTCTCTCCATCTGCTTGGAGAAATCACTTGAGGTATTTCTGTTTCTTTAGCGTCCCCTTCAAAGCTGGGTGCAGACCCTTCAGGATTCAGGCCCAAATGACCCTCCTGTTGGAAGGCATTAAAACACACACACACACACACACAGAGTCACACGCTGTAATGCAAGATGCGGTACCACCACTTCCACGACGGCTGAAGGCCGCTTCCTCCCTTTCCTCACTCGGTTGCTCGGAAATGACACCCCCCTCCCCAACATGTGTCGTAAGAGTTCACTCTGCCCGAATCATGGAGGAACAAAAGCAGTCATTTGTGGAGTTTGGGAGGAAGCATCTGGGGATCTGAGAAATGGAAAGGATGTGGTCACTGCATCCCGGGAGACAGAAGGAAGAATCCTGACACGGAGCGCAGCTGTGGCATCACCACGGCAAGTCTTCCACCGCAGAGGAGGGTTATGGGCTTTCCACACCCATCTGGATAAGTCTGTGGGCAGATGCTGACTTGGACAGCTGCTTCCCCCGTGGGTGCCGGATGCAATCATCGATGACAGATGAGTGGATATCAGACAGTGTGCAGCAGAGGGACACCCGAGTGCTGGGTGGGGGTGCGCCCTTTGACTCTCCCCTTCCGTCTATAACCAGGGAAGTACCCACAGCTCAACCAAGGGCTTCTGTCCCACACGCCGGGGTGCTGGGTGAGAAGGGAGGTGTGCACGACACCTCAGGAGGGTCCCAGCTGGGCGGGTGCCCACGATCCCCGCCCTCTGGCCACAGCCGGGGGTCCCGCAGCCCCAGAGGGGAGGCAGCGCACCAAACCTGGGCCTCCTGTCCTCGCAGGGCCCCCACGATCACAGGGAGCCAGCCACGTGCCTGGGGCCACGTCCCGCCAGGCGCGGAGATTCCCGGGACTTCCCCATCTGCAGCTGTGGAGCCCGCAAACCCGAGGGCACTGGGCAGGGTACACGTCTCCCCGCTTCACTCCACGGTGACAGACCCTGCGGCTCAGGGTCCCCAGACTGGGGGAGGAGCCCGCCGTCCTGGGGACCCAGGCACTGGCGACCCTGGGGCCACCAGCTTAGTGTCAGAGATGGGGCCTCCGACGGGGCACCGGAGGGTGGGAGGCACAGGTTCTCAAGTACATTCCGGCCACTCAGGCAAGAGAAACCCCAGACCTGTGGTGTGTCTCTGCCACCTACTGGAAAACAGAAGCCAATCCTCCGATTTCCACAGTGTCGAGTCCTTGAATCAAGCAGAAAGGGGCCCCAGGAAAGGAGTCACTCGAGGCGGCAGCGGGAAGAAGCATGGTGACATTGTGCCACAGACAGAAAAAGAACAGTCCCTCAAGAAAGGAACCGAAGCTCGGGAAGCGTTCTGATCTGATGGAGACTTCAGAGGAGCTGCTGTGCGAGGCGGCTCAGCGAGCTCAGGGATGTGATGAATGAACTGAACTAACGCATCACCAAGGAGACTGAAATTCTAAAACAAATAGGAAACAGAAGTGGTGGAGCTGAAGACCTCAGTGAACAAGATGAAGAATGCTCGGAGAGCTGTGGTAACTAAGCAGCCCATGTGGAAGAGAGAGTCAGCAAGCTGGAAGTCAGGAAACTAGAAATGATACCCGCGGAGGAGGAAAGCGATCCAAGGTATTTAAACAGCAGGCAGGAGAGGAGACCAAGAGGCCAGCGTAGGAAGACTCCGGCTCACTTCCCTCCACCAGCACCTCAAAACCTCAGCTACCCGCGGAGCAAGGCTCGTGGAAATCGGCCTGGGGACAGCGCTGCACGGCCAGGCTGTCGAGAGACCCACGTGGAGTCGGGTTGGAATGACCTACCGCCATGGCAGGGAACACGGAGGACACGGCGGGTATCACAGGGTAGGGGGTCTCCCTGGGGAGCGGGGGGTCTGAGTCATACATGGAGCACCTCAGCCCTAAGTACCAGTGCTGGGGGGAGGAGGCACCTTTGCTGGCTTGCACTCCAGCAGGGCTTACCAGAGGGCTGAAGGAAACCCAGACTCTGCCCTTGAGAGCGTGTGGGCAGACCTGCCTCCTCTGGAGGGAGCAGACTGGAAACTGACTGGGGCTCCAGCCGCCCCGCCAGGACCAGCCGCGAGCAGGCCACAGCCAGCCCTGGCCTCCCGCTCCCTAATAACGCAGAGCGGCCTTGGCCGATGGCAGTGCACACACTTGCAGAGGCGTACCTATGATTACGCTCAAAATCCTTGGAGCCAGGCTTCAAAAGTATGTGAACCGAGAACTTCCAGACGTTCAGGCTGGATTTAGAAAAGGCAGAAGAGCCAGAGATCAGATTGCCAGCAGTGGTGGGATGGTAGAGAAAGCAAGGGAGTTCCAGGAAAACATCTGCTTCGTTGACTATGCTAGAGCCTTTGACTGTGTGGATCACCACAAACGGGAAAATTCTTAAAGAGGTGGGAATACCAGACTGCCTTGTTTCTTGAAAAACGTGTATTCAGGTCAAGAAGCAACAGTTGGAATGGGGCGTGGAATGACTGACAGGTTCCAAGTTGGGAAAGGAGTATGTCAAGGTTGTGTGTATATTGTCACCCTGCTTATTTAACTTATATGCAGAGTACATGCAAAATGCTGGGCTGGATGAAGGTCAAGCTGCAATCAAAATTGCCGGGAGAAATATCAACAACCTGAGATATGCAGATGACACCACCCTAATGGCAGAAAGCAAAGAGGACCTAAAGAGCCTCTTGATGAAGGTGAAACAGGAGAGTGAAAAAGCTGGCTTAAAAATCAGCATTCAGAAAACCAAGATCATGGCATCCGGTACCATCACTTCATGGCAAATAGACGGTGAAACAATGGAAACAGTGATAGACTTTTTTTTCTCGGGCTCTAAAATCACTGTGGACAGCGGCTGCAGCCATACTCCTTGGAAGTAAAGCCATGACACACCTAGACAGCGTATAAAAGGTCCACCTAGTTAAAGCTATGGTTTTTCCAGTAGTCACATACAGATGCGAGAGTTGGACCATAAAGAAGACTGAGTGCCAAAGAACTGATGCTTTTGAACTGTGGTGTTGGTGACGATTCTTGAGAGTCCCTTGGACTGCAAGGAGATGCAACCAGTCAATCCTAAAGGAAATCAACCTTGAATATTCATTGTCAAGACTGATGCTAGAGCTGAAACTCCAATACTTTGGACACCTGATGTGAAGAGCTGACTCACTGGAAAGACCCTGTAGCTGGGAAGGATTGAAGGCAAGAAGAGAAGGGGACTGCAGGTGAGATGGTTGTATGGCATCACCAATTCAGTGGACATGAGTCTGAGCAAGCTCCAGGAGATAGTGAAGGACAGGGAAGCCTGGCGTGCTGCAGTCCATGCAGTTGCAAAGAGTGAGACACGACTGAGCAACTGAACAAACATCTGGGAACATAGAGGAGAGCTGACTAGAGGAGGGAACGGTGGGCCCAGGAGGTGCCTCTTGTGTCTCTGTCTCCCTCCAGCAGACAGGCGGGCTGCAGACCCCCAGGAGGGGACGGACACTTTGGTGAATCCCCAAGATCGAAACTAAGGTGGGGAGGTGCTCCCCTTCCTTCCTCCCTGTCGGGGGGATTGCTGGACACGAAGGACAGACGGGGAAGAGGACAGACAGATGGTCGGTCACACCATCAGCAGATGGGTCCCTCCTCTCCGGGCCCCCAGGCGCCCCATCTCACACACCTCCCCTACCCCTGCAGGCTGCCACGTCCGAAGCCCCCCAGGACGTGACGTAAGCCCAGCTGAACCACTTGACCCTCAGAAGGGGGATGGCCGCACCCCCTGGCCCCCAGTGGGGAGCCCGAGCAGACCCCAGTGAGCACGCGGCTCTCGCCATTCACTAGCCCAGGAAGGACCCAGACCCCAGGCTCCAGGGACCAGATCTCAGGCAGCCCAGGAGGCACGGGAGCTGCCAGAAGTGGATAGCACGTAATGACCAGCAGCCAGTCCTAACAGACCACCAGGAGCCCCTGGGACACTTTGGGAATCACCTAATTCTACCCTCAAGGATACCTAATATCCTCATATTTGGGAAATAATGCAACGGACATCTCAAAGTCAATGTGTTATCTGAAAACCAAAAGCAAAAATCCAAACAAAAAAACAAACAGCAAAAAAGATGATAGGAAATGTTTTTGATGAATGATAAAGTGCATGATACATGTGGAACCTATGAACTGAGAAAATTGGGGACCGTGAATGAATATACCAGAGAAGTCTAGAAGAAACCCGATGACCTGGTTTATCATATCAAGAATTTAGGGGAAAGTAGAAAAAATTTTCAAATAAAGGTGCAATTTGGGAATAACAGTGACAAAGATAGCTAAAAATGAAGGCAACCACAGAGTAGAAAAAAATCAGTTAAGGCAAAAAGAAACTCATTCTTGACAACGTTCATAAACCCTGGCCACCAGGCCCAAGGTAAAAAGAGAGAAACCGCACATTTCTAATATATGAAAGAAATTGCCAAGACTACCGCAGATTCTACGGACTTTAGAAAGATAGTGACAGAACATTGTGAAACATTTTGAAACGTGCCGACATAGAAGATACAGGTGAAATGGTCACCTTCAAGTGTACAATTTCAAGTGGTAAGCTTCGAATGTAAGATTGACCGGCCCTTCTGTTGCCTTATGCATTGACTCTGTAGTCAAACGCCCACGACTGCAGTATGTAGAATCTACAGAAGTCAGACTGAGGCCGATGGGGTAGATTGCCGGTGACCAGGGTTGGAGTGAGGGGAGAAAGAGGGGGACGTTCTGGTCAAGGCCACAGTCTCCCAATTACAAGGTGAGTAAGTTCTGGGCATCAGATATACAGCACGGCAGTTATAGCTGGTAACACTGTATCGCATTTTCGAGTCTTGTGAAGAGAGTAGATCTTTAAATGTTCTCATCACGAAGAAATGGCAACCAAGTGATGAGCTGGAGGCCTTAAGTAAAGCTATGTGGTAACCATTTTCCGATGCGTGTGTCAGTTCAGGAAGCTTCCCTGGTGAGTTCTTCCAAATACATAAGTACTAATTAAAAAAAAAAAAAAAAACTGAAATATTTCTCTGTGTAATTTAGCTGGCTGTGCTGGGTCCTCATGGCAGCGCTCGAAGTCTTCGCTCTCCAGTGGCAACTGGGGTCTTCAGCTGCGGTTTGCAGATCCTTAGTGTGACAACTGGCATCTAGCTCCCTGACCAGGCATGGAACCTGGGCCCCTGCACTGGGGGCATTGAGCCTCACTCACTGGACCATCAGGGAAGTCCCAAACTATTGTGTACTTATTAAGCACACACACACACTCTGTAACTGCATAAACTTTTCTTTCAAACAGAAAAAGGAGGCATATACCTCAACACTTCAACACATTTATCAGGCCAGAAGGCTATACTCACCGAAATCTGACAAGGGAATTTTAAACGGGAAAGGGAAAGGATGATCTCTCCCGTGGGCTTGGGTGTAAATCCATGAACAGTGTACACAAGCCAGATTTAGCGACATGTTCAAGGGACGTTACTTGTGACCGTACTGTGGGTTTGTTTGTTTTTGGATGGACAGAGTAACTTAAAGTTTTAAGAATCTATCACATCATGCAATCTATCACATCATGCAATACAGCAAGTGAAAAGAATAATCACCTCAACACATGTAGGCAAAGCCTTTGATACAATATGCTAACAGTTTCTGCTGGAAGTAAAAACACATCAGAAGTAAAGGGGATTTCCTTTCATTGGTGAAGGCGCGTTTAACAACTAGCCCTAGACGCCACTTATAAAGGTGAGGACGGGGGTCCTCTCCTTTGTGCCCGGCAAGGATCCATGTGTGTCCTCATGACCACGGCTCTCACCCGCACACTAGCAGCACCTACCAAGGAAGTGAGACCAGCCAGAGCGCGCGGCTCTGGAGAGGGCGAGAACCAGACTGCGTCACCGAGACTGCGCTCCTGTGTGCACAGAAAACAAAGTAACACCGAGATGTTGTGCTCTAGTTAGGAAGGAGTTCTCTGGGACTTCCTTGCAGGTGCAGTGGCTAAGACTCCACACTCCCAGTGCAAGGGGACCCGGGTTTGATCCCTGGTTGGGGGACTAGATCCCACAGGCCACACCAAAGACCTGGTGCAGTGAAAGAAAGAAAGAAAAAGGTTTAAAAGTGGTTTCCTAACATTGCTGGACACATGATCAATATTTAGAATTCAGCTGCCTTCCAGAATTCCGGTCCTGGGCTGAGATGAACTAAATGAAACTTCTTGTTCCTTGACCTCACGCCAGTGAGCCCGATTCCATACTCCTGACCCCTGGAGCTGTAAGATCATGTAAGTCTTTCCGGTCACCAGGTCTGTGGCCATTTGTGGTAAATAGGATCCAATACAACCACTTAAGTTTTCTTTTGGTTAGACTTTGCATAGTACATTTTTAGTCCTTCTACTTTTTTTAATGGTATAAAACCTATACACTGATATTTTCCACTGTTGAAACATGATTAAAGCGTGTAGTTCAGCGGCCTTAAGCACATTTACCATGCTGGCATTCATGGCCACTGTCCGTCTTCCAGAACATTTTCGTAAGCCCAAACAGAAACTCTGTACCCGTTAAGCGAGAATCCCTTAGGTCCTCTTAGAACCAGCCCCTGGTCAGCTCCGTTCCAGTTCCTGCCTTTAGGGATTTGCCTGTTCCCAGCGGTTCATGTCAGGAAAATCATACAGTAGGAGATACTTTGTGTCAGGCTGACGTCACATGGAGTAATGTTTCCAAGATTCCTTCGTATCTTTTACTTTTATATGTTGTATTTGAAGTGAGCTTTTTCTAAACTTCATAGTGTAGGGTCTTGGTGGCAGTGGTCTTTTCTTAAACCAGTCTGACAACCTCTGTCCTTGAATTGCTGTGTTTGGCACATTCTCATATAATGTTATTACTGATAAGATTGTTGTTTGGGTTTACCATCTCATCTTTTAAAATGTTCTTCCTCTTCTTTCTTGTTCTTCTGTTTACCCTTTCCTGCTTTTCCTCGGATTTAAAAATGTTTTTACCATTCCGTTTTAATTTTTCCATTGGTGCTGTAACTACACCTCTTTGCTGTTTAAGTGGCTATCCTAGAGATTATCAGGTACGTACCCAGCTTTACACGGAAAGAGAATTTTACGTCTTCATGGGAAGAGTAGAGACCGTATAAATCTACAGGTCACATTGTTCTTACCCCCTTTATTTTGTAGTTGTTATGCATATTATCCCTACACTCGATTCCAGGGCCCTGTTGGGGCCTGTGGGACCAGGTCAAGGTGGGTGAGTTCTCCCCCGACCCTCTGCTTCAGCCCCACGACAGGCCCCAGCCTTGCCATCGGTGGGGAGCACAGTGTGTGTGGACGGATGGTGACCAGTCTGGGGACAGCCTTGTAGTGACATCTGGGAGGATCGAGGGCAGAAGGGCACCCGACGCTTCAGCTCCACATCCTTTCCAGGAATCCCCCGAGACCCTCCATCTGGGCTAACCCAGGGCCACGGTCGCCAAGGGGAGCCCTGTGACCCCCTGGTGTTAGGGGTGTCTACAGGCTGAAGCCTTCTGTCTGTGAAGAGAGGGTCTCTGGACCCTTGGATACGGGGCCCCACAGGACTCCAGTAACAAAGCCAATTTCTCCTTGAAATCCAGGAGCTCACACTGCAGGGCTGTGTCAGTGTGCACACCACAGTGGTCAGAGCAGAGGGAGCCCCTGCCCCCGGTGGGGATGGGGGAGAGGGAGGAGCCGGTCCTTCCACTGAGGGCTCCTCCTCAGAGGCAGAGGGGCGGAGTGGGGGCTCCCGGGACCCCTCCATGCCCAACTGCATGTCCCGCTTGCTGCGAGAAGATCAAAGATCCCACGGGCCCCACCTCAGACCCAGCACAGTCAGATAAAGGCAGTCAGTCATTTGTTAAGAAAATGAATACATAATCTCCAGCAAAGCATCCCGAACTGATACACACGTGGAACTAGTTACCACCACAGCTTCCCTTAACCGCTCCATATCATCACGGCTACTATTTCCTTTTTTGTGGTTAGGGTCTGTTCACAACGCTCGAAATGTGATACAGTGTTACTAGCTATCATCACCCTGCCTTATGCCGAATGCCCAGACCTTATTCAGCTCATAACCACAAGTCTGTGCCCTTACACCAAAGTATCTCCCCCTCCGCTCACACCAACTCTAGTAACCACCAGTCTACCTTCCTTGTCTCTCATTTCGACTTTTTTAGATTCTACATAGTTCAATCATGGGCGTTTGATCACCAAGCCAATGAATAAAGTGATCAATATTCCATTTAATCTTAAGTCTATTTAGGAAATTGTACACTTGAATATTTCCATTTCCTCTTCATTTTCTGGATGTTGGTATCAAATGTTTCATGTTCTGTCACCAAATAAATTCTGTAGGATTTGTGCTGCTGCCTGCGATTTCGTTCATGATATTAAAAAATATGGTTTCTCTCTTTTTACCTGGGTTGTGGTGGTTAGGATTTATGACTATTGTCAAGAATGAGTGTGCTTTTTTGCCTTAATTGATTTTCTCTACTTCTTGATTGTCTGCATTATTATTCCCATCTTCTACCTTCAAGTGAAATAATTTACTATCCCTTCCTAAATTGTTGGTGTGAGTGGTGAAGTCATTGATTTTTTTAGGCTTTTGTAATATATTCATTCACGGTTCTAAATCTTCTGAATTCATCATCTTTTTCCTGCACATATTGGTGTTTTAAATTCATACCCTTGATGCATATTGTCTACATTGTCATTTACTGAAAACAGTTTCCAGCTTCTGTGTTGTCTTTCTGTTTGTTATGTTTGCTTTTGGTTTTGGTTCTCAACGCACAAATTTATCTTTGTACACGCACAGACATAGTGGAACATGTTTTTGCAAGCTTATTCATCATAGTCAACAATTGGATGCAATTCAAATGTTTATTAATTGGTAAATGAATGAACAAAACACAGTACATACAATCCCTGGAATATAGTCAACAGGAAAAAAAGAAGCTATAGGTCAATGCTACACAAGGAAAAAAATTCAAAAGAAATTATGCTAAATTTAGGAAAACAGCCTGGATGAAAAGACTCAATATTTTTAATCTTATTTTTATGAAATATCCTAAAAAGCAAATTTATAAACACAAAAAGCAAATCAGTGGCCACCTATGGCAGAGATCAGCGCGCACCTGCAGACAGGCAAGCAAAGTTTGAGGGATGGAGAAATGTGTTCTGCGACTGGTTTGTGTGATGGCTGCACAACTGTATATGTTTACGAGTGACCATTGAATGGTGCACGCACTTACAATGTGTGATGGGCAGAATAAAGACCCCCCAAAAAGATGCCTACTTCCTATTCCCCAAGCCTGTGGCGTGTTACCTCACATGGCAAGAAGGATCATGCAGCTGCGGCTGAGAGAAGGGGGCATGATCCTAAATTAGCTAGGGGGGTCCAAAGAGTTACCCGGGTCCTCAGCAGTGGCAGAGGGGAGCAGCAGACGCGTTCAGAGAGAGGCAGCAAGTCTCATCTTCCATTTGGGCTTCAAAGATGAAGCGAGGACCCACAAGGCAAGGGCTGGGACAGCTGCTGGAAGCTGGGCAGGACCCTCAGCCGACAGGGAGCCCAATTCCCACCAGCTTAATAAGTTCCATTATTCCAAGAAACTCAGTGAGACTGTCCCCTTCAGCCTCCAGGAGGGAGTAGAGCTTGGAGCCAGTTTTCTTTTCATCCACACACGATTTTAGACAAGTCTGTTGCATTATTTCATGAATGTCAGGATATTGGTTATCTATGAGGGTACAAGTTGACCCGAAAGGGTCCCAGGGGCTCCTGGTGGTCTGTTAGGAGCCCAGGTACTGGCTGCTGGTTGTTAGGTTGTGTCCACTGCTGGCAGCTCCCGTGCCTCCTGGGGTCCCTGAGATCTCATCTCTGGAGCCTGAGGTCGGGTCCTTCCTGGGCTAGCGAACGGCGAGAGCCATGTGCTCACTGGGGTCTGCTGGGGCTCCCCCGCCAGGGGCTAGGGGGTATGGCCGTCCCCCTTCTGAGGGTCGAGTGGTTCAGCTGGGCGTAGGTCATGTCCTGGAGGGCTTCAGATGTGACAGCCTGCGGGGGGGAAGGTGTGTGAGATGGGGCACCTGGGGGCCCGGAGAGGAGGGACCCATCTGCTGTGTGTCTGTCCATCCTTCCCGGAATCCCCCCAACCGGGAGGACGGCGAGGGGGGGGCCTGGGCGCCTCCTGCCTTCGTGATCTCGGGGGCTCACAGGGCGCCCGTCCCCTCCTGGGGGCCTGTTGTGCTGGAGGGAGACAGTGAGGCAGGACAGGCGCCTCCTGGGTCCGCCGCCCTCCTCCAGCCAGCTCCCCCGCTGTGCCAAGAGGAGGTTTGGAACCTCGGGCCAGGTCAGCTCACTCTCCTGATGGAAACTCCAGGGGCCTCCTGATGCCCGGGAGCCTCGGGGTGCTTTGTGCGGCCCTGGTTTCTGTCTGAGCCCAGACCTCTTGCTCATCTGGCCCGGCACACAGCCGTCTTCCTGCTAAAGCTTGTCCCTTCCGCCTCAGGACCTTCCTACCAAGTGTGCCTGCCCCGTGCGCCCAGTCCCGTCTCTTGATTTACTTTCCTTGTCAGCACCTTGCATTCTGGGACTCCGCCAGCTTGTTGGCGTGGGGCCCCTCTCACCACAAGCTGAGCGCCTGCCGTACCTGCAGGGCCTGGGGGGTGGTGCCCGCTCTCCCGCGCCCTTTGCTGGGGGTGAAGGAGGGGGGGGCTGGGCCGTGTGGGCCATCCACTGATGCACGCGTCCTCATGAGACCTGGGGCTGCACCCCCACACCAGAAGGTCAGCCGGAGGACACGGAGCTGAGAAAGGCACCCCAAAGAAGGGGCCATGAGGTCACAGGGCAAGGGGAGGGTGGGGTCAGAGCAGGACCCAGGGAGCCGGGAAGGAGGGGTGGGGTGGGCGCGGCTGGAGCAGGGGTGTGAGCACAGCGGCGCCTGCGCTGGGCTGAGTTTGTCAACAAGAGGTCTGTGGTCTCACCCGATGGTCCAGCTGCAGCCCCACCTCAGTGTGCGTCGCTCACGGCAGCACCTGCAGCAGAGCAGAGGGACTGCTGGGCGGGGTTCCGAGAGCCTCAGGGCTGGAGCCCCCACCCTGCACCCCGGCGGCGGCGGGTGCTGTGTGGTCCCCCACCCTTCTGAGCAGGGGCACCACTGGGCGGGGTTCCGAGAGCCTCAGAGGGACAGAGGCTTGGCCCCGGTGATGTGGTGACCCCTGCCCTCCACGTGGGATTCAGGAGGAGAGAAGGCAGCCTGGGCTCGTGGTGCGTGTTTTGTGTTCGTGACATTGAAAAAGAGGGAAATGGCTTTAATTAGTGCACGTGAGCTGACAGTGGGTGTTTCCTTCTGAGTTTTCGAGTCTCTGGACAATGTTTTCTAAGCTGACCTTCCCATCTGTTAGGTTTCCCTTTGAGTGGAGCCCGAAGACCCTAGCCTCCAGGGGCCCTGGTCACCCTTTTCCCTACTCACCTGACTTCCTGCGTCTGTCCTGACCCCGGTGTAGGAGGAAGAGGAAGAGGAGGACGAGGAGCAGCAGGACGAAGGTCACCGAGACCCCGATAAGGACACTCAGGTACCATGTGAGTCCTGGGGCACCAGAGATGCCTGAGTGAGCCATGGGGGCCCTTTAACTGGGCACCCGCTGTGTGCAGAGTCGTGCTGGGGTCTGTGCATCCACATCCAGCCCATCCCACCCATTTACAGACGAGGAAACTGAGGCCCAGAGAGGGAGATCACTCACGGGCCCTGGTGACCCAGCCTGGACGGGGCAGAGCCGGGACTGGAACCAGGGCCGTGTGCAGACTTGTGCTGGGGTCTGTGCATCCATCTCCAGCCCATCCCACCCGTTTTACAGACAAGGAGCCTGAGGCACAGAGAGGGAGATCACTCACGGGTCCTGGTGACCGAGCCTGGAGGTGGCAGAGCTGGGACTGGAACCAGGGCCATGGGCACCCTGAGCTCCTCCTGAGCTGGCCCCCAGGAGGACACCAGCTTCCTACTCTGGGGGCCCCTCACCTGCAGGGGGCTGTCCGAGGGTCTCACTTGGAGCTGAGGGTCCTCCCTTGTCCCGTCCCCTCCCCCACCTCAGAGGGGGCAGGGAGAGGGGTAGGCTTTGTGGAGGGGCCTCTGGGTCCTCTCCTCCCTCCCCACATGCTGCAGTGGAGGGGACAGGCCCCCACAGTCACCTCCTCGGGGGCTCCCTGTGCTCCTCGCCCGATGCAGGGTCACACCCAGGTCAGAACTGAGGAAATCTAAGATCTGGGGCATGGGTCTCTCCTTTTACACTGGAAGAAGCTGAGGCCCGCACGGGGGGGTGGTGACGGTGAGGGAGTCCACATCAGCGTCTCCAGAGACGCCTGAACTGGCGGCATATTCAGCCCTGCTCTGCCCCGGACCCACCACCACCTCCCCAAAAGCCTCACTCTTACTCTGCTGTTCCTGACTCCACTGAGGGGCGGGCTGATCCTCTGAACCTCCTGCGGAATCAGAAAGGGGTTGAGGGTGGGGCGGCTTCTCCCCTCCTCAGCCCTGCTGCTTCCCCCACGAGGCTGGGCCCCAGCATCTCCTGCTCCATGACCCCGACCCTTCATCCATTAGCCTCAGAGCCCCTGGAGGCTGCAATTGCCCCGCTTCTCTGCCCAACTTCCAGCACTGCCCCCAGGACACCAGGTGTGCTGAGACTGGAAGCAGAGTTCAATCAGATCAGCCAAGGACCCAGGGACAGGCCTGGGGCCAGTTGTCCACTCACTTTACAGAGACCCTGTTGTTTCAGGAGCTGTTACGTTTAGCCCCTGTCAGGGACTGGGGTCCCCAGAGGATTCTGGATGACCCCTGTGGCTGCGGAAGGGCTGCAGCTACCTGGAACCCACTCTGCTCAGCGCGTCTCTGAAACGGCCCCGCAGCTGCCCCTGGCTCTCTGCCTCCTCCCCCCACCCCTGAGAAGTCCAGTGACAGGATGTGGGAAAGGGCGTGGGGGGAGCGTTTCCCTCTGTCCCTCTGAAGCCTGGGTACCCGTCTGCGTGACCCTCCTTGACTCTCTGTAGAGCCCCCCAACTCCCACCCTAGAAAGGAGGGGCTCCTTCAGAGCTGACCACTGAGCCTCACCTGAGACCATGAGCGCCAGGGGCTCACTGGGCTGTGACAGCAGGTAGGGGTTTGTGCTGAGTGAGCCGTAGCACCTGTAGGTGCCCCCGTGGGCTGAGGTCACAGGGCTCAAGGAGAACTCGGCCTGGTACCGCCCGTCTTGGTCCTGGGAGCGCAGACGCAGGGGGCGATGGGCTGCCCCCTCCTTGGACAGAAGGAAGGTGTCCGTCCTCTCTCCTGACTGACACAGCAGGGTCACATTCTCCCGCGGGGCCACCGTGGGGCCCGGCCGCACCGAGAGGGAGGGTCTGTCTCTGAGCCGTCCTGCAGAGAGGAAGGGGGTGCGGGCGCCGGGCCTGGTTCTGAGCGTGACTCCTCGGGCCTCTCTGGTCCCTCAGCGCTGTCTCTGTTTCTCAGAGTCTCTCCCGTCCCCACCCCGTCTCTCTGTCCCTCCCCGGGACCCCTCCCCCTGGTCCCAGCATCACCCCTGGGGCTCCCCGGTGGGGCCTGTGCAGAGTCTGGTCCCTGACTGACCTGCTGGCTCCTCACCTGCCACCAGCAGCTCCAGGGGCTCACTGGGGGCCGACCACTCGGAGGAGAGGCCGTGTCCACCGTAGCATCTGTACTGGCCCCTGTGGACGGTGCCCACCGGGCCCAGGGGGAAGTCGGCCTGAGAGAGCCCCCCCTGGGGCCTCTGGGCAGGGCGCTGAGGGAGGTCCTGTCCCCCCACCTTGGACAGAGCGAATCTGGTGTAGCCAACGTCAGAGCGACACTGGAGGGTCAGGTTCTGTCCAGAGGTGACGACAGGGCCCTGCGGGGTCAGGAGGGAGGGCTTCCCAGACAGCCCTGGGGAGAGACACGCGCTGGGTTGTAGGGACCGCTTCCCCATGAACCCCCCCTCTCCCAGCCCGGCCCCAGGCCTCGCCGTGTCTCAGTCTCTGTGTCTATCCTGTGAGCCCCACGCTCCTCTCCCCACCCTCTCACAGGGGCTCCCCTGGAAGCAGAGACCCCAGTACATTGTCTTGTCTGCACAAATGTATGGGATCAGGACAGGATTCCTCACCTGAGACCAGGAGCTCCAGGGGGTTGCTGGGGGCCGACCACACCCTGGGGGTGTCCCTGTAAAAGCCGTAGCATCTGAACGTCCACCTGTGCCCGGGGGTCACGGGGCCCACGGGGAACAGGGCCTGTATCTGCCCGTCAGGGTGTCGCTCTCCATCCACGGTCCAAGAGGACTCATCTTCTCCTTCCTTGGTCAGAAAGAATCTGTTAAATCCCTGAAGGGAGAGACACTGGAGGATCACGTTCCTTCCCGAGGTCACCACAGGGCTCGGCAGGGCTAAGAAGCTGGGTTTGCTGTAGGATCCTAGGAGAGAAGGAGGCAGCTGAATCCGTGGGGCTCCCCTCTCCCCCACCCAGGGCTGGGCTGTGAGAGGGACACCCCCTGAGAGCAGACCCCCTCCCGAGGGCAGAGCCCGAGGCCCCCGAGAGTCCCTCACCTGTCACCACCAGCTCCAGGCGGTCACTGCCCTCTGACCAGCCAGTGGGGGTGCTGTAGTAACATTGATAGCTCCCTGCGTGCTGCTCGGTCATCTGTGGGATGGCCAGCTGGGCCTTGTCCCCGGGCCCCGGGGGTTTCTGTCTGTCCCAGGGGACTGAGGTGCCCTCTTTATCCAGATGGAATACCTGGGCCTCCAGGGTCCCCTGACACCAGATGGTCACGGGGGTCCCCGAGGGAACCACAGAGCCCGGCTCAGCCCAGATGGTGGGTTTGGGGAGGGTCCCTGGAAGGAAATCAGAGGCGAGCTCACCAGGCGTCCCCCCCAGGCCCTGGCTCTCATCTTAGTGGAGAATCACCACACAGCATAATTTTCGCATTTTAGTGGAGAATCCAGAGAAGGCAATGGCACCCCACTCCGGTACTCTTGCCTGGAAAGTCCCAGGGACGGGGGAGCCTGGTGGGCTGCCATCTATGGGGTCACACAGAGTCGGATATGCCTGAAGCGACTTAGCAGCTGCAGCAGCAGTGGAGAATTACCACACAACGCAATTCACTCTCTCGCTTCTTTTTCTTGTTGGAAGCTTGCAGAGGTGTACAGCCCTCACCAGCATCCAGTTTGGGAACACTCCCATCACCCCTGCAGTGGACAGCCCCACCCCCCGCCCATCGCAGGAGCAGGTGACTTCCCGCCACTGCGGTTAGTCTCCCCACTGACGTAAGGACCCTGAGACTCGGTCACATCTTGCTCAGGATGACATGGGAGGTGACAGAGCAGCTGGGGGCGGCTCCCTCCCTGCCCACGGCCACTCCAGAGAGAGGGGCAGGGGGACACAGGGCGGGATGCCCGGCTCATTCCTGGGATGAGGAAAGCAGGGCTCTGAGTGGGTGGGAGTGACCTGCGCTGGATCTGAAGGGATGGGTCGCTGCCTGTGCTGGGAAAGATGGTGTGGGGGGGTAGGTGTATGTGCAGGTGTGTGTGTGGGGTGTACATATGTGTGTGCGCATGCGGGTGTGTGTGGGGTGTATGTGTGCGTGTGCAGGTATATATGTGTGTGGGTGTGTGTGGGGGTGTGTATGTGTGTGGGGGTGTGTATGGGGATGTGTGTGTCTGTGAGCAGTATATATGTGTATGGGTGTGTGGGGGTGTGAATGGGTGTGTGGGGGTGTGTATGTGTGTGGGGGTGTGTATGGGTGTGTGTGTGTGTCTGTGCGCAGTATACATGTGTGTGCGTATGCGGGTGTGTGTGGGGTGTATGTGTGTGTGCAGGTATATATGTGTGTGGGGGTGTGTGTATGTGGGCAGGTATGTGTGTGTATGTGCACGAGTGTGTGTGGGGGTGTGTGCATGTATGTGCATGAGTGTGTGTGTGTGTTTGTGGAGGAGTTGGAGCACAGGTCTGGTCCCACATTCCCTGGCGGGTGAGGGTCACTGTGTCCAGGGTGAGTCTGCAGGGACCATCCCTGGGTTTTCTCAGTATTCTGTTCCTCCATCCCAGTGTATTTCCGTGTCCTTGTCACTGAGGCTTCTGGAAACCCCACATGTCTCAACTAGGCAGGGGCGTGGTGGGGGTCGTGGTGGGGGGTCGGGGGTCGAGGAGGACTTGCAGCCCTGAAGCAGGAAGTTGGCCTCAGTTAGGGAAGTCCCTACAGGCAGGGGCCGGCAGAGTGCGCTCCTCACTCACTCATTCGCCCACCCCTCCCTCTTTCTTTCCCCCACATCTAGTTCCCATCCATCTGTCCATCCGTTTACTGAGGCCTGCATGTGCCTCTGGCTCCACAAATACGGGAAACACCCGGCGCCTGCCCAGGCCGAGCTGCCCACCCAGGGGTGGAGGGAGGGGGTTCCTGAGCTAAGAGCACACGTGGAGGACTGTCCCCGGGCTGAGGGGCAGGGCGGAGAAGTCACCGTGGGGAGGGCCGGGTTGGGGGGCGAGATTCAGAAAGTGAAAGAAAACCCAGTGAGCGGCCATCCTCACGGGGGGTGGGGGGTGGCGGGGGGCGGCGAGGGAGGGGGTGGTGCAGGGGAGGCTGGAGGAGGAGGCTGGAGGAGGAGGCTGGAGGAGACTGGAGACGGCCGGGCTGGTCCTCAGCAAGCGAGCGCTGTTTGCACGGGGCTGCGGGACTCGGGCGGGGGCGGGGGCGGGGGCGGTCTGGGCTCGCGGGGGTGGCGGGGGGAGGAGGGCGCGAGCTGGCGGGCTCAGCACGGTCCTGAGGGTCGGGTCGTCCCTGCGGGGCCATCGAGGGCAGAGGGGGGACAAGGGAGACCCGGGCCAGGGTCCCCCCCTGGGGCTGTTAGCAGCTCGGGGTATAAGCCGGGGCCCCCAGGCCCCCGGGTCGGCTCCGCTCTCATCGAGGTCCGTCTTGGGGAGGCGGGGGTTTGGGGGAGACTCACCCTGCTGGGTGCGGACCGTCTGGGCCAGACAGAGCGCTGGAAGAGAAGCTCTAGTGAGAAGATGCCCGCCTCGCGGTTTCCTCACTGGCCGCAGTCCCGGGGCCCTCGAGGAGCCGTGGGGTGGCCGGGTGTCTTTCCATCATTTCCCAACACCGCCCCCCACAACATTACGTCTGACTGCAAGCCCTCTCCTCGCTCTGAAGAAATCTCAGACAACCCGACCCTCTCCTCCAGGCCAGCCCGGCTCAGTCTGCGCTCACCCCACACCCAGTCCGTGTCCAGGACCGAACCTTTCCCGTGACTTGGGTCTGGGCCAAAGCTGAGGGCGCAGCCCCGGAGATGGAGGGGGAACCACGTTGCCCCCCAGGATTCTGGCGTCTCCTGGGCTGGAGTCAGGGCTGAGCAGAACCCCTCTGCCCCTGGAATCTGTCCCAGCACCCCCAGGCTCACCCAGGCCGAGGAGGGTGGAGGGCCCAGGCGCCATGGCCCAGCCCTGTCCTGATGCGCCCTGGAGTCGGTGCTGAGGGATGGAGCCTGCAGCCGGCACGGGAGAAGGGGATGTGCCCCGGGCCTTTATGGGGCGGTTTCCAACCAACAGCCTCACACAAAGGAGAAGAGCGCCCTCTTCGCCCGTCACACTTCCCCCTAAGGGGACCCAAGGGCGGCTCCCAGCTGTTCCTCCCTCTGGGCTCCCAGGAGGCTCAACTCTTCTCCGGGTGCACCCCGAAGGGGGAGCCCCATTCTCCACCCGTGAGCAGAACACACTTTGTGCAGCACACCGACTTGACCATCAGTCCCGACTCTGTTCTTGGGCAAAGAGTTGCATCACTTTATGCCAACGGTTCCTCGTATTGAAAATGGAAAACTCCGAAACCCTCCTCTGAGTGTTTAATATTGCGATATATGTTACATTCCCAGGAGGTGTCAAGTGCATTAAAAATATCTTATCACATGTGTTCTCTGCCCCTTTCCCCAGGCGGTGCTGGAACCGGGGGAGGCAGGGCTGGCCGGTGAGCACACACAAAATCCCAGAGCTGAGTGATGGGGAGACAGACCTTGGGACCTGGTGCTGGGCCTGGGACCCAGTGGGGCCCTCAGCTGGGAGCTGAAATGAGAACAGGGCTTGGGGGTGGGAGGCGTGTGTGCACACGGAGCCTGCAGGACAGGAGCCCCATCGTGGAATCCCTTGTCCTCTGTCCCTGAGGCCAGGGAACAGCCGCTTCTCCCGGGAGGAGCTCTGCCAGGTGGTGATGGTGGTCTACACAGCACCGGTGCTCAGTCTTCCTATTAACAGAAACCTAGTTCTATCTGAGGGGCTGTGTTCCAACCCTGGACTAGGGAAGAGGGAGTGGAGAGGGTGTGGTCTGGGCTGAGCAAACCTGGCATTCTGTTGGCGATGGATACGGTTTCTCCCTGCCCACTGAAATATCTTTATTTCACTTCCAGTTTTGAAGGATGGATGTTCCCTTGAGTTCTAGGTTGGCAGTTAGCTTTTTCAGCACATTAAATATGGCATTAACCACTTCTGTGCAGATAAACTGTGCCTCCTCCTGTTGCTCCTTTGAAAATTATGTCTTTCCCTGCTTTTAAGGTTTTGTCTTTGGGTTTTTCAGCAGTTTTTCACTGATGTGTTTCTGTGTGTGTGTTGACTTTTATTGAAGTATAATACACAAAAAATTGCACATGTTGAATGCACAGTTTGGTGAATTTTCACACATTGAGCGCTCACGTTTTCCAGTAACTTAACTCCAAAGGTAATGACTTTGCTGACTTCAACAGCATGGGTTAAAATTGCAGGTTTTGGTTCTTTATCTCAGGGTGAATATTCTCTGCAGCCTCTTTGTGTGTGTGTGTGTGTGGCTTCCTCTGCTCAACCGAATATTTTAAGATTTGTCTAACACTCTGGGTGCTGTGGAGTATTTTACTGTGTGAATCACCACCATGTGTACATCCCCCCCAGTGTAAAGAGGCATTTGCTTAGCTTCCAGTTTACATTAGGATGGAAAGTGTTGCTTTGAATGTCTTAATTCATGTCCAGCGACGAGCGTATATGTGTGTTTCTGTTGGACTAAACCTCGGGGTGTAATTGCCGTGTGTTGTGCTGTGCGTTTATTCAGTTCCAGTAGGTACTTATGAATATGTTTCCAAGTGATGGCATCAGTTCACACTCTGAGCATTCTGGTTGCCCCACATCCTTAACCCGCCCCTCTGCTTTCCCACCTTCTTATTTTTGCCCCTCTGTGAGGGGTGGTGGTACCTTTGTGGTTTTACTTTGCATGTCTCTGGTAACTGATGAACTTGTGAAATTTTCCATCTGTCCTTGGCCATTTGGATATTAATTTTATTTTTGTGAAATGTCTATTTGAATCATCTTCTCATTTAAAAATTGGGGCTAACTAACTTTATTATTATTTTTTTTTACTAAATAACGGGATACTTTCTCATTCTTATTAGGCACGTGACTTTTTTTGTCAGATGTGTTTATTGTGAATATTCCTATTTTAGTGGAGGTTCGCTTATTTTTGGCCACACGGCATGTGGGGATCTTAGTTCTCCAACCAGAGAGCCAAAGCTCTCCCCCTGGAAGTGGAAGTGCAGAGCTGTAACCACTGGATCACCAGGAAGTCTCCTCATTTCTCTTATCTTATTGAAATATATCTGATGTGCAATGTTATGTTAGTTTCGGGTCCACCTCATAAGGATTCTACATTTGCATATGTTCTGAAATGATGACCACAGTAAGTCTGGTAACCATCCATCCCCACACAGATTTATTACAATGTTACTGACCGTATTCCTCAGGCTGTAGTTACATGCTTGTGACTTATTTATAACTGGACGTTTGTCCCCTTCATTGTTTTGCCCCTCCAGTCCCCCTTCCTTCCTGCAACCACCCATTCGCTCTGTTTCTATGAGTCTCTCTCAGACTGTTTTCTTTGTTTTGTATTCTAGATTGCATACATGAGATCATACAGTAATTTGTTTTTCTCTATCTGACTTATTTCACTTAGCACAATGCCCTCTAGGTCCACAAATGTTGTTACAAATGCCAAGATACACACACAGACACACACACACACACACGTGTAAAAGATTATTACTCAGTCATAGAAAAGGTGAGAGAACCTGTCTGTGCTCCTCCTGATGGAATAACATGAAGTTGACAGGAGTCTGTGCTTAGTCACTCAGTCGTGTGCGACTGCGACCCCATGGACTATACAGTCCATGGAATTCTCCAGGCCAGAATGCTGAAGTGGGTAGCTGTTCCCTTCTCCAGGGAATCTTCCCAATCCTGGGATCAAACCAGGTCTCCCACATTCCAGGCTGGTTCTCTACCAGCCGAGCCACCAGAGAAATGCGGGTCATAGAAAACAAGGACTACATAGGTAGAAAACGCGTGCAAGAGACTCAGACACACACCACATCTCCTGTGTCCATTCGCCTGCTGAGTGCTCAGTTAGCTGTTTCATATCCTGACTGTTGGAAATAATGGTGCATCGAGTATCGCCATGCATATAACCTTGTGAATTGGTGTTTTTGTTTTCTTTGGGTAAATACCAGAATGGGCCTTGACTGGATCACGTGGCAGCTCTATTTTTAATAGTTTGCAGAACCTCCGTGCTGGTTCCCGCGGTGGCTGCCCCAGTTTACATTCCCCCAACACTGCACATTTTCATGCACCACTGCGGTGATTTGTGCTGAGGGATGTTTATGTGCCACTACCACACTGATCCAATCACTGTAGCTTTGTAGTATAGTTTGAAATCAGAGCGTATAATCCCCCCAGCATTATTCTTCTTTCTCAGTTATTGGGATTTTTTTTTTTTTTTGCCATTAGGGGTCTTTTGTGTTTCCATAGAAATGTTAGAATTGTTCATCTCATTTGTGAAAAATCCCATTGGTATTTCAATAGGGATTGCATTGAATCTGCAGATTGCCTTGGGTAATATAGTCATTTCAACAATATTAATTTTCCAATCCATAAGCATAGAATATTCAGGGACATCTCCAGGAACACCAGCCCTCCACACTTCCCTCTGCTAAGCCCCCATCTGTCCGTCTGTCTGCCTGGGGTCAGGGTCAGGCCAGGTTTTAGGGGAAATGCACCATTCTAACTGTGATCGTTAATTTATGTGTCAACCTGCCTGGGCTAAGGAGTCTTGAAGTGAAGTCTCTCAGTCGTGTGCAACTCGTAGTGACCCCATGGACTGCAGCCTATCAAGCTCCTCCGTCCGTGGGATTTTCCAGGCAAGAGTACTGGAGTGCATTAGGCATGTCTGCGAAGGAGACTCTGGAAGAGATGAGCCGGGTTTAGTGGCTGAGAGAAGGGGTCCACCCTCACAATGTGGGCAGCTCCACCCCATGCCCCGGGGCCCCCACAGACCAAGAAGGGCCAGGGGGTGAATTCCCTGCCTCTTCTTGCGCTGGGACGTCCAGCATCTCCAGTCCTCAGACTCAGAGCCCCTGGTTCCTGACTCCCCAGCCCCAGGCTGGGCCTGACACTGCCGTTCTCCTGGTCTCGGCCTTCACACCCACACTGACTGTCACACACGCTCACTGCCGCTGTCACACACCCACGCTGACGCTGTCATACACCCACACTGACGCTGTCAGCCACTCTCCTGGGTCTGCAGCAGGTCCTGGGACGGTCTCTCCACCTCCTGAACCCTGAGAGTCTGTTCCCATGATGGCCTCCTCTCAGAAATCCCCATACAACTGTGTGATGACCTGTCCGTCCTGGAGAGTCCTGAATAATACGGTAATGGTGGGAAAATAACAGACAGAGACAGAGAGGAACACAGAGAGAGGCAGAGAGAGAGTGAAACAGGGAAACAGCACAAGAATGGAACCGGAGGAAACGAAGGTGAAGGTGAAGACCACCGAGTTAGGACGCAGGTCTCTGCAGGAACTAACCTCGAGTGTGAATAACAAATGAAAGATCAGTACTAATAACGAGCTGGGGGCTGGGCACCCTCCTCTGAGCCAGGACAGAAACCTCCCAACTGGCAAGATACAGCCCGCCCTGAGGTCAGAGCAGGGCGTCAGGTGTCCACATGGGTCTGTGGCCCCGTCACTCAGAGCTGGCCGACCTTGGGCAAGTTATCTAATGTTTCAGTCCCTCGGTTCTTGCAGAAAATGGGAGAAGAGAGTAGGACATTCTATGGAGGGTTCCTACCAGGGTTAAATGTGCAAATGTTTGCACAGAACTAAAATAGTCATTGTAGGAGCTGGCTGAATCTAGGATGAATTATTAAAATATGCTTCAGATGTATAAGAACACTTAAAAATACCAGATCTGCAACAGGCATGCTGGTTTCTTGTGTCTGCTCATTCATGTCTGACTCTGCGACCCCATGGACAGTATCCTCCAAGCTCCTCTTTCCATGGAGTTTTCCAGGCAAGAATACCGGAGTGGGTTGCCATGCTCTCCTCCAGGGGATCTTTCCCGCCCAGGGATCCAACGGGAGTCTCTTGAGCCTCCTGCATTGGTAGGCTGGATTATTTATGTTTCTATTAAAAATAATAAAAGACACACAAATTGGGAACTGAACTCTGCTGTGCTCTAGCGGGATTTGGGGGTAACGTTCCCATTTGCACTGAGTGGGAACCGCAGGTCTGACTGCACAGTAAGCAGGACAGTGACCACGCGTGGGATAGGAATTCTCCTGGCGAGGGGTTCCTAGTGACCCTGCATCCTTGGTGGCACTCCGGGGCCGTGGTCGTGTGGACCCCAAGTGTTTCTTTGTTGAGACAGCGTGGAGTGGCCTCATTTAGAAGCCCTGTAACTTCAGCAGTGATGTGAAGTGATCAAGTGGGCAATTGTGGCTGGACCTGAATCTGTGGGAAGTGACATTAAGAAAGAATACAGAGACCCTGGAGAGGAAGGAGGGGATCTGTTCCTGTAACACAGATGTGAGGTCCATCCAGGTGTCTGTGATGGTGGTGTGGGTGGGGGTAGGGATCAGGGAGAAAGGTATGAGGTCTCCCAGGTGTGGAATTCAGAGAGCGCTGGGCGGGCTGACATCGTGCACGGGGAACGGAAGACGAAGCTCTGACTCAGGCAGAGACGGGGGTCTGCTTTCTGCACACCCAAGGCCGGGTCACCCCTTACCCATTCTCACGGTCGGAATGTGTGTTTCAGCTGTGTAATTATTACAGCCAATAGACCCCCAAAGTCTAAGGCCTCTTGATAGGAGTTAGTTCGTCCCCCAGTAAACAGGTGAAGCTGATTCCAGCTCAGCACGGTGGTGATTTAAAATGCTGTGTATTTTTAAAATGTGAAGGATAGTGAGGGAGCCATCAGGAGACGCCTCGCTGTTGAAAAGATATTTTGCAACTCACAGTTCCCAGGAGGGGGGAGCATGGATGCCACCCACCAGGGTCACAAGATGAAGCTCCAGAGACAGAAAGAAGATGGAGTGAGAGGGGAATGTGGGCAAGAGCCTTTATTGTGGTTGCCACAAGAAATAATGGACAAAAAAAGGTAAGCAGCTTGGGATTGGCTGGTTTAATGATCTCAGCGGGTTGTGGGGTGGAGAAGGTGTCCCTTGTTGGCCTGTACCTGGCCCCGGAGTGTCAAGGGCAGGTGGATAGTGGCCCAGACTGTGGAGACCCGTAAAAGAGGTGATGGGGGTGTAGACTCTGGATCGACTGGTTTGTGTTGGATAATTGCTTGGCTTGGTGGTAAAGAATCTCTGCCAATGCAGGAGACTCGGGTTCAATTCTTCGGCTGGCAAGGTCCCCTTGAGAAGGCAATGTCAAGTCACTCCAGTATTTCTGCCGGGGAAATCCCATGGACAGAGGAACCTGGTGGGCTACAGCCCATGGAGCTGCAAAAGAGTCTAACACGACTTTGCAACTAAACGACAACAGTTTGATAAGAGCACCAGGAAGAGGATTCCTGCTAAGAAGCGGGTAGGGGGTAGGGGGCGGGGGAGGAAGAGGGAGGCAGGAGGCCAGAGCAAGTGACTCAGACATATTATTGGCTCATCCAGGAAAAGGTGTGTCCAGTTTGAACCCTAAAATTAAAGGTCCAGTTATTTTGCAGGCAAAATGAGTTTATTTAGGAATGGCCGAGGAATTGCAATTCAGGACATTCAAACTGTGGCAAACCAGCGTCAAGTCCAGAGAGCAATGGAGAGGAATGTTACTTTATACAGAAAAATGAGGATGCTTGAAGGGATGTGCTTTAAATGCAAATCTGTTAGAGAAAAGCAAGCTGTGCAGATGGGATGATTTCTCATTGGCTGGAATGTGGATGTTTCTCATGGCTGGACTGTGGCTGTTGCTGATTGGTTAAAATTTCAGTGTTGCTGATTGGCTCAGCTGTGGCCGTTTCTGACTGGCTGGTCTGTGGCTGTATCTCATTGGCTGGACTGTGGCTGTTTCTCACTGGCTAAAATTTTGCTGTTTCTGATTGGCTCATCTGTGGCTGTATCTCATTGGGTGGTCTGTGCTGTTTCTCATTGGCTAAGATTTTGCTGCTTCTGATTGGCTCATCTGTGGCTATTTCTTATTAGCTGAATTTTCAGTTTCTTATTGCCTGGGCTATGGCTGTTTCTAAATTGGGAAAGGAGTACTTCAAGTCTGTATATTGTGACCCTGCTTATTTAACTTATATGCAGATGAAGCACAAGCTGGAATCAAGATTGCTGGGAGAAATATCAATAACCTCAGATACGCAGATGACACCACCCTTATGGCAGAACTAAAGAGCCTCTTGGTGAAAGTGGAGAGTGAAAAAAAAATGGCTTAAAACAACATTGAAAAAACCAAGATCATGGCGTCTAGTCCCATCACGTCATGATAAATAGATGGGGAAACAATGGAAACAGTGAGAGACTTTATTTTGGGGGCTCCAAAATCACTGTAGATGGTGACTGCAGCCATGAAATTAAAAGATGCTTGCTCCTTGGAAGAAAAGTTATGACTAAGCTAGACAGCATATCAAAAAGCAGAGACATTATTTTGCTAACAAAGGTCTGTCTGGTCAAAGCTATGGCTTTTCCAGTAGTCATGTATAGATGTGAGACTATAAAGAAAGCTGAGTGCTGAAGAATTGATGCTTTTGAACTGTGGTGTTGGAGAAGACTCTTGAGAGTCCCCTGGACTGCAAGGAGATCCAACCAGTCCATCCTCAAGGAAATCAGTCCTTAATGTTCATTGAAAGGACTGATGCTGAAGCTGAAACTCCAATACTTTGCCCAACTGCTGTGAAGAACTGACTCATTTGAAAAGACCCTGTTGCTGGGAAAGATTGAAGGCGGGAGAAGGTGACAACAGAGGATGAGATGGTTGGATGGCATCACCGACTGGATGGACATGAGTTTTGAGCAAGCTCTGAGAGTTGGTGATAGACTGGGAGGCCTGGCGTGCTGTGGTCCATGGGGTCGCAAAGAGTCGGCTACACTGAGCAACTGAACTGTGGATGTTTCTCAATGGTGGGACATTCACCATGTCTCATTGGCTGGAATTTCCCTCTTTTTCATTGGCTGGGCTGTAATGGCTGTTTCTTATTAGCTCATCTGTGGCTGTTTCTCATTGGCTGGACTGTGGCTGTGTCTCATTGGCTGGACAGTCACTGTGTCTCATAGGCTGAAACTCCCTGTTTCTCATTGGCTGGACTGTGGCTGTGTCTCATTGGCTGGGCAGTCACTGTGTCTCATAGGCTGAAATTCCTTGTTTCTCATTGGCTAGATTGTGGCTGTTTCTCATTGGCTGGACTGTGGCTGTGTCTCATTGGCTGGACAGTCTCTGTGTCGCATAGGCTGAAATTCCATGTGTCTCATTGACTGGACAATCTCTGTGTCTCACAGGCTGAAATTCCCTGTTTCTCATTGGCTGGGCTGTGGCTGTTTCCCATTGGCTTAACTGCTTCTCATAGACTGGGCTGGCCTATTTTTCATTGTGCTGTGACTGCTTCTCATTGGTGGCTGTTGCTGGACAAGAAGAAAAAAATCATCATTTTTCTGCTGGATTGTAAAGTAACCATCCTTCTACCCAGCAATGTAAGGTAAGCTGCAGCAGAAAGCAATGGTGAAAGAGCTCTGCCTCGGGGCTTCCCAACTCTATTTTCAATTCATTTTTACTGTACATGTATCACACATGTTAAAGCATCAACTTTACAGAAACCTGAAACAGGACTAATGCAACAGGTACAGGGAGCTCTACTCCCCTGTCATCCTGGCAGCCAGGCACCACTCTCAGTGTGCTGCCAAGGTCGCCCAGGGCATCCGCATCCTCCAGCAGAATGACCAACAGTGAGGATCTTGTGAGGGAGGGTTTGGGGCCAGGCCTGGAAGCAGCTCCGTGCATCCTGCTCACTGTGAACGTCATCCCAGGACACACATAACTGCAAGGAGGCTGGGAGACCATCTCGCTGGGCGCCCAGGAAGGGAGGACACGGTGCTGTGGGCAGCCACAGTCTTGTCACACAGGGGCCACCTGTCCCTATGGGCACCTGGGATCACACGGTGGGGGTGTTTCTAGTCTCCACTGCTTCCTACCCGACCTCCTCTTACACAGAGGTTCTAGGACACAGGAAATAGACTCTCAAGAATTCATTATTTCACAAGCTAGTGGAAACAGAAGGACACATCCCTGCAAGGAGATGCGTAGAATTTAGAGTGAGGCATTCAAGCCCAGAGGAGCCCACGAACGGAGGTGGTGCTGTGGATGGACACCCACTCAGGAAGACAGGAACCAGCTGCTGTGTTACCTTAGGTGCAAAAGGGGTCTTTGCAAGTGTGACTGAGTTAAGGCTCTTGAGAAGGGGAGATGAGCTTGGATATTCTAGGTAGACTCAATGTAATCACCAGAGTCCTTATAAGAGAAGCAAGCGGGTCAGAGAGTGAGATGAGACATGACCACAGAAGCAGGAGTCCTAGTCAGAGAGAGGATCCGAAGATGGAGGAAGGGGCCATGATCCAAGGAGTGCAAATGGCCCCCAGACGCTGCAAAAGGTAAAGGAATGGAGCCTCCCGTGGAGCCTCCAGAAGGAACACAGCCCTGCCCACCCCGGATTTCAGCCTCGTGTAACTGATCTCAGACTTCTGACTTCCTGAACTGTAGGGAAATAAGCTGCGTTGTTTGGTGCTGCTGTGTGAGTGGTGATTTGTTACAGCAGTTGTATGCTTGTAGGGATGAATGGCCTCCAATCCCAAATCTGACAGGCATTAGCCCGGTGAGGGGTGAAGGTCAGGTCAAGGACAGTGTCCTACAGCTGCTGGGCCCTCTCGTGTTTGGGGAATGCATGGCGTCCAGTGGGAATGAACTGGGGTGGGGTGGGAGATGGGGGCCTGCCGGTTCCTCCGGGTGGACCTAAAGCCTGAGGGGCCCTCCCTGTGCGGTCATGGCCTCACCAACTCCCTTGGCCAGCCCACCCTGCCCACACGTGGGTGTCTGCATGAGTGTATGTGTGTGTACAGTGTGTGCATATATGTCTCTGTGTGTATATGTGCATTCAGGGGGTATGTATGCATGTATACACTTTACACTGTGCAGGTGTGTTTGGGTACATATTAGTGCATTTGTGCATGCATGGCTGTGTGCTTGTGAAGGGATGGGAGCTGTATGCAGGTGGGGCAGCTCTGCGCCTTCACCCAGACACAAGTCCCCTCAGACACACTCTTGGGTCAGAAAACACTGATTGTCTTGTTTTTGTCTTGTTTCCCTCACTGAGTTTTGGGGGACGGTGGAGCAGGGACTGGGACCTAGAACCTGTGTACCCAGCGCCACATGCGGGGCTGACGCTCTTGGACCTGTGAGAACATTGACTGACAAACAAGGTGAAGTGTGATCCAGAAAACTGGGTATCAGCTATCAGCTACATGAGTGCAGCCCAGATTCAAGATCACCACCCGCACTCTAGGAAGTTTGCAGAGTCAGCTCAGAAGACAATGAAAACGCATCTCTGGGGGGTAGTGGAGGATTCACAGAACATGTCTGAAATCAGCTGAACAACTGTAAGAACATAACTGGGTCTCTGGAAACAGCCAAGCACCAAAGCTGGGTCTCTGGAAACAGGTGCTACACCTTCTCTCCAAGGAGCTAGTTGACTGTGGGAGGGACCACATGGATACTGAAACTCCCAGAAGTTGATGGTGGGTCTCAGGACTCTAGTTCTTGCCTGCAGCAGAATTGACTCGATGACTTTCCAGAAAGGAATGATTCCACAGGGAAACCCTCTCAACGTCCGTTTTAGGCTTTTGCAAGAGTGACTTCCCTTCTAGGCTGCCCAGGCATAACCATCAGCGGTCCCTTCCCTCTCCTAGTGTGCCAGTGGCCCTGTCCCTCTCTCAGCGTGGAGCCCGGCCCGCAGTGACCCTGACCTCAAGGGGGCGGTGCAGAGCTTCGGCCAAACCCCCGAGTCTGGGGTCCAGTCTGGCTGCCCTGGGCTGGTTCCTCCCTTCCAATCCTTGCCCTTTTGGACAAGAACCTGTGACCTCCTTTCTGCATAGGAAAAGGGACGGAGGCTCTGAGAAGGTCTGGGAGGTGCCGCCCACGATGGGCGGTCCTGGCATTACTGCCATCAGGCGTCTGGTGCAGGGTCATCTAGCCAGGTGGGTGCTGTTCCCAGGGTCCTTATGAGTGTCAGAGACACCCCGGTGCCCTGTGCCTGCTAGCCCCGTGCTGCGCTCTCACCGTCCCTGAGCCAAGCCCGGGAGAGGGCTGTGCCCCCATCCCAGCACAGGCCACCTCCCAGACACCCCTCCAGGCGGGGATCAGCTACTTACCAGCCAAGGAGCAGCACTGAGTGGTGGGGGAGCTGATGCCTCCAGGGGCTCCTGTGATGGTGGGGGGACAGGAGAAGGACTGTTGCTGTGTGGGGGCTGCCCAGGGTCTGTTCCACTCAGCCTGGCGGCTCTCCATCCTGAGCATCCGACCATGGGCCATGCACGGCCTTCACTCAACCCCGGACAACACCCCGAGATTCCTGAGAAAAGGGGGCTGGGGCCAGACAAGGTGGAGCCCCCTGCTCCATCGTGCTGGGGTCACACCCTCTGTACCTCCCGGAACTGTGCCCCGCATCACTGCCCAGACTTTTCATGGTGACCTCCTCTGGTGGTGACCTCCTCTGGGCGTGGGGGGTCAGAGTGTGCTGGATGGACCCCGACTCCAGGACACCCTGGGGGCTGACCACACACAGGACAGGCACGGCCTCCCCCCAAAGGTGCTCTGAAGCACCATCCAGCCCTGGTCCTTGTGACTTGCCCGGTGAAGAGTGGACCTCACCACGGGGGAGGGGGGCGGTGGCGGGCAGTCGGCCTGGAGGAGCCACACATTCTGACCCTTGTCTGGGGGACAAGACACAGGTTCCACTGAAGGGGTCTCTCTCCCCCATCTCTGGAAGCCCATTCGCAGCAGCCCAGTAGGGTCGGATCTGTGCGCCCCCCACCACCGATGCTGGGGCTCAGTGTCCAGGCCCTCGTGATGTCCAGGTGAGACCAGGCTCAGGGAGCTGAGCCAGGCGTGGAGGTGGGGGCTACTCTTCATTGCATTGCGTGGATTTCTCACTGCAGCGGCTTCTCTTGTGGAGCACAAGCTCTAGGGCGCGAGGGCTCAGTAGTTGTGGCGTACAGGCTTTATTTGCTCCGGGGCATGTAGAATGTCCCCCGGGGCCAGGGACCGAGCCCATGTCCCCTGCATTGGCAGGAGGATTCTTATCCACGGGACCAGCAGGGAGTCCAAGGAGTTGTCTTCCGATGGCAGTACTATGTGGTCAGTCTGATCCTCATGTCCTGCGTTATTGAGCTCCCCTCCCTCCTGAACAGTTCTGGCGCCTCCTCTGGGTGGCCCCCATACCTCCCTACCTGTATCTGGACACCCTCCCTCTTTGACCCGCCAGGACCCAACCCCAGGGAGGCAGGCTCTGCGGCTGCTGTCCGCGGTGCTGACCGGGATTCGACGGTTGAGTCTGGTTTCAGCACCACGGTCAGAGTCTATGAAGGCAAGGCAGCCTCCATCATTTCCTGCTGTCTCGGTGGGCCAATTTTCATCAGCTGAGCCCCATCCATGGTCCTCTTGTGTGGTCTCCACGCAGGAGTTAAACAAAACATCCAACCAGAGCATGTGGGTAAACTGGAAAAACACCAGGAGGGTCGTAGTAGTTGACAGTGACTCAAATTCCGTTCATGATCCATGCACCCCGATGAGGAGTACAGTGCCGAAGCTCGTGGTGCTGGCGCCGCGCTCAGCGTCACCACCGCTGGAGCAGCCAGGGGGTCATATGATGTTCGTTTTCCTCTACCCGCTCAGAACTGTCTTCTACCAGACCAGGGTCAGCGTACCAGATATCTAGGTGTGGCCCAAAGATAACAGACTGGGCTCACACCAAAGCAGGTTTCAAAACCTAGATCTGCCTCTCACTTGCTCTGTGTCCTTGGGAACATCGTTATGACTCCCTGAGGCTCACTTTGCTTTTCTGTGAAATGGCAGTAACAATGGTGTCTACTTAATGGGAAGCAGATGGTCAGAGACTATTATATTCTGTTTCTCATAGGAGGCGAGCTGTTTAGCTAAGAGGCAGGATCTGGAGGAAGAGGTCCTCGGATTGTATCAGAATCCTGACTGATGCTGAAGCTCCAATACTTTGACCACCTGATGCAAACAGCTGACTCACTGGAAAAGTCCCTGATGGTGGGAAAGATTGAAGGCAGGAGGAGAAGGGGGCGGGAGAGGATGAAATGGTTGGATGGCATCACCGACTCGCTGGACATGAGTTTGAGTAAACCCCGGGAATTGGTGATGGACAGGGAGGCCTGGCATGCTGCAGTCCACGGGGGTCACAAAGAGTCAGAAAGGACTTAGCAACTGAACAACAGCTGCCTTTTATTAACTTTGTGACTTAGACAAAGTCATGCCACTAGTTTGTCATCTACCAAGTGAAGATAATGCCAGGACCTGCTCTGTAGGGTTTTCGTGAGAAACTAAATGCTTTACGTGTGATGCATGGGGTAAAATGTCTGGCACGTACTTGGCATGCATTCAAGAAAGCGGGCTGTTATCACTGCTATTACCACCACCGTCATCACCAAGCACCTAGACACAGTCTGAAAAACTACTTCTGCTTGGTGATGACCGCTGCTTTCATGAATTATTCTTAGGGTTTCTGTGAGGGTCCTTAGACCTCTGATACTGATGAAGAAACTAAAGCTACAAGCTGAAAAGTGACTTGCCTAGGAAACTGGGGCTCCAATCAAGGCCATCTGACACCAATGCGTGGTCCCACCTGCCCCCCTTTAGCAGCAAGGCAGGAAGAACCTTGGGAATCCCCCACCCCCATCCCCAGATGGAAGACCAGGGCTCATGGTAGTTTGACCAGAGGTTTGCACAAATTATCTCTAAGCCCTTCTCTATTTCCTCACCTTTGCCAATTGTGCCCGGATACTCCCTTCCTTCATGGACCCTCCGGTGGATCCCAGGAGCTTTTCCTGCTGGCGTTGCAGCCAGGAGGCGGGAACTGCAGACAGTCATTTGGAAATATTGTCAGTTATCCAACCACGGGGAGGAGGAGCTCTGGCATCCAGTGGGCGGAGCCCTAGGGCTGAGCTGAGCATCTCACAGTGCACAGAACCCTACACCCCACAAAGAATGACCTGGCCCCAAATGCCAATAGCTCTGGGTGCAGAAACGCTGGTCTGTGTGTAAGAGACCAACACAAACTTGGAAGGTGTATACCCCACACCAGTTTCATGAGAATTGGATTGGATGAGGTCATCAAAACCTTATTGGTAGGGTTACTTTTCCTTTCTACCTTTGCAGGGACAGGGATTCCCAAGCGGTCCACTGGTTAGGGCTCTGCACTGTCCCTGCTGAGGATCTAGGTTAAGTCCCTGGTGGGGGAACTAAGATCTCACAATCTGTGTGGTGCGGATTCCCCACCACCGTCCCCAAATCCTTCCTTTCTGTCTTTATAAGGAGGGAGTATCATTTATGTAACTGAAAAGTACATTTACAAAAAAGAAACAAAAATAGTAGCGGGTGTATCCAAACCAAAGAAACAAAACTGCTTCTAAACTGTAGGGGGTGGGGGCGGGGTGTTGGGGGATTGCAGGCGGCCCTCAGAGCGCGCAGCTGGAAGGAGTGGGGAGCTCCAGAGGCTGGCCTCAGCCCTAGGGCTCCACCTGCGGATGGTGGACGCGATCCTGTCTCTCTCTTCAGCCTCTCTCCTGATTTCTCTCTTTCTGTCTCTCCCTCCCTCCCTTGCTCTCAGTCTCACTCGGTCTGTCCCTACCCTCCCTGGCTCCCTCCCTTCCCGCTCTGCCTCTAGAAGGAGGCTCCTTCAAAGTCCTTTTGGTTCTTGGAAATACTTCCTGATGGCAAAACGCGAAACCTGGGTCACTCCCCCGATCAGCAGCATCCTCTGCTCGCATCCCTGAGCAACAGGGGAAATTCCACACTTCCGGTGTAGGTCAGCGCACTGCTGGCCTTGGGAGGGGCCCTGCCACGCTGACTCAGTTTCCTCGTCCGTTCAGTGGACCTAATGCACCTGCCTCATAGGTTGGTTCAAGGCCTAAATGAGAGAGCATGGGAGCAGGGCTTGGGACAGAGCCTGCGCACAGCAAGGTGTTCCGTAGATGTCCTGCAGTTTGACCCCTGGGTAGGGAAGATCCCCTGGAGAAGGGAATGACTGCCCCCTCCAGTGTTCCTGCCTGGAGAATCCCACGGACAGAGGAGCCTGGCGTGCCACAGTCCTTGGGGGTCGCAAACAGTCAAACATGACTGGGCAACTGACACTTTCGGATCTGAACCAGCTTCCCTTCCCTTCCCAGCACAGCTGAACCTCATCACCCAGGCCAGGGCCAGCAGGACAGAGCCCCACAAGCACCCCCGCCTACTAGTCCAGGCTGCAGCCTCCCCTCCGCCCTTCCTCCTGCTTTCCAAGCGGAGCCCCTGCTGGGGAGCTAAACCCTCCTCAGGTGCCCTAGATGGGGCTACCTGACACCTGGACCACTGGCCAAGTGGTGATTTACTTGTAGAATCAATATGAAATACCATTAAAATTTTAGTTCTGGCCCCACTAGCTACAGTTCAAGTGCCGACAGCCACATGTGGTTATTGTACCGGACATGCCCATCATTCCAGAAGGTTCAGTTCAGTTCAGTTCAGTTGCTCAGTCGTGTCTGACTCTTTGCGGCCCCATGAACTGCTGCAGCACGCCAGGCCTCCCTGTCCATCACCAACTCCCAGAGTCCACCCAAACTCATGTCCATTGAGTCAGTGATGCCATCCAACCACCTCATCCTCTGTCGTCCCCTTCTCCTCCTGCCCTCAATCTTTCCTGGCATCAGGATCTTTTCAAATGAGTCAGCTCTTTGCATCAGGTGGCTAAGGTATTGGAGTTTCAGCTTCAACATCAGTCCTTCCAATGAGCACCTAGGACTGATTTCCTTTAGGATGGACTGGTTGGATCTGCTTGCAGTCCAAGGGACTCTCAAGAGTCTTCTCCAACACCACAGTTCAAAAGCATCAATTCTTCTGCATTCAGCTTTCTTTATAGTCCAACTCTCACATCCATACATGACTACTGGAAAAACCATAGCCTTGACTAGATGGACCTTTGTTGACAAAGTAATGTCTCTGCTTTTTAATATGCTGTCTAGGTTGGTCATAGCTTTTCTTCCAAGAAGCAAGCGTCTTTTAATTTCATGGCTGCAATCACCATCTGCAGTGATTTTGGAGCCCCCCAAAATAAAGTCAGCCACTGTTTCCACCATTTCCCGATGTATTTGCCATGAAGTGATAGGACTGGATGCCATGATTTTAGTTTTCTGAATGATGAGTTTTAAGCCAAGTTTTTCACTCTCCTCTTTCACTTTCATCAAGAGGCTCTTTAGTTCCTCTTCACTTTCTGCCATAAGGGTGGTGTCTTCTGCATCTCTGAGTTTATTGATATTTCTCTTGGCCATCTTGATTCCAGCTTGTGCCGAAGGTTCTGTGGGACAGATCCCCAGCCACCCCCCCACCCCCGCCCCGCCGGCTCCGAGGTCCTGTCCATCATACAACCTTCCTCTCCTGTATTTTCCATCTCTCCTCAGGGTCGGCCTGCCTGAGTTCAAATCCCACCCACACAGCTTTACAGCTGCATGAACTAAGTTTCCTAAGGCAAAACAAAGTGGAAAACCCATTGGGAATAGTAATACCACCCTCCTCTCACCCACAGAGTTATTCCAAAGATTAAGATTACCTAAGAAGAGAGCTTAGAACTGCTCCTAAACGATTCTGACCCTTCCATGAGCATTAGCTGCTATTCTTGTTGTTATGTACTTTCTTCAAGATGCTGAAATAAGTTCATAGCCCCTTTTTAAAATCTGCATGAATGAGTTCCAAAAGAGACTGCCAAGTGGGAAAGAAGTGGCGGCCCAAAGTCACGCAGCGAGTCCCTTTGCGTGTGTTTAGCAGCTGCGTCTTTGGCCGCACAGGGTCTTGGTTGTAGCACGTGTGATCTAGTTCCCTGACCAGGAATTGAACCTGGGCCCCCCTGCAGTGGCAGCACGGAGTCAGCCCCTGGACCACCAGGGAGGCCCCGCCTTTGTGTGTTTAAAATGTGTTTACTTAGAGCACCACGTTGATCGGCTGTTCTTAAGCCGGGCCTTTATCCCCCTCCTGGGGGCCGTTTGGAAACAGTGATGAGTCTAAATCACAGGGAGGGAGAGCTACTGGCATCGGCGGGTGGAGCCCTGGGACCCTGCCAAGCATCCCCCAGTGCACAGGCCGCCCCCACCACAAGCAGTGACCCAGCCCCAGATGTTGGTAGCTCCCTGTCGGACCACAGGGCTACGCGTAAGAGCTCAACCCAGTGGAATGGTGCATTGCTGTTGTTTAGTCGCTCAGCCGTGGGCGACTCTTTGCGACCCCACGGACTGTGGCCCGCCAGGCTCCTCCGACCATTCAATTTCCCAGGCAAGACTACTGGAGTGGGTTGCCATTTCCTTCTCCAGGGGATCTTCCCAACCCAGGGATTGAACCTGCATCTCCTGAATTGGCAGGTGGGTTCTTTACCACTAAGCCAACAGGGAAGCCCCTTGAAAGGTGTATAAAGTGAAGTCGCTCAGCCGTGTCTGACTCGTTGCCACCCCACGGACTGTAGCCTGCCAGGCTCCTCCACCCATGGGATTTTCTAGGCAAGAATACTGGAATGGGTTGCCATTTCCTCCTCCAGGGGGATCTTCCTGACCCAGGGATCCAACCCAGGGGTCTCCTGCACTGCAGGCAGACTCTACCATCTGAGCCACCAGGGAAGCCCTGGAAGGTTTATACCTCAAACTAATTTCATGGCCTTGGACTGGACAAGATCATCAAAACCTTACTGCTGCTGCTGCCGCTAAGTCACTTCAGTCGTGTCCGACTCTGTGAGACCCCATAGACGGCAGCCCACCAGGCTCCCCCATCCCTGGGATTCTCCAGGCAAGAACACTGGAGTGGGTTGCCATTTCCTTCTCCAGTTCGTGAAAGGGAAAAGTGAAAAGGAAGTCGCTCAGTTGTGTCCAACTCTTAGTGACCCCATGGACTGCAGCCCACCAGGCTCTTTCGTCCATGGGATTTTCCAGGCAAGAGTACTGGAATGGGGTGCCATTGCCTTCTCCCAAAACCTTACTAGCTAGCGTTTTTTTCTCTTTTTCAAGGAGGATGTGTTCAGGTACCCTTTATGTAACTAAAAATTACTTTTTTGAAAAAAGAAACAAAATAGCGGCAAATGTATCCAAACCAAGCAAAGAAACAAAATGCCTTCTCTGACCCCACCTCTTCCTAGGGATACCCTGTCTCCTTCCCCTTCCTTCCTTGGATTCCGCAATCCTCCTCCCTGTCTCCCTCCCCTCCCCCACAGCAAGCTGGCTCCCACCCACCCAGCCCCCAGGGGCAGTTCTCACTCGGCCACCGGTGGCCTCTGGTTTGTTACCAAATGCAGTGGATTTTTTTTTTTTTTTAACTCAGCCTTGGTCTGCTTCTGAGCCTGCAGCGAGGGGACATGTGTGGACACAGACTCCTCATGGTTCCTTCTCTGTGGCTGCTGGGCTCTGGCCCAAGTGCCTCCCCTTTTTATCTCTCAGTGTCACCCTTTGCAGCCACTTCATCTCCGGCCTCTGTTCTTCCCACTTCAATCAGAACCAGCTACATAGTTTTCAGGGTGCGTGGCAAAGGAAGATGCGGGGTCCTTTGTTCAAAAGGATTAATAGTTCAAGATAGAGCAAACCATTAAACAAGTACAGGGCCCTGGTGGGCACGGCACCCCCAGGGACCGTACAGGCGCTCCCCTCTGCTCTGGTGGGGCTGACTGCCCTTCCGTCTGCTCTAGATCAGGGTCTCCGGGGAATCTTGTTCTCCTGCTCCTCCTCCCAGGCTCTCCAGCTTGGCGGTCGCCCCAGCATCCCCCGGGACCTGCCCTCTGCAGGTCCTTGGGGTAGACAGAATGCACGTCTAAAGACGTCCAGGCACAAATCCTTGGAACCTATGACTAGGTTGCGTGTGTGCTAAGTCGCTTCAGTTGTGTCCGACTCTTTGCAACCCCATGGACTGTAGCCCGCCAGGCTCCTCTGTCCATTCGATTTCCCATGTAAGAATACTGGAGTGGGTTGCAATTTCCTCCTCCAGGGGATCTTCCCAACCCAGGAACTGAACCAGGGTCTCCTGTGTCTCCTGCACTGCAGTTGGATTCTTGGGGTTTTTTTAGCTACATTAGGCCTTTGTTGCAGCATGTGGACTTTCTCTAGTTTCTGTGAGTGGGGCTACTGTCTGATTCAGGTGCAAGGGCCTCCCGTTGCAGTGGGTGCTTTTGCAGAGCGCAGGCTCTGGCCCGTGGTCTCCAGCGGTTGCCACGTGAGGGCGCAGTGCCTATGGTTCACAGCCTCTAGAATGCAGGCTCAGTGGTTGTGGCTCCAGGGCTTAGTCGCTCTGCAGCATGTGGGATCTTCTGGGATCAGGGATTGAACCCATGTCCCCTGCATTGGCAGGCGGGTTCATAACCACTGAGCCACTGGGAAGGCACAGACACCTCAGCAGCATGTAACTTGTACTGATTACAGAGTAACGCATTAGATCTAGCCATTACCATGGCTGTTATCCAGGTGGACCTCACGTAATCACGTGAGCCCTAAAAGCAGAGGACCTTCTCTGGCCAGAGGCAGGACAGTGGAGCAGGCTTGCAAGTCAGGGAGTTTGAAGCCTAAGAGGGACTCAGGTAGAGAGACAGGGTGAATGCCGCAGAAGGACGCAGGCAGCCTGCCGGCAGCAGAGCAGGTGCAGACCAGACCAGGTGGGGGAGTTTGTCTTTTGTTTGCTTGAGGTGATGAGTGTTTTGGAATCAGATAGAGGTGGTGATTGTACGACATTGAGAATATACTAAATCCCTTTATAATGATGCACTGTAATGTGAATCCAAACATCAACAGAAAATAACTAAAATGCTGTTGTTATTTAAGCATTTATCTTGGGTGACCGCTCTCCCACCCCCACCTTAAACTTTGCCTTGAACGTGAAAGAAAAAAGTATTAGTCGCTCAGTCGTGTCCGCCTCTTTGCGACTCCATGGACCGTAGCCCGCCAAGCTCCTCTCTCCGTGGGATTCTCCAGGCAAGACTACTGGAGTGGGTTGCCGTGCCCTCCTCCAGGGGATCTTCCCAGCTCGGGGATGGAACCTGGGTCTCCTGCATCGCTAGCGGATTCTTTACCATCTGAGCCACCGTCCCAGCCTGTTTCAGCCCATCCCCCTTCTGGACTGTGAAGTGGACTCTCTGCCCCTTCAAGTTCTGACCCTGTTTTTCCCGCTTAATACCCGACTCAGGACAAATCAGAAGCTCCCCGTGGCTTCCAACCCCGATCTCTCCAGGCAAACCAGGCTCCACCCGGGGCCTCAGGGCCCTGGGCTCCACCTGGCGGCCTGGCCCGCTCCCTCCGGTCCTCAACCCTGTAAACACGTACTTCTCCCGCTTCGGAAGATTCAAGTCAAGCCACACCTCCTCCTTATCCAGGACCCTCCCTGCTTTTGGCCGCAAAGATGGATCAGACGGTAAAGCGTCTGTCTGCAAAGTCGGAGATCTGAGTTCGAGCCCTGGGTGGGGAAGATCCCTCTCCAGTATGCTTGCCTGGCATGGAGAATCTCCAAGGACAGAGGAGCCGGGTGGGCCCCAGTCCATGAGAGTCGGACACGACTGAGCGCCTCCTCTTTCTTTCCCTCCTCTCCAGCCCCTCCGTCCCAGCTCACAACCGAGCCGGCCTCCTCCCCGGGGTGGGGCTTTTCCCGCACTCACCCTCTTGGGGATCGTCCTCCCGCCATCCACCCCCCACCCCCAACCCTGAGTCTTCTCGTACCGCTCGGCGCGGAGCCCCAGCGAGGTGACGCCCAGGCCCGGACCTTCAACTCCCCAACGCAGGCAGGGAGCCGCCCTCTGCGGCCACCTCCACCCGCTCCTACCGCCGGTCTCACTGCCTGACCTTGTCGGCTTCTCTTTCTCTTCCAGGCCCCACACTCGCTCCCCCAACCGCTGCAATCTGGAAGAAATTACTCTTTCCAAACAGCCAGACTTCCCCACTTGCAGGAAATTCCAGGCTGGCAGGGGAGGGGCCGGGATGGGGGGCCGCCCCGTCCATCCAATCCCCCACCCCCTCCGCGGTCCTTCCACTCGCACATCCAGTCCCGGCCACTTCCCGCCCCCACACTCAGCCTGGAGGGGCCTCCGCTTTTCCGCCGCGGCTTCTTAGTCCTTAAATCCTAGAGGCCAACTTTTTTTGGGGGGTGGGGGCGGTCGGGGGAGGGGGATAAGGGAGGCCTGGGAGGGGCCTACTGCCTTAACCCTCTCGGCCCCAGACGGGACTGGGCGGGAACTCTGCGCCCCTCTGGGCTCCCATCATGGCCCCCGAGAGGGGCTGAGGCTTCCGTTCCCGGTGCAGGTAAAGAGGGCACCCGGTGGCAGGGTCTGGAGGCGGGCGTGGGGCTCAGACTCCCGGGGCTGGTGGAGGGGAGGCCGGGGGATGGTCTGGGACCCCCTCGCGTCCTGAGGCCGAGGAGGAACTGAGTCAGGGCTCCCGGGACCCAAGAGAGAAGCAGGGGGCGCTGCGGGCCGGCCGCCCGGGTCGTGAGTGCCCCTCCAGGTTCCGCCTGACGGGCCCTTCGCAGGTGAGATCCCGCCCGGAGGAAGGCGGAGGGAGGCGCGGGCCTGGGACCAGGAGGCGGAGGCGGGCCCCGAACCGAGAGGAGCGGGTCCCGGGCGGAGCCGGAGCCTGAGAGCGCGCCCGTCCGGTTCGGCAAGGACCACGAGGTAAGGGGATACTGGCGGCCCCGGGCTCCCCAGGCAAGTCCAGAGGGGAGCGGGGCAGACAAACGGCCGAAAGGACGGCGGCCGCTGAAGCCCGGGCCGCAGCCACGTGGCCTCAGGAAGCGCGCTCTGGAGCCCCAGGGGGGTCGGGGTGGGGTCCCGGTCCCCGGTCCCCCTGCGCCGTCCGGGTGCCGCCCGCCTGGTCGCCTCTCCCACGGGGCTGAGAACCAGCCAGGCTGGATGTGGGGCGGGCTGGGGCCCGGAGAGGACGGAGCAGAGCCAGCTGTGCGTCCCCACCCTCCCCTGCAGCTGGAGCCTCGGCAGGAAAGGGGGGGGGCGCGTGGAGGCGGGAGGAGGGGCGCGCGGGTCCAGGGTCGCGGCTCCTGCTCTCTGCCCGGCCCGAGGTCGTCACACACAACAGCTCCTCTGTGCGGAGTTGGCCCCGCCACTGGCTCTTTCCGAGCATGACCTCATTGCATCAGGCACACAAGGGAGATCCGAGCCTTCAATTTCAGGGGACACCGAGGCTCGGAGAAGTGGATGGACTGCTCCCCACACCCTCTCCACCCCACCCCAGCCCTCCCCCAGTCACCCCGAGTTCTCAGAACTAGCCAGGAGGAGCGGTGGCTTTCAAAAACAATTTCTAACTCGTTGTTCTTACCTGGAATGGAAAAAAAAAAGCAAACAAACAGGGTCAAGGGTGTAGGTCCCTGGCCTTGATATGAAAGCATTATTTATTTTCCCACGGGTCTGCACGCCCTACCCTTTGGGGACCATGAGCGATACAACGTCCTTCCAGCTCCGGAGTTCGTCTGGCTGCGTTCCAGATTCAGGCGGGTTTTGCTGCTGTGTGACCCAGGGCCAGTTACCTCACCTCTCTGTGGCTCAAGCTGTCACCCACATCTCTAAAATGAACATAATAGCAGGGTTCTCCCCTCATAGGGGACTGTTGGGAGGACTACATGAGTTCCTTCATGTGCCTGAAGCGCTTAGACCCCTGCCTGGCCCAGGGTAAGTGCTTGGGAAACAATGTCAGCACCATGAGTCCACTCTAGGACAGCCCCTTGCAAATAGGCATTCCGACTTCCCAGTTTTCAGAGGAGCAAACTGAGGTGTGAGGTTGAGAGAGTTAGTTCCGGCTGTGTTTTGTTTTTGTTTTTGTTTTCCTCCTTCTGTCTGCATGGCTTGTGAGAGACCAAAATCTTAAGGAGCTGCTAAGTGTTAGAAAATGCCAGAGCTATCACCCTGTAGGGTGGTGGGAGGACAGGATGAGGGCAAGGTGGGGGGTGGGCAGGGAGAGGAAGCAGAGGTGGAGAGCCGTGCAGGGAGGGCCAATGCTTGGGGCAGCTGGCAGCTGAAGCCATAACTCTGGGCTCTGGAGGCCCGCAGAGCTGCTTTGTGACCTCGGGCAAGTCACATACCCTCTCTGAGCATCTGTTTCCTTCTCTGGGACAGGTGAGGATGATCCAAGGTTGAACCCGGAGCACACAGCATTTTCTGTGTGCTGGCTACCGTGCTAAGACTTTCCCTGGGGCAATATCTCACCAATTCTTTTGTTGTTGTTGTTGCACTGGTTGGCTAACAGGGTCTTAGTTCCCTAAACAGGGATTGAACCAGTGCCCTTGGCAGTGAAAGCTCATAGTCCTCACTACCAGACTGCCAGGGAATTCCCCCTCACTATTTCTTGCAAAGAGACTAAGAACTATCCTGTGAGTAACATTCCATTTTTGAGATGAGGAAGTGAGGTCAGAAAGGGTAAGTGATTTGCCCAAAGCAACCCAGCAATGTGCACAGTCAGATCCAAGTCTGGGCAGCTGGCTTTCTGAGTTCTGCTTTTTTTCACCTATAATTCATGGCTCAGTGAGACAGGGGGCACTGCTAGCTCTGAGACAGAATTTTTTTTTTTTTTTTAACTGTAGATTGAGATTCATTAATGAGCAGAGGTCAGCGTTGAAAAAGACTAACAGGGAATTCCCTGGTGGTCCAGTGGTTAGGACTCTGGGCTTCCACTGCAGGGGGTGTGGGTTCAATGCCTGGATGGGGAACTAGGGTCCTGCATAGCACGGCCAAAATAATACTATAGATTAGAATCGAAACTATCCAAGTGCCTAGCATGTGCTGAGTAGTCTCATTTCATAAAATGTTTCCCTTACACACTGGGTGGGGTGGGGAAGGAATGGTGATTGTGTTCCAGATTGCAGTAAAATATATTTATTCACCTGGGTGGAGGTTAGGGAATTTTGAGAAGCGCTATAGAGGTGGTCAAGCAAGACTGGTTTTTCAAGAGAAATAAATGTAAAGTGTGTATGTGTGTTTGAGTAGGGGAGTGGACAGCCCTCAGACCACAGCCATCTATAATTATTTCAAATCCTTTGGCTTTAATTTTTCTCCACATAAAAGCTGGTATTTCCCAGGGTGGTTGTTACTAAAAGGACAATGCTTTGCCTGCTTCAGAGGATTTTATGAAATCTAAATTTTGTTCCACAGTTTTGTCTGGGGACACATCTCCCCCCACCCCCAATGCTATCACTATCAATTGACTGGTGGTGTTACAAATATAGTTTTCTCTGAGTGTTTCTGTGTGCCCTACAAGGAAGGTAGTGTTATTTTACCCATTTTCAGATAGAAAACAAGCCAAGCGATCACATCATTTATCTCAGTTCATACAGTTGGCAAAGGGTGGGGCTTCAATTCAAATAGAAAGAATGTTTATTATTATTCCAACAGTGACTGTTAAAACAAAAGTACAAGGTCATCAAGTCCCTCCCAGAAGTTCCGTAAAAACAGCCAAGTTCCAGGATATGGGCAAAGGTTGGTGGGCATATCTATTTACCATCAAGTCATGAAGTCATGAAGTCATGTGGCCATAGGACACCTGGTTTATAGTGCATGTGCTGCCAGACTGGAATTTATGCCATTCTTGCCATGTTTTAACATAGGAAATTTTGCATTATTATTACTGTTACTCTTAGCAAGAAGTAAGGTATTATGCTGCTTGTTTCAAAACCAGATAATTTGAAATTGTAAAACACTGTGTAAAACGCTGTGGGTGTCGGGGGGATGGTCTAAGTGATAAAGAGCCCACCCACAAATACAGGAGATGCAGGTTTGATCCCTGGGTGGGGAAGATGCCCTGGAGGAGGAAATGGCAACCCACTCCAGTGTTCTTGCCTGGAGAACCCCATGGAGAGAGGAGCCTGGCTGACTCCAGTCCATGGGGTTGTAAAGAGTCAGACACGACTGAGCGTGCATGCGGACACACGCACACACACGTACATGTGCAAGTATACAGATTCCCAGGCCCACCCTAAACCTCCCAAATTAGAATCCTCAGTCCAGCCTACATTATGACTTTTGTGTGTCCCAGGCAAAGCTTTCATGGACATAATTATCTATGTTATAATTATATTTTATGACCGTGTTGGTATAAAGACAAACATAATCCAGACATTTTGAAATAAATCAAAACACAGCGTCCCTCGGCTCAGAAGGGGCTTCTGTACCTTGTGTATTGACAGGGTGGGGGCTCCCCTCGTCTGAGAGGGTCTCCTCTGCCCTCCTCTGGGCTGTGTGAGCTCTGTGGGCCCGGAAGGTGGTGCCGGAGAGGAAGACCTGCGCCTGTCCCCGCCCTGTGTGAGCTGGCGGCCAGCGGCCTCAGTTAAGGACCGAGGCTCAGAAAGGTAATAATAATAAATTAAAGCGTTTAAAACTGTGTGCGGGCCTCTAGAAGTGTGGCAGGCGCTGGGCACCGTGTCTCTGCCCCTAAAGGACAGGGGCAGCTCTGTCTTAAGGGTGGAATGAGTGATAGTCGCTCAGTCGTGTCCAACTCTTTGTGACCCCATGGACCTTAGCCCGCCAGGCTCCTCTGTCCAGGGAATCTTCTAGGCAAGAGTACTGGAGTCTCTTCTCCAGGTGACTTCTCGACCCAGGGATCGAACTGGGGTCTGCTGTATTGCAGGCAGATTCTTTACCGTCTGAGGCACTAGGGGAGCCCGTCTTCAAGGTGGAGTTTCTGCCGTTTGGGAAGCAGTCTGCAGGTTTGGTGAAGCGTGTTTTGCTGGTTCTCTGCAGTATGAAATCCTCAAACGTTAGTTCTAAGTGCAGTTAACATACAGGCAGACCTAAATTTGAGTCTGAGTTTTTAATCAAGCAGCTATGACTTCGGGCCTCAGTTTACGCAGCTGTAAAATGGAGTAACCCCCGTACCCCCCACCACGGTCGTGCTGTGCGTATCCGGAGCATCCTTTGCACCGCGGGCTAGGCCAGGGCTGGGAACTCGGCAGGCAGGCCTCGGCAGCGTCCCTGGGGGAGGCCGTGCTAACCCGCCCCTACCCCGCAGATGCCGGTGCTGAAGCAGTTGGGCCCCGCGCAGCCCAAGAAGCGGCCGGAGCGCGGCGCCTTGTCCATCTCCGCGCCTCTCGGCGACTTCCGGCACACGCTGCACGTGGGGCGCGGCGGCGACGCCTTCGGGGACACCTCGTTCCTGAGCCGCCACGGCGGCGGGCCGCCCCCTGAGCCCAGGGCGCCGCCCGCGGGGGCGCCGCGCACCGCGCCGCCGCCCGCCGTGCCGCAGGCCTCGCCGCCCGCCCTCCGCGCGCCCGCGCCCGCCGACCCACTGCTGTCCTTCCACCTGGATTTGGGCCCCTCCATGCTGGACGCGGTGCTGGGCGTCATGGACGCGGAGCGCCCGGGCGCCGCTGCCGCCAAGCCGGACGTGGACCCCGGCCCCGGGGCGCAGCACCCCCGGGCCCGCTGCCTCGCCAACGCGGACCTCGAGCCGGACGACGTCATCGGCCTGTAGGCACCCCCATTCCCTGCGCTCTTACCGCCCAGCGCCCCACTTCTTTCTACATAAACCGACAAGGTCTGTGTCCCGGGTTTCGTTTGTTCACTTTGCACGTGGAGAGCGGTAACGGGACGGGGTGATGGGGTCCCGGCGCCCCTAAGAGCCAGGTGTGTCGCGGGGGGGTTCTGGTACCCGCCGGGTGGATAGTGGTAGAAATTCGGTGGTCCTGGTGTAATGGGATGCGGCCCCTTTAAGAGGGGCAGGGGCGTGGCGTGGCGTGGCTCCCAGGGGCGGAGCCCCCACGTGGTCGCTCCCACTGCACAGTTCTTTCAGCAAAGTGGGCCGCGAGCCGCTGCCGGCCGGACGCGGTTCCGGGCTCGGCCCGACGCTTCCCGGGGGCTGGCCAAGGGCTGTGACCCAGGGAGCTCCACGCCGCCGGTGGATCCCGCCCAGGAGGGCTGCCCTTTACCCTGGGAGCGGCCGCGCAGGAAAAGTGGCCGGGAGGAGGCGTGGCCCCCAAGGAAAGGGACGCCCCGAGGCCGACAGGGGTGCCCGGAGTCCGGGCTGAGAAGTTCATGCTGAGCCCGCAGGCGTCCAGTTCTCCCGCGGAGGACGAGGCCCGAGCGGGGCCCGGAGGAGCGTGGCAGCAGTGCAGATCCTTAGCGGGGCGGGGGCAACCAGGTTCTCCGGGGCGCGCGAGTGGCGAGCCGCGCTTGCGAACCCTAGGGGAGCCGAGCGGCGCCTGCGAACCCTAGGGGAGCTGAGCCGCGCTGGCTACGCGCCCGGGAGAGGCGGGGCCACACGCGATGGGGCGTGGGCAGGGGCGAGGCCACAACATAACCCGATCGCCCGCAGGTGTCGGGCTTACCCGGGCTCGGCGCAGGGCGGGCCCACGCGTGGGGTGCTTCCAGGCTGGGCCGGGGCCGGAGCCGCGCCCGTGACGTCACGGCGGGCCGGGCAGGGCTGACCCCGCGAGGAGCGGCCCGTGCCGGGCGAGCGCGCCCGCCGTACGCTACGCCTATGGCGGCGGCTGGAGGGCCGGAGCCGCCCGCGGGGGTCTCGGTTGCAGAACCCGGGCCCCCGCCGGCCTGCCGCTTCTTCCTGGAAGGCCGCTGCCGCTTCGGCGCCCGCTGCCGCCAACCCCACCCCGGGGCGCCGGCGCTGCCGCAGCCTAGAGGCGAGGCCGAAGACCAGGCCAAAGCCAAGAAGCCGCCGCTGCGCACGGCTGAGGCCGTCATCCAGCGCATCCGCTGGGACCCTCGCCTCAACCCGGCCGACTTCTCCGTGGGCTACGTCGACCGCTTCCTGGGCGTGCGCGAGGAGCCCTTCCTTTCCTTCTGCTGGGACGAGCCGCTAGCGGCGCTCGCGCCGGGTGTTCTGGCCGTGCCGCAGCACCGGGTGCGCTACTTCCGCTTCCGCGGCCGCCTGGTATGGGACCGCGCCTCGCGCACCGACCTCGTCTTTGGCTCCGGTTTGGCGGCTGGCCGTGGGCCCACCATCCTGGACGCGCTCCACGGCGAGGACGCGCACGGACCCGGAGGCGAGAGCGACGGCGTGAACGCGCACCGGCCCGGGGACGTGCACGACGGTGGGGCCCGGAGCGGGGACGCGCACGGGAACGGGGAGGCGAGTGACGGCGAGGATGCCAACTCAGTCGGAGATGCGCTCGGAGGTGAGGATACGGACCGGACCGGAGGCGCACTGGACAGCGTAGCTGCCACCCGCCTTGGCACGGACGCAGGGGGGCCCGTACAGCCAGCCCAGACGCGACTCCGGGCAGCTTTGGCCTCGGACGGGGGAAGCCCCGAAGCTGGGCGCCTGACGCTGGCAGGCGTATTAGCGAGGACCCAGTCGGCGGACTCTGGAGGCCAAGCTTGCCCGTGGGTGGCGCCAGGAGGGGCGCTGAAGCCAGCTGCTGCCGCCGCCGCCGCCAGGGCCATGCAGACCCGTGGCGGGAAGCCCCCGGAAAGCTTCTCTGAGATGGGAACGGAGTGGGGTCCCGGGATCTGGCCTGTGGACCGAGGAGCGACCGCGGCTGTGGGCCCTCGCCAGCCCCGCCCCACGCACTTTGTGGCGCTCATGGTGACGGAGCCTGAGCTGCGGGCCGAGGTGGCCAAGGTCCAGGAAGACCTGGTACGAGGCGCACCAGCTTGCGCGGCCTTCACGGTGCCGGCTGAAGCCCTCCACCTGACCCTGGCCCTGCTGAGGCTGGCGGGCCCCGGGGAGGTAGCGGCGGCCGTCACCGCGCTCAGACACGCGCTCTCTGACCCCAGGCTTGAGGTCCCTCTGAGGCTGAGGTTCGGTCGCCTGGTGTGCCTGGGCTCCCACGTGCTCTGCGCTCCCCCGTCCCCACCCCTGGAGAGCCTGGCCCAGAGGCTGAGCCAGAGGCTGGAGGCCGAGGGGCTGAGGGTGTTGCAGCCCCTCGGGGGGATACGCCCCCACCTCACCCTGGCCAAGGTGCACCAGGGCGCCCAAGTCTGCCTTCCCGAGGTCAGCCCGCGGCAGGAGCTGGGGAGCCAGCCCCTGAGGACACTCTGGCTGTGCCGCGTGGGCAGGGCCGGGGGCACCTACCAGGCCCTGGCCGAGCTCCCCCTGGGAGGTCAACCCCAGAAATAAGGGCCGGGCCCCAGACAAGGACAAAGCGCACACGTGGCTTCTCTCTCTCTCTCTCTTTAATTTTGGTTTCTCTCAAGCTTCCAAGTGGTGCTCAGTGCTCCAAGGAAAAGAATGAAGGAAGGAAAGGGGAGGGGAGAGGGGGGAGAGGGGAGGCAGAGGAGGACATCTGCAAGAGAAGCAGCCTGACAGTCCAGCTGTTTGCAACTCATCGCACCCTCCAGTTACATGGCAGAAGAGGGAGGGAGACGGAAAAGAAAAGGGGAGGAAGAAAAATAACTTAAATAAACACACACAAAAAGAAAAGAGAAGGAAACATGACGTGAGCTGGTGATCCATGAGGCAGGGAGGGAGGGTAACCGCTTTACCTGTGCTGAACCGAGGGAAGAGTGCGAGGAGGGGGAGGACGGGGCAGGGGAGACACGGGGGAGGGGGACACGGAGACAACTCAATACAACTGCAGACGAGGCGGCCCGGCCGGCGAGGTCCCGCGGCGGCCTCCGGAGTCCTCAGTGTGGCGGCGGCGTGACGGGTGGCGGCGGCGACGGTGGCTTCTGGGCTCGGGGGCCGAGGGCAGGGCACAGTCTCTAGGCGGCTCCCCTCGCCCCAAACACTGAGGCCCCGGAGGGCTGGCAACAAGAGTCTGTGGAGCGGCAGGCGGGCGGCGGGCAGCGGGCATGCCCCCACCGCAGGCGGGCGCGGGCGGAGCGGCCTGTCTTCTTGCCCTGCCCCCCGGCATGGGACGGGCCAGGGTGCTGGGTCGGTACCGGAGTACGAGCTCGAGAGAGAGAGAGAAAAAACACTGAGACAGCATTAGTGGAGGGCCAGACGGACAGACCAGCCTACAGACCGCGCCCCCAGCCCTCCGCTGCCCCCACTCCTTCCCTAGCCCGACCCTCTGAGGCCAAAAATAAAAATGTAGAAAAATCTCTGTACAGACTCCCCGGTGGGAAAACGGGGGCAGGGACGAGGGCTCTTCCTGGAGCCCTCTCCCCACGAATTAATTTACATCCCAAGTCCATGGCTCAAAGACAAGATCTGCAACCCGGCCCCCCGCCCCCGCGGCGCTGGTGCTCAGAAGGCTGGCAGCTGCGCCAGGCTGAGGCGGCAGTCGATGCTGGAGTTGTCCGGGCCCGTGTAGGCCAGGCCCAGGGGCTCCAAGAAGGCCCGGCAGGCGGCCTCGCCCTCGAAGGCCAGCTCGGCCTGCAGGTAGGAGACGGGCAGCGCTGGGCGGAAGCTACGGAGACAAGAGGAGAAGGTGATGAGGCGGCAGTGGACGCGGGAAGGCCCCCTGGGCTGGGAGGGGGCGCCCCCGTTCGGGCGCCAGAGAGGTTTCCTCAGCGCGTTAGCTGCCAGGCTGCTCCCACCCGCAGCCTCCCCACCTCAGCGGCTCGGGGGGGCCCGGGGTGGGGTCGGGGCCCCAGCCCCGGCTGCGCCCCCCCTCGCCCTCACTTACCTGAGCGGGGGACAGGAGGAGGGGATGGGAGGGAAGGGCCAGCTGGCTCCTCTGCTGGCTGGGGGCCTGCGCAGAGCCTCACAAGAGGGCCCACCGCGGCCGGGGGGGCGGGGAGGCAGGGGTCGATGCGAAGGGCAGGGGTCGATGTGAGGGGCCGGGACTGACCCTATCTGGGGACCAACCCTCCTGCTTGCCTCACCCTGGTCAGAGGAGGCTGAGCACCCAGCTAAGAGGTGGTGGGCCGGTGCCAGCCAGCAGCTGTGTGCGCCCTCCCAGCAGTGGGCCCACCCAGCTGTATGCACCCAGGAGCAAGGCTCCAGGAGCAAGGCTCCAGGGCCACGGCCGCTGCACGTGCACTAGTGGGGACACGGGACCCCTCCCGCCTCGAACCCTGGCCGTCTGCGGGACTGGCCCTGGGACAGGAGGCGGTCTCTGCCAAAGACGTGGGCCCCTTCAGACACAGGCCCCTCGGTGCTCTGGGCAGGCAGCAGCCCGCGCCCTGCCTGGTCTGCTGAGTCTGCCCCACTGCCTGTCTTTCCGCGGCCCCACCCTCTACCTCACCCTTAAACGTTCTTACCCCACACTGAAGCCCACAAGGAGCCTCCTAACCTTCAGTGGGTGTTCATCCCCACCCAGACTGCGCCCCGTGGCTCCCAAGGCCCTTGGGACTTCTGAGCAGGGCTTGGTAGCCTGTCACCTCAGGAGGTGGCCCTGCTGGGGGTGACCTGGGCACCGCTCAACACTCAGTGCATCCCTGGCCTCCAGCCCTAGAAGCCGGGACAACCCCGGCTGTGACAAAAAAAGGGGTGTCCTGAGCCCACCTGGGGCGCCTCCCTCCTAACAGATGTGAGCACACCGTTGCCCAGGGCAGAGGGCACCCTCTTTGGGGGCCGTCCGGCGTCGCTTGCCCATGACACCTGGCCGTAAACTCATCTGAGCTCTCAGGGCACAAGGCCCGGTTGCTGAGCCCACAGCTACTGAGGGCGGGGCCGGCTCTGCAGGCTGCCCCACGGGGCGCTCAGCCTCTGGGGGGACTCGGCCTCAGGAGGGTCAGGGAGGCAGGAGGCCTTGGAGGAAGGGGGCCTGGACAAGGGGATGATGTGGGGGGTCCAGGCTGCCGAGAGCAGAGAGCAGCAGGGGGGGGGAGGTGGCTGTGCAGAAGGGGGCGGGTCCAGAAGAGGGCGGAGCACACAGGTAGGGGGAGGAGACAGGGCGCCCGCGGCCAGGGCGGGGCACAGGGGCGGAGGGCCGGGGCAGAGCTCAGCTTTACATACGTTTTGATCATTGCCTTGAGCGCAGCCTTGCGCTCCCGGTCTGCAAACTTGTCCACGAGGTAGCCAGACATGCAGGGCGCGTGAGAGTAGAGCCGGAAAAAGCGGTGGTAGTTGCCCAGAGCCCAGGCGGCCCTGAGCGCCAGGGCGTGGGCCACGCAAGGGTCCGCCTTCAGCTCCCGAGTCAGGTATGCCAGCTCCGTGGTGATGTCTGCGGCCAGAGACTCGGGGTCAGGGGGCTTGGGGGGCCGCGTTGGGAGCCCGGGGCCGCGGTCCTGCGCCTCACCTCCCGAGTTCTTGGTGAAGATGTAATAGAGGATCCGGTAGGCGGTAAATTCGCCCACGTTGCCCGGCAGGTTCTCGGCGTACAGCGACTTGAGCTGCGTCTGGCACTGGTTGAACTCTTCGTGGTCCCCCTGGAGGGCACAGCGTGAGGGGGCAGAGTGAGCCCCACACGGCTGGATAGGGGGACGGCTGAAAGCCCGGGGTGAGGTGGGGCCCTGCCCGCCCCTCACCTTCTCCAAAGCGATGCGCGCATGGGTCTCGTATACCTCCACCGTGAACTCGGTGCGCACACCCTGCACCTGATGGCAGGAGAGCGGACGTCAGGGCAGAGCCGGCATCACCCCATCGGCCCCCTCCCCGACCCCCTCCCCGACCCCCTCCCCGGCCCCCGCCTCACCGTGAGGTCCTGCCGGATGGACTTCATCTGCTCGCAGGCAAAGGCGTAGTCCTGCTTCTCCTTCCAGTGGGACTTGACCATGCACAGCGACTTCTTCAGAACCTGGGGCAGGTGAAGTAAGGCTCAGTGTGACCTGGGCAGGACCAGTCAGAAGGGCTAAAATCTGCTAGGGGCCCACGGACCCGAGTCCCAAAGTGGGGGCTCAACGTCAGACCCTCAGTGCGTGTCAACATTAGAAACGAGCACTGCCAACAGTAAGAGCGCACTCCTGGCCTCAGCCTCCCGCACCTGTGCGCCCAGCTCGGGCCTCGGGGACGCACCAGGTCTCGTAGGCACAGGCCTCCTCAGTAGGGATGGAGGCACCGAGGCCGCCCCGCCTCCCGGACTCGTCTCCCGAGTGCAAGCTCCGGGTCAGCACCCCTGGGTGTGGCAGCTCCCTGCTCATCACCGCCCATCCCTGGCCTGGCCTCCCGGGCACGGAGGCGCTGCCCTCGCGCTGGGCACTCACCGGCACAGGGCGCACTGTGGACGGGTCGGGAGCACAGGTGAGGCGCAGGTAGTGCTTGGTGACATCCAGGCAGGTGCCCACGATCTGCAGCTCCTGCCAGTCAGGGTCGGCTGCACCGCCCTCCAGGCTGCCCACCTGCAGCACCAGGGGCTCCAGGCGCAGGCGGCGCGAGTGTCCGTGCTGGAAGCGCGCCGCCCGCTTCTGCTTCTTCAGCTCGCGCTCTGGCTCCTCACACTCCAGGGCTGCCATCTTCTTGCGGCTGCGCTTGGTGGGCGCCAGGTCGTGCCTGGGGGGAGGGGGTGGGGGGGCATGGGGGTACGGGGTGAGGGGCATGGCATTGCCCTCTCAGACGCTCCCCAGAGACACCAACCGCCCTCTTCCTCCCAGGACCCCCAAACCAGCCCCTCCCGCCGTCAGCCCAAGGCTCACCTCTTGCCCCGCTGTGCCCGACCCCGGCCCCGGTCCATGTGGGCTCCCCTGCCTCCCCGGCCCTTCGGGGGTGGGTTCCTGCGGCCCACAGGGTGACACTCGTTGCCTGAGCAGGAACTCTCGGAATCCGAGTGTGAGTCGCTGCCGGAGGGAGGGGCGGGAAGGTAAGGCCTGGCCTGGTCCCTGTGGGGCCTCCCCTCCCCGTCGCCCGCCTGGGGACCCTGGCACCTGCGGCGGAAGTGGCGGGTGGGGGAGCGGGAGGAGGAGCGGGAGCGGGAGTCGGTGCTGGAGGAGGAGCTGTGGTCCTTCATGAAGACGTTGCGGTTGCCGAACTTGGCGAAGCTGCTGCCTCGGGCTCGGCCAGCGCCCCCAGCCCCCGGCGTCCCTCGCTGGGACTGGGCACCCCCACCCCTGGTCGCGGAGGCTGCCCCCCTGGGAGGATGGAGGGTGCTGGGCGCCTCCCACCGCTTCTTCTTGGGGCTCTCAGCCACAGGCTCCCGAGTCAGCCTGAGAACACGGCAGGGCAGAGCATTACAGTCTGGCGCCTCCTGTTCCCTGCCCTGTGCCTTCAGGAGGAAGGACACCTCCCCAGGCATCACACGCAGCTAACAAGGTACAGAAAGGGGAGGTGCTCCGGGCCGCTGAATAACACGCCCCCCAGCTCGCATGCCCCGGAATTCCAGCCCAGCCAACTCCCGCTCCAGGACCCAACCCTCCTGCCCACTTCTCTGCAGGGCTCCCTTCAGCCCCAGGCCCCCTGTGTCTTCCCCCGACTCACCCGGGCAGGGGCTCACGGCTCCAGTCGATGGTGTAGGCCGAGCCGTCCTGCAGCCGTGCCTGTAGCACCTCCTTGAGCAGCTTCTCTGTGCGGTCCTTGTCCTCCTCTGACTCACAGGCCGTGAAGCAGCGTTCCACGTACTCCTTCATGTCCTGTGGCCAGTCGTCCGGCTTCCCAGACAGGTTCCCCCTGGCGGAGGGCGGGCGTGTACAGCTGGTTGGGAAGCAGCCCCCACACCTGGGCCAGGACCCTCCTTGACCTCCTGGGTCAGCCCTCCTTGTAACACCCAGGGAGGGAGGGTCTACTTTCTCAGGGATGGGTGGGCACTCACCTGTGGTTCTGGACTTTCTCGGAGTTGGGCTGGGGGCCAAAGCCGCTGTGCTGGCCCTCCGTGGTGGAACTGAAGTTCTGGTTTGTGACAGGAAAGGGCCGTTTCTGGATGTTGAACTTGAGTCCCCCAGTCCCAGGGGCTGCTGTGAGGGCGTGAAAAGCTGGGGTCAGCTGGCCCCACCCCTCAGAACTGGACACCTGAGCTGGGAATCCCGCCTCCTTCTCGAGCAGCCACACCCACAGCCTGGGTGGTCCCAACATGGGAAGCCAGGTCAGGGTGCAGGGTGCCCAAGAGAGGACCCTGCCCCGTGCCCCCGCTCCCCACCCCGAGGCGCTCACGCTTCATGCGATTCCACAGCTGCTGGCCCTTCTTGGGCTTGACGGGCTCAGGGTAGGTGTGCTGCCCGTAGGCCTGGCCTGATGCGGGTCCTGCCTGGCTGTGCTGGGTGGCGGGGGCTGTCCCAGGCTGGGGGCCACTGCTCAGAGGATGGGTCCCGTGCTGGGGGTTGGCAGGCTGCGGGGGCTGGGCCGCGGGCAGCTGCTGAGGGGGCGCCTGGTAGGGCATGCCTTCGTCCATGCCCGGGACGGGGGGCTATGGGAGAAACGGGCGCTGAGGGTGGAGCAGGCGCTCCAGGCCGGCCCTCGCTCCAGTTTTCACCATCGCATCCTTCAGCGTGCAGCTCTCCCCACCCCGACCTCAGAGCGACCCTCGGGTGCAGACTTAGCTACCACAGCCACCCTGCTGACCGCCAGGGGGCTTGGGCTCCTCCTTACCTCCCACCATACCCCTGCCTGGACGGGCTGCAGGGATGGGCACGGGCATTACCTGGTTCAGAGGCCCTTGGTGCTGGGGCGCGGCTGAGCCGTAGGAGCTGGCCATGCCGTACTGGGAGGGGGAACCGTAGCTCTGGTACACGCTCTGCCGGGGGCAAGGAAGGAAGGGGTCAGCCGCAGGCCCACTCCTTCCAGGGCGGGGGGCCTGGCCCTGCTCTCTCCCAGTCCTCAGAGGCAATCCACCACTGACCTCTCACCCCTCCCCTCTCCACAGCATAAACGCACCAAACTGGCTCATGCTACAGGTCACAAGATAAGATGAAAACCTCCCTCTGTCCCACGTTTCACCGTGTTCAACAGCCATCTACTGAGCGCTACCCCGTCTAAACACAACAGAACAACTGCACACACAGAAACCCAGTTCTGATGAAATCAGCTGCAGGCACCTAACACTCCCCCCAGTGAGTGAAGAAAGAAGGCCAAGCAGAGAAGCCAAGTGGCAGGCAGGGTGGGCGGCGGGCCTGCCACTCCAAGGAAGCCTGTTCCGGGTAGCCCTCTGCAAGGAGCGCAGGGACAAGAGGGCAGGGAGTAGGGAGCAGGAGTGGGCCTGGGGTGCGCCGCGGAAGGCTGCAAGCCGGGGAGGGTCTTCCTGCAGCCGCCCCTGCTGTGGTCAGTCCATCAGCTGCCCTGGAGCCCGCCCCGCGGGGCACTCACCACGGGGTAGTAGTAGCTGTAAGGGTAGGTGTAGTTGTACTGCTGGTACCACTGGTAGTACTGCTGCTGCTGCAGGGCCGAGGCCTCTGCCTGCGACACGTACTGCGGGCAGAGGGTGGCAGGCCTGAGCACTGCAGGCGGGAGCCCCATTTCCCAGGAGTTAACTGCTCAGGGACGGAGCCGGGGCTGCACCTCTCCACGGAGACCACCCCCTCTGCCATCCCACCCAGGCACCTCTCCCTCCTTAGGCTGGACTCCCCACGGTGAGGACCATATAGCCCTAGACTCCTCGAGGAGACAGACCGGGCATCCCCACTCAAGGGCTCCAGGAGCGTCTGCAGAACGCCCTGCCCTGGTGACCCCAGAGGACAGCACTGTGCTCCCCGCCCCGCTCAGGGTTCCCAGTCCCGCGGGGACTTCTCTCACTTGTGCACCGGCCACAGGCCCGTTGCTGCTGGCCTTGGCGGAGCTGCCGGCGGCTCCTGCTTTGCTGATGCTGGCCAGGGCCTGGCGGGCCTTCTCCCACTCTGGATTCTCGTGCATGGGAGTCTCCATGCCGTTCTCTCTGCCTGCCCCGGCCACCATACTGTACTGAGAGGACCTGCAGGAAGAGCACGTGGAGTCAGCCCCCGCTCCCACCACAGACGGTGGGCAGGATGGAGGCCAGCAAACGACAGGGCTGGAATCCTACAGCCTCAGCGTCTAACCTGAGGCGTGCTGACAGTTCCTGCTCACAGCTCTCCGTGAGCCGTGAACGCCACTGCCTACCTAAGGTGCTTCACCAGACGCCTGCTACATACAGCTGTTGAAAGTCAAATAAGAAGATGCCCAGTATTCACAGAACTTAAAACCTGGGGCCGAGCAGGCCTAAATGTTTTAGGAATCCACAAATTCTGTCTGATGCCACTTCAGTCAGAAAGTTAATCACCACGCTGTTTTGGAAAAAATAAGGAACTAAAAAAAAAATAAAATAAATTGAGTATGAAGCCCACACAAGCCTCACCCCCAGCCCAAGCACAGGGACGATCGCATCATGACCCCCATGCTGAGTGAGGGCCCACCCAGAGCCCAACACTGGGCCTTGCTTCCTCTCACCACCCCCCACCCCCATGCCATCCCTCCAGCCCCACTAACCAATCTGTGCTGCGCTGATCACCCACGTTGGCCGCCATCTGCACCCTGGGGTGTAAGGGGTGGACCTCGGGAGCCAGAATGCTTTTTCACTGACTGTAAGGCAAAAAACGAATTAGGGAGAATCAAGAAGGAGCAAGAAACATGTCACAAACCAGCGAAGGGAAGCAGATGACTCACAAGAAGCCAGAGAAGGAAGGAGCCAATGGGGTAAACAGCCTGAAGAGAATAAATAAATAAATGGGCTACAGTCTCAGGGAAAGACCCTGGCTGCCCCCTGCAGCACTCTAGATGGAAAATGAAGGATTTGAAAGCAAAAAAGTTGAAAGGAATTTCCCAAAGAGAAAAAGAAGGATCTGAAACCCAAATGAAGAAAGGGAAAAGTTCAAGGGAAACCCTGAGACAGATCGGAGGAGGGGCAGAGGGTGGCTGGGGGGACCTCAGGCAAGGGGTAGGGAGGAAGCGCTAATGAACAAGGTCTGAGTGAAGCTTAAGGCTGGGAGGCTGGGAAAGACTTCTGAAAGAAAGCCTGTAAAGAGGGACGTGTTTGAAGGAGTCTTGAGAGAAGAGAAAACACTGGAGAATGGAGAAACCTGGGAGGAAATGAGGATTTCCAGAAGTTACTCCTTGAGCCAGAAGAAGGCAAAGAGAAGAACCCTGAAGTAAAGAAAGCAGTTCTTAGAAAACTTAGACTAATTTCCGGAAGGTCCCCTAAGGACAGAGAAAACTCTTATACGGGAGGTTCCTAGAAATAGCAGTAGGTCCGAGAGAAGAGGCATCAAATCCTCTTGGCTGGGGGTCTGGACAGAAAGTTTTGCGCGTGCCTGAAAAGACCCCTAATATCGTTAGGGACTTAAGAGCGGGAGGGAGAGGACTGCAAGAAAGTGAAGGAGGGCCCTGGGGGCGAAGACTGGGTGGGAGGGACCCGGACTCGAGGGGATAACTGAGAAGGATGAGTGTGTTCAAAAGCCTGATCCGCTGGGGAACCCAGAAGTCCTACAAGTGGGGAGACAGGAACAGGAGTCTAGAGCCGGGAAAAGTCCTAAAGAAGAATGGGCCTCAGAGAAGAGAAGGAACGGGAGTGAGCGAAAGGGTGGGGAGCGTGGAGACCGGCGGTCCCGTGAGGTAGGGGCATTGAGGGGGAGCCCAGGACAGCAAGACTTAGGGTAAGGTCTGGTGCAACTCGGGAGGGAGGTTTCCGGGCAGGTCTGAAGGGGAGGAAGGAAACGCGGATGCGAGTGGGGCACCTGGCCGTCCCGCAAGCCCAGGGAAAGCAAACGAGGACGCCGGACGGAAGAACAGCCTGCCCGGATCCCGATCCCAGCCATCGGCCCCGGAGACACCGCCCCGGCCGCCCCGCGCCGCGCCTGCGCACCACGTCCCGGGGAGCGGGGCGAGGCGGCGAAGAAGAGCAAGAGGGCCCGTCGCCTGGGGCAACGCGGTCCTCCGGTGGAACCGCCGCGTCAATGGGAGTTGAAGAAAGGGGTGCTCGGGGCCCAGGAATTCCGAGCGCGGGGGGGAGGGGGGTGCGGCGCCCAATGGCGCAGGCGCGACGGTGCGCGGCCGCCCGCCCCGCTCCCCGCGCGCAGGCGCACTGGTCCGCGTCCCCGCCACACCCTGTCGTCGCTCGCGCGCGGCGTCCGTTGATGCGACGACCGCCAAGGCCTCGGGGGCCGCGGGGCGGAAGGCCAGAAGGAAACGCCGTCTCCGTCCGCCCGCCCGGCCACCCCTGCTCGCCACACCCACCTCGGCCGTACGACCCCGGGACTCGTCAGCGGAGGTTCCAGGCGACGGCAACAGGGCTCCGCGACTGCTCTTGACCCGGCTGGCTCCTGTCTTTAAGTTTCGACGTCCGGACCGCGGCGTCTTGACGTCACGCCGATGCTTCGCCCCGCCTCCCGTCACCGCGGACAGCCAATAGACGCCGCGAACTTGCTTAGAACCCGCCCTCCTGTGACGCAACCACGGGGGTGGGCATTTTAAGACAAGGCGGAAACTGGACTGTGGACGGTGGCCCTGAGGGGACACACTCGGTAGAGCGCTCGGGCCCTGCGCCTTTCCAGGCGTCCTTGTTTTGGCCCAGCTGATGGCAGCCATTATTATTTATAGGTATAAATCAGTGTGCTGAGTAGTTCTGAGAGTCCCCACCGTGCAGTGATGTGGGACGATGGACCCAAAGAAGGCCTGAGAACAGCCTCTGGCCGGAAAGGGGAACTTCCCTAGGAAATGAAACTGGAAGTGTGCAAACACACAGGGGCGGGAAGCAGGCGTACCTTGGGAATTGCGGGGTGGCTCTGGTGGAACAGAAGTGAGGGGTCCTGGCGTCAAGAGATAGGTCTATGGATGTTTGCAGGTAGCAGGTTCTGAAAGGCCATCCTGGTCCGGCAGAAGAATTGGGACCCTCCTGTTTAAAAAAGGGCTTCCCCGGTGGCGCTAGTGGTAAAGAGCCTGCCGGCCAATACAGGAGACACAAGAGACACAGGTTTGATTCCTGGAGGAAGGCATGGCAACCCACTACAGTATTCTTGCCTGGAGAATCCCATGGACAGAGGACTCTAGACAGCTGTAGTCCATAGTAGACTGTTTCAAAGAGTTGGACACGACTGAAACGACTTGACACACACACGCACAATTTAAAAAGGCCTGTCTGTAGATTCCTTGCAAGTAATCTTTTCAGTAATCCTGTTCCCACCCACAATTCTGAATGATAGAATTATCCACTGCAGTTCACTGGCGGGTCACTGTGGTTGCAGTAGGTGGTATTTAAGAAGCAGCAATTTCTTTCCGATTTTCTGTTATTAAAAACTTTTGCTGATAATGCGTGTCATTTTGTTAGTATTAGCACAGTTGATCTTTTTTTTTTTCATCCCTTCACTTTTTAAATTAAACTCTTCGTTTTAGAGCAATTTTAGGCTTACAGTAATGTTGCAAAGATAATTCAGAGTCCTGCCTACCCTACACCCAGTTTCCATGCAACACTGTAGTAATGTTTGTTAAAACTAAGACACCAACGTTGGCACAATATTGTTAACGCAGACTTTGTTTGAATTTCACCACTTTGCCCAGAAAATGAAAATAGATTTAACTTTTGTTAAAGTTAGACCAAAATGGGTTTTTTTCCTTGATTAGGACTGTAGCCTGCCAGGCTCCTCTGTCCATGGAATTCTCCAGGCACAAATACTGAAGTGAGTAGCCATTCCCTTCTCCAGGGGGGCTGGAATCTGGGTCTCCTGCATTACAGGGAGTCTCTTAGGCATCAGAGTCACCAGGCTTCCCAGTTAATGATGACTCCCAGAAAATCAGGCAGCGTGAATCTCAAAGTACTCTGTGAATGTCCAACACATCCAGCGGCATCGGCTTCTGAACACAGACTCAGAGGCACTAGAGGGCAGCATTTGAGAGCAAAGCAGCTAGAAGAGCCTCCAGGCCAACCCCTCAACAGGGCACCGAACAGCTCAGTCTTGAGAGTGACCTGTGGGTTGCCTCGGTGTCCCTCTTTGGAAACCATGGTCCATTTCTCTTTGCCAGCTTCAGGCCCACACATCAAGGGCTTTCTTGAACATTTCTTGCAGCGCTCAAGATGGAAATGATTAGCAAGCATGGAGCAGTCCCCCCATGGCAGGCCCCACATCGGGCATCTGGTGCTTTGGGCCAAGAGGCCTTGACCTAAAACCCTTGGGGCTTTTTTCAAGAGAGAACATTTGGTTTATTTTCCACAGAGGACATAACCCTTAGTACTCAGCATCAGGAGTAACCCCATCAGTGTTCCCACAGAGACACAGATGGACATTCACAACAGACAGGCAACTTGTTGTTTAGTCGCTCAGCTGTGTCCGACTCTCTTGTGACCTCGTGGACTGTATATTCCACCAGGCTTCTCTGTCCATGAGAGTTTCCAGGCAAGAATACTGGAGCAGGTTGCCATTCCCTTCTCCAGGGGGTCTTCCTGATACAGGGATCGAACCCAGGTCTCCTGCACTGCAGGCAGATTCTTTACCACTGAGCCACCGGAGATGCCCAAAGTTTTAAAGTGCACTTCCTAATCCTCAGGGTTTGAATGCCTTTTAGTCTGTCCCCTGGTGTTTGGATTTTCATTTTGTTAAATGGTCTTTTCCCTTGCTTATTTTTATGTTGGGTGGTCTTTTTCTTGATTTGTGGATATAACTTTGCAGCTTATATGTATGAAGAATTATCTATTTCATTGCTGTTGTTTTAATTTTCCCCAGACTGTCAATCTGCCTCTGGACTCTATGGTATTTTTCTCATTCCACAATTTGTCAAATAAGTTACTTTTTTGTTTCTGTCTTCAGGATATCTCACTGAAAGCCCTCCCTCTACAACTAAGAGATACAAGAGTCTCCTTTCTCTTGAAATACTTCTGTTCCCTTGTGCTGTGCTATGCTTAGTCACTCAGTCGTGCCTGACTCTGCAACCCCATGGACTGTAGCCTGCCAGGCTTCTCCGTTCATGGGATTCTCCAGGCAGGAACAGTGGAGTGGGCTGCCATGCCCTCCTCCAGGGGATCTTCCAGATCCAAGGATGGAACTCATGTCTCCCGCATTGCAGGCAGATTCTTCACCATCTGAGCCACCAGGGAAGCCCCTTACTCGTCTGCATTTGGGTTTTTTTTGCCCGTGTTGTATGCAGACTGTTTTCTTCCAGACGGAGAGCTAATCATATCAGCATTCCTTTGAAACCAGCTCTTTTTGCCCCGACTTGAAATCTGTCTTCTGTCAGACACACACACACTCTGAGATCTATTTCTAGATGTCTTCTGTTCCAGGGATCCGCATCTCTTCCTGTGTCAGGACATTTGTGCTGCTTTAGATAGGGTGCCAGGGGAGGGGGGATTGTTGTGTGTGTGTGTGTGTTTTTTTTTTTTTTGTAAAGAAAGTGGTGCAGCATCGGGACAGGAGCAGAAACACCTGGGAGCCAGGAAGCCAGGTGGGAGCAGAGGTGATGGGCTCTCTGCCCACCCCCACCCCCAACTGTGAGGCCAGATCAGGGAGAAATAAGGACCCAGCTGCTTGTAAAATAAAGTCTTCCCTTTTATTTCAAATCAGCCCATTCCCAGGTTGGGTGCTGCAAGTGGAGAGCAGGGGCCCTAAGTCCTCTGGGGTGTGGCGGGGGCTAGAGGGCACTCTCATCCCTCCAGGGATGAGGGGTGGCGGGGCTGGCTTTCTCCTCTCTCCCCACCAAGGCCCTAGGCCCAGGCCTGCCCTCCGGGCTTACTTCCAGGGCTAAGGACACAGAGAGGGGAAGGGCAGGGAGGCAGTCCTGTTTAAGGTATCCGTGGCCAGGGCGTTGTTAGTGGTGGGAGCCCAGTGAGGCTGGATTAGTGGGGTCTTCTCCGGCAGCCGGGGAAGGAACTGCAGAGAGAGGCAAAAACAGACCAGATGCAGGTGGGAGGGAGAGAAGGAATGAGGGAAGGAGGTGCGGTCAGGGGCTGGAGGCCAGCTTGGGAGCTGGGGTGTCAGTCTAGACACTCACCAGAGATGGAGACCAGGCTCCAGTCTGGACTGGAAAAAGGGCTCAGATTGATGACTGCCACTGCACGAAGCGCTTGGATTCCTGCCAGGGAGACGTGAGCAGGGGAGGGCATGATTAGGGAAATGGCTTGGCAATGTGTGCCCTCAAACCAGGACTCCAGGCCCCCAGCCCCTCTTCCGTCAGACCAGGGGGTCCATGCCCCCAGCCCTTCCTCCCTCAGACCCAGGGGCCCGGTACCTGAGGGTTGAAAGGGTCATCATCATCTGTGTCCTCATAGTCGTCACTGGGGTGCAACAAGGGGCGTAGCAGAGAAGCAGGAAGGGGGGCCCATGAGAGCGTGGTCCCCAGCAGTGGCTCAATGGTGCTCCCTCATCCCCTCCCCCAGGACTTCGGCCCCCTCCCCTCCTGACCTGGGTGGGAAGAGGGCCCAGGCTCGGGGCAGGCTGCAGAGGACAGTGGCCAGGGCCCCAGCAGACAGGAGGGAGAAGAGAAGCAAAAAGAGCAGTCCTTCCAGGGTGTCTTCACACAGGCCACGCAGGGCTGAGCCATAATCCTGGGGCGGGAGAGACGGGAGGGGTCAGCGGGCAATACCCATGGCCCGGACCGTCCACCCGGCTGTGCCTCACTGAGAAAATCCGTCAGCCTCTCTGTGCCACAGTTTCCTCCCCTGTCACAGAAAGCACTCAGCGCACGGTAGGTGCTGTGGTCACTGTCATTTATCACACCTGCAGGCATGACCCCAAGTCACAACTTCCTGTCCATCACTGAGAACCCACCACCGCACGCCCAGCCGCGCTGCAGCTTGGCCCTTATTGGGTGCCAGACGTCTCATCCCGGACACTCCCCACACTGTGTGTGTGTGTGTTGAGGGGCGGGGGTGCATCCCTGGCCTCTTCCCACAGCACTCTCTTCTGGGGCTGAGACTCCCAAGGATGCCTCCACACACTGTCCCCCGGGGCAAAAATCCCTGGCTTAGAACAACACTGAGAAGAAGGCTTTAGCAAAACAACTGGCGTAGACCTGCCCCCCTGCACGGTAACGCCTGCTCAGGAAACACTGGCTGACACGGCTGTCATCCCTAGAAACCAGCGATTCCTGAATGCCGGACTCTCAGTCATTCAGCAGGAACTGGCATGAATGACAGACGGCCTGCTCGGTGCCAGGCGCTGCTCCAAGCGCCGGGGCAACTTCGGTAACCAAGCCCCAGAAGGTCACTCAGACCACGTGGAGCTGATGAGAGCGGCGGTTTGGACAGTACCGGGCGCCCCTCCCCTCCCCGCTACAGCAGAGATGGTACAGGCAGGAAGGAACTCTGCGGTGGGAGGTCCATGCCCGCTCCCTGAGGAGGAGGGGGACGGGGAGGATGGGGGTGCAAAGGGCTGAGGCCGGAAACCAGCCAGGGCTAACCACATGGGCCCCTGGAAGTCAGGCGAGAAGCCAGGACTTTAATCCGCAGGCTGGGGGAACTGCTGGAGGCTTCTAAGCGGAGGAAGAAGATCAGATTGTGTTTAAAAGGCTCACTGGGCTGCGGCTGCTGTGGGGAGAGGGAAGAGGCTCTGCCGCCGTCGGGAGCAGAGGTGCTAGCGTGAGCTGTGCTTGGAGTCCAGAAGGACTTGCTGGAGGAAGGGTTGTTGAGGGTAGGGGCAGGAAGCCACATGGAGAGGCCTAGGTTTCCGGGTCCAGGCAGAGGGTCCCCTGGGAGCATAACTCGGGGAGGGGGACAGGTGTCACCTTGTGCAGGCCACGACAATGTAGCAGTGCCACCAACTGGTGGAAGTTTCCTTCTGTTACGTTCAGCGTCTCCTCCAAGGACAGCACAGGCTTCTGCGGTGGGAAGGGGGTTGTTATCCCAGGAACTCTCCGGGCTCCGCCCACCGCACCAGGCCCCACCCCTCTGTCCGCCCCACGCCCTGGGCCCCGCCCACAACCGCCGGTCCGCCCCTTCCTGACTCCACCCACACATTCAGGCCCCGCCCGCCCCGCCCGCCCCTTTCCCCGGGGCCCCACTCACAGCCCTCGGCCTTCCCCTTAGGCGGGCCCCTCCCACAACCGGTGACCCGCCCCTTCCTAAGACTCCGCCCACCGCTCCAGGCCCCGCCCCCTCCCCCGTCTGGGAGTTGGGGTGTAGGGGGAGCACCCGGCCCGCCGACCTGCGCAGAAGGGAACTGGGGCACAGCTTCCCGCTCCAGGCCCTGCAGCTGGGAGTGGATGTTGGCCAGAGCTCGCTGGGACAGAGTCAGCCTCTGCGAGAAGACGGAGGGAGGGAGGAGGGCCCAGCGGTTGACCACCCCCGCCACCCGCCCCACCCCCCGCCTCCTCTCCTCCCACCCCGGGGTCCCTAGATCCAGGCCCCAGCCGCACCCTCCTCCCCCGGCTCCCTCGCCCGCAGCCCTAACCTGTTGAAAGGGGTTGGAGACGGCCTGGTTGCAGAGGAAGTAGTAGTTCAGGATGTCTGAAGCGGGAGCGAAGACGGGGGAGGCCGTAAGCCCCGGGATCCTCCCCGCGGACAGGCGGCGGGGCAGGGCCACACTTTCCACCCTCCCCTCTCAGAGCCCTCCTGTGGTCCGGCTGGCCTCGCCCTCCAAGCCCCCCAGGCCTCCGAGCCCCCACTCCCTCTGCTCCAGCGGACTCCCTTCTGCTGCAGCCACAGCCCGAACGCGCTGATCTGAACACCCCACAGGGCTGCTTCTGCACCTGCCCTGACCCAACTGGGCTACCCACTTTCTCCAAGTGGCCTAGCCCGCCCCTCTCCCTGATCCCTTGTCTCAGCGTCCTTATCCCTTCCCTCTTTTCCAGCTCGCTAGGGCAGGTGCTGAGAGCTTCTGCTGGGCAGAACTGGGCAGGGCTGGCACCCCCACCCCACCGCAGGCATAGAGGCCTGAGGATGCAGGGCGTGAGCCCGGAGGTGTGATCACCTGAGCCAAGGCCAGTCTCCTCCTGGGTCAGGTTCAGGATGTAGCTGTCTGGACTGGAGCAGAAGTCACTGAGGCCCTGAGAGCAGCACAGAGGGGGCTCGGACAGACACGCCCCCGCCTCACACGCCTCAGGGTCCAGACCTCCAGCCCCTCCTCCTCAGACCCGGGGGTCCAGGTCCCCAGCCCCTCCTCCTCAGACCTGGGGGTCCAGGCCCCCAGCCCCTCTTCCTCAGACCCAGGGGTCCAGGTCCCCAGCTCGTCCTCCTCAGACCCAGGGGTCCAGGACTCCAGCCCCTCAGCACCTAGGACACTGGCTTCAAATCGCAGAACCTGTGAGCCTGTCTCCCAAGTCTTGTCTCTCAGGATCTGAGGCCTCTGTTCCCCTCGTCCCCAGGTCTGGGAGTCAGGGGCCTTCAGCCCCTGGAGTCTTGGAGCCCAGGTGCCTGTCCCCACCCCACCCCACCCCTGGTGCTCACCACGGCTGTGGCTGCCTCCAGGCCCATGGAGCCCCAGCTCAGGACCAGAACCAGGAGACTCATCACCGTCATCCTGTAGTGGGGGAGGAGGGGTGGGATTGGAGTTCTGGGGTTCCTAATCTCCCACCTCACCGCTTCCCATCCCAGATCACATCACAGCCCTACCCTTCCCCCACCAACCTCTGGAGCCAAGAGGATAACAGTTAGGGGTAGAGCAGTGGGCAGGGAGAGGATGGGCCTGTAGATGGTGACGTCAAACTGAACATCTGGCCCCACTGGGTGGGGGGGGGCAGGGGGTTGGCAGTGAGAAGGGCCCTGTGTGGGCAGCTCCTGCCCAGGTCTGCCCCGCCTTGCCCTGGACTGTGGGACCGTGGGAGGGCGACTGCCCAGCCCGGGGCCCCAATTCCCAGCTCTGAATTCCGCAGGAGCCCGCTCCCAGCTTCACCCATTGGTCAGCCTCCAGCTCAGCCCAGGAGTGATCTCAGCTGTGCAGGGCTGAAATCGCCTCCTGGTTTTTCTCTTTGCAGGGGGACGGATCATCATTGGAGGGTGGTCTGAGAGTGAGAAGGGTGCCTGCAGGGGGTCAAACTGAAGGCCCAGCCCCAAGTCCCAGACCGTCCACCATGTTTACCATCTCCAAGCTTCAGAGGAGGGCCTGGATGGAATAGCAGGCCTGCTTACCCCAGGGGGGAGCGTGGGGATGGTGGTGAGTGCCAGCGTGGACCCCCTCAGGGCCAGAGAGGATACAAGGGCTCCTCTGAGTGGGATAGGCTGGCCTGGATGGAATCTCAGCTCCAGCACTTTCTGGCTGTGCAACCCTGGGCAAGTGACCTAACCTCTCTGATCACCAGTCTCCCTTTCTGTTAAAAGGGGTGATGGGAAGGACCTCTTCGTAAGGTCAACGCGAGGGTTCCAGAAGAGTATCAGGCATACAGAATGAACCTTTCAGTAAGAGTGTGGTCCTTAATTCCATGCACCACGTGACAGCCTTCTGCCCTCATCTGCCTGCCAGACAGACCTCTGACAGCACCTCGGTTCTCAGTGTTGTCATGGCAACCAAAGGGGGCAGTGATCGCCCCCCCATCCTCAGCACAAGCATTATTACTGTTATTTCTTTTCTGGGACTTTGTTGCACTCCCTGTGACAAGGACAGTCTGCTGCCCCAGCCCCTCCTGGGCTGCTCTGTGTCCCTATGTGCCTGCCCACCCTAGGAACTCTCTGAGGTCTGTGGGACAAGGGAATGAAACCAGCGTGAGCCTTGGAAAGACGGCGGCCCTTCTCACAAGAGCACTGTGGGATCTCGCCCTGTGATGTTCCCCACCGCCAGGAAGGCCACCCGGACTTACACGATCACCAGCCACTTGCTCTGCCTCGCCAGGCCCAGGAGGGTGAAGAGACAGACCAGCAGCTCCAGGAGCAGCAGGAGGACGTAGGCCAGCCACCTGGGGAGGGGGCAACAGGGGTGAGGCAGAAGCAGCCAACCCAGCCTTTCGGGTGTCCAGGTTCCCGGACTGGGACACGGCAGAAGGTGACAGCACCCCCACGAGGGCCCGCCTCTGCCTGGATCTCTGTGCTCTCCGTGACAGCCAGTCTCCAGGCCTCAGCCAAGCTCATCTCTGAAACGGGTGCACAGGGGGCCGGTCACTATCGCCATTTAGAGCACAGGGCCTGAGGCAGATCACCATAACCGCATCCGCACCAAGCCATGCACGAGCCCTGTGACTGGCACTCTCTGAGATTTAGCCTCTCGGAGCCCCAGCCCCTCCACCCCAGGCTGGAGCGTCTTAGCGGGACTTGTTCTCAGGCCTGCATCCAGCATCACAGGGCACAACCCAAGGGCTTGGCGTCTGCAGGCAGATGGGCTGGGCCGCAATGCCAGCCCCTCCACTTCCTGCCCGCCCACAGCTTCTGTGCCTCGGTTTCCCCTTGGTAACTCTTGGGGAGAACAGCAGCACCTACTTCCTGAGGCTGTCGTAAGGCTGAGAGAACCCATAAAGCACCAAGGAGTGTGCCGAGCATGTGGGTGCATCTAACCGTTAGCCTGAACACGAATCAGGGAACTCTAAAGCGTACTGAAGAATTCAGTATCAGTTAATGATCAGCACTCTGACTGCAGAGGACAAAGCCCGGGAAGCTACAGCACAGTGCTGGCCCATGGGAGATGCTCAATAAATAGCAGCATTCTCAAAGGTCCCCACGTGGGCAGAGTGGCAAGGGAGCCGCCACCTTCTCCGTGGCAGCCTCTGCTCGGACCTCCGTGGGGACTGACTGTGCACTCCTTTCCCGGACCGTGGGAGGGTCAGGCTGTCTCCAGGAAGGGGAAGCTGGGCCCCGTGGCTCCAGCTGACCTCCAGGTTCCCTGTGTGGCCACTGACAGCTCATGTGCTCCAGCCTCACTGGTTTCACAGGGCAGATGGCACTTCTGTCTTTACCCTCCACGAACAGCAAAATTTCCCCTCTGGGAGAACTGGCCAAGTCCCCTGAAGGACTCCCAAGTGCCAGACAGTCTCATATGCGTGCATGACTACACGTGCACGCATGCACAGTCGCTCAGTCGTGTCCGACTCTTTGCGACCCCATGGACTGTAGCCCCGCAGGCTCCTCTGTGCAAAGGATTCTCCAGGCACGAATACTGGAGTGGGTTGCCATGCCCTCCTCCAGGAAATCTTCCCTACCCAGGGATCAAACCCACATCTCCTGTGTCTCTGGCGTTGCAGGTAGATTCTTGGGTGTATCCAACAGCTATTTCTTGTAGATGGTGGGTCTGCTTCACCCCTTCAAAGTCTACACTCCTACCCCCAGCCCCCCGAAATGGAGCCGTGGCCCCTGAACTTGGTCACAACCCAGAACTTGAATTCACTGGGACCCAGGCCTGTCTGATGCCCATGGTGGGCATCCAAATTATGGGCTGCTTCAACCCGGGTCTGCCTCCCTGCTGGAGCACAGAATCTAGGACAAAAGTCTTCCCTGGCTCTCTGCCCCCATGTCTGGTCGGGGCCCCAGGTGTTAGATGAACCAAAGAAATCATTCCTAGTGGACGAAGCGACGAGGACTTCACCGTGTTGGCTGCTGGGATGGGTGGCTGCCTGATGTCCAAATAACTGGTTCTCTCCCCTCCTTCAAATGTTACCTTTTCCGTGTGGCCTTCCTGGAATGACCGTCCCCGCATCCCCAAAACTGCCAGCCTCTGTCCCCAGACCCTCCTGTTCTCATCTCCTGCCTAATTTTCTCCACCCAGGACAGGAAGAGAGGCCACCCACCTGTACTCCTCTACAAAGGACACATCCTCGGCCACCTGCAGGGGGCTCAGGGGCACCCCCCGCCAGAAGGCCAGCCCCTGGAGCTGCTGGGCCACGGTTTCCGCCTGCCGCCGGGCGCCCCGGGCAGCAGCCACCAGCTCCGTGCGCTGCGTCAGCACCTCCTCCAGCGTGGTCAGCTCCGTCCTCACGGCCTCGTCCAGCCTCTCCACCATCTCCAGCACCTGGGCGAGGGGGTGGGGGTGGGGGTGGGGGCATCTGGAGTCAGGGGAGGGTATCCTCTGGGTGGGAGGGCAGGGGCCAGGGTGGCGGGGGTGAAGCAGGAGTGAGCAGGGCTGGCTGTCTGGGATTGGGCGCTAGGGCATCTGAGGATGCAGGAAGCGAAGGAGGGGGCCTGCGGTCTGGCGAGTGTGCTTCTGTGGCTTCTTTCAGGAGTTGGAGAGGTGAGCGGGTGAGCCCCAGGGCTGAGATGAAGCCTGGCATCCTAGGACTGAGCCTGGGTCGCAAGTCTGGGTTCTGCGGCCCAGGGCTGCAACTGGACATGAACTCTAAGGTCTGAGGTCGGGCTGGGTCTCGGCCTCACGTCTGGAATCGTTGGGGTCAGAGGGAGCCTTCCTGGCTGAGTCCTGGGTCTCAGCGTTCAGGTCTCCTGCCTCGCACTTGGCCAGGGGCCAGGTCTCTGGCCCTGGATCTGCCCTGAGGGCAGGGTCTTGGTGTTTAGTGTATGAATGGTTTGGGCTGTGAATTGAAGCCCAGGGCTGGGGATGCAATGAGTCTGGGGGTCTGGGTTTGAGCCCCTAGTCCCAGATCTGGGCTGAGGTTCTGAGGGTGCCATGCATGGAGCCCTGCCTGGCTGTCAGCATTGGGTGGACAGTCTGAGATCTGCATGTTGGAACCTGACATTCTGAACCTGGGGTCTCAGCTCTGAGTTCAGACCCTGCTTCCTGGGGGTGGGGAGGGGGGTTCTTCTGGCCAGGTGTGGGGAAGCAGTCTGGGTGTCGGTCTAGGGTCTGGCCCGTGTCTGGTCTCCTCACCAGGTGGTCAATGGCGGTGAGCGTGTGGTTGGCATGCAGTAGTGCAGAGCTGAGCTGGGACACCCCATCGCTGGTCTCACTGTTGCCATAGAAACCGACGCCAATGCCAGCGCTAAGAGGAGGAGGGACGGGAAATCACAAACGGTCCTGGGACCCTGGGGGCCGCCCCCCTCCTCACACACCCAATCGTGGCTGCCACCCCATCCCATTGGTTCAGCCCTTCGTGGGAAAGCAACGTCTCCAGCCTGGTCCCCACTGGTTGCCAAGGTAACCGAGAAGTCTCACTCCCCCGGCCCAGGGACGTCATTGTGATGCTAATGGTGGGTGGAGAGGTGGCGGGGAGGGGGCCCCCAGATTTAACTCGCACCTCCCCGGAGTGAACCCCTGTTGTGCTCAGCCCCAGAGTGGGGAGTTCTCACCTCTGGGGTCTGCTAGCCCCACCCGCAGCCCCTCTATTCTTTTCCCCAAACATCCAGGGTCCTCAGTGTCAGTCCCTTCAGGCTCCAGCCGTCCTCTGCCCCGCCTCCTGGGGGTTCCATGGAGCCACCACCTCCTGGGGGTCCCAGAGCCTGGAGCTCCCAGCCTTCCCCCTCCCCTGGGGACCCAAGTGTCTGGACAGCTGGGAGGGAAGCAAGGGAATGTGGGCCGATGGGCCAGAAGCAGGGCGCCCCCTCCTTCACCTCAGTTGCCAGCAGACAGAGCTCCATTGTAGGGCCTGAATACGGTCTCCAATCTCCCCCCACCCCCAACGCACTGTGGCCCTTTGCGGAGGGGAGCCAGGGCCGCACTGGGGCGGAGGAGGCCCGGACGCCCTCACAGCTCCCAGCGCCCCGCCCCCAGCCATGGGATCGGACACCGGCCGCTACCCATTGTCCACGGTCCCACAAAGCTGCTCTTGTTCCCAGGCCGCGGGGCCGCTGTGCCGCCCCCCGCGGGGCCTTCGTCCACCTCCCCAGTCTACCCCAACTCGGGAGGGCCTGAGGAGGAAGCCCTTGCCCCCACCCACACCCCAAAGCCCCACACGGGGCGGGGAGGGGGGCTCCCTGCAGGGTGGCAGAACCATCTTTCTGGCCGTGGCCCTCCCTGCCCGCCCCCAGTCCCCACTCCAGGGGCAGATCTTGAGCGCCCTGGTCTGTCCTGGGTGGTGGGGGTGCCCTGCTGGGAGGGGCCGCCCGCAGAGATAGCCCTGGGCACAGGGTGTCTCCTCAGGCGTCCTGTCCCTCTCCGCTCTGCTGGTGTCCCAGGAGGCGGCCCTGGGCTCCCAGGGGCTTTTGGGTCTGAATCTGCACTCTGCCACTTGGCCTAGGCGGCCTTGAGAAGTTGCCTCTCTCTGAGCCTCCCTTTTCAGAACTAGTCATGACAACTCTGAGTCAAGCGAGGTCACCGTGGGAAGGAGTCAGGCCAGCTCGGGTCTGCTCCAGGATCACAGACATCCCTCTACCGTCCCTGATGGGGCCATCACTGGCTCCATGAGGGCAGGGCCCTTGTCTGGCTTGGTCAGGCTCCCCTGGTACTGTTGTAGATACTCAGGAAATAACTGCTGAATGAATGGATCAATGAGTTAACGAATGACATCACTAGTTCACATTTACAGAGCCCAGCTGGGGACCAGGCACTGAACATTTCACTCACTCTCACCACAACTGGGAGGTGGGTGTGACAACAGTGTCCATTCTAGAGATGTGGAAACTGAGGCCTGGAGGAGTTATATCACTCCCGCAGGTCACACAGCTATTCCACTCAGAGACAGCAACCCCAGCAGTCTGACTGACCAGCCTTCAGCCCCTACCCCATCCTGCCAGGGAAGTTATGTCTCCCCTCCCGGCCTCAGTTTCTCCATCCATCGAATGGGAGAGCAAGTCTCCCTGCTGGGATACCACCAGGAAGGCTGCTGATAGAGAGCTTGGGGAGCCCTGTCCCCCTGCCCGCCCACCCTGGGGCCCCATTACCAGCCGACGAGAAGGGCAGCGATGCAATTCCAGGTGACACACCCTCCCCCGGGCGGGGGGCTCTTGGCCCCGGGGGGTTCGGGGGGCCGGCAGCAGCAGAAGCGGATGAGGTAGACAGCGATGAAAATGAGGCTCAGGCCCAAGCCCAGGCCTGCCAAGGCCGCCACCAGCAGCAGGGCCTGGGGAAGGAGGGGGTGACAGGGCGTCAGAGGGGCTCTGCACGCCCTCCCCAAGTGGCCGGAGGCACTGTGTCTGAGATCTCGGTGCAGGTGGCGGGCATCCTGGCGAGATGAGTGGCAAGCCCACCCCGTGGTTTTCAGGTCTGTGCTGGGGCTGTGCAGCTTAAGGTTGGAGGGCGCTTCCAGTTGGGAGGCCCGGGTCTTGGGCTCAGTTCCGCTGTACCCTCCAAAGGCTGTGTGACCTTCGGAGGGCCCGTCCCCTCTCTGAGCCTCAGTTTCCTCCCCAGAGAAACCAGGTAGTTGGGACGAAGCCCCATCCGAGGACACGAAGAAACCTGGACCCTGGAACCGTGGGGATCAGGGGGCTGGTGGGGGGGATGCGGGCTCCTGGTGGTGTGTCTGAGGCTGGGGGTGGCAGGCTTCCTCCTCCCTCCTCCTGCTGGTCCTCCCCACTCCCTGCTTGCTCACTCTCCCCAGAGGCTGAGCTCTGCACACCCACCGCAGTGAGTCTGTCACCCCGGGCCTCAGGGGGAGGGCGTGACAGCCTCCCTGACAGTGTGCCTGTGCACACAACTCAGAGATGGGGACAGGGAGGCTGAGAGTGTGAGGGCCGAGCAGGCGGGGAGGAGAGAAAGGCAGGATGGGGGAGACTCATCCAGGATGGGCGGGGGTGGGGGGAAGGAGCGACTCAGAGGAAAGAGAGAGATGGAGACGGAGACAGAACCAAAGGTGGGAGGACAGAGGTGGGGAGAGGAGCCGTGGTTGCAGCCAGAAGAGCCTTGCACAACGACGGGGCGCTCCTGTAGGAGGCAGGGTTTTCCACTGCCGTTCTGGGCTCTGCCCAGAAGCCCAGAGAGGGGCCACGCTTTCCCTTCAGCCACACAGCACTCGGGGGCAGCAGCCACAGCACACCCAGACTTCTGGACTAACGAGTGCTGAGTCCTGGCTCTGCCTTGTCCTCATGCTGGGGTGTGTGTGCTGGGCGTGTAGGTGAGTGTGCATGTGTGTCTCTATGGGAGTGCCTGCGCCTGCAGGCGTGAGGGGGTGATCTGTATGCACTTGTGCGGTTCTGAGCACAATTCCTTGAATCCGTGAGTAGTCTCTGGTGGTGGTAGGGGGTGTGTGTGTGTGTGTGTGTGAAAGAGGTAGTATGTGAATGTAGGTGTCAGTGTGTGTGAACACATGAGTGTCTGAATGTGTGCCTACATGAGTGATATATGTGTGTGCATGTGTGAGTCTTGCAAGAATGTGTATCTGTATATGGGTGTGCTTGCTTGCTTGCTAAGTCACTCAGTCGTGTCCAGCTCTGTGCAACCCCATGGACTGTAGCCCGCCAGCCTCCTCTGTCCGTGGGATTCTCCAGCAGGAATCCTAGAGGGGGTTGCCCTGCCCTCCTCCAGGGGATCTTCCTGACCCAGGGATTGAGCCCATGTCTCATGTCTCCTGCATTGCAGGCGGGTTCTTTACCACTAGCGCCACCTGGGAGGCCTGTATATGGGTGTATATGTGTGCATATGTGAGTGTGTTTGTGTGTGAATGCATGTGTGCGAATGTGTGTCTGGCTGGGTGTGAGTGTGTCCCCCCCAGCACAGTGGCGCCCAGTCCCTGATTATCTTCCCAGCTGTGCCCTCAGGGTGCTCTCCCTAGGGGGCGATGTCCCCTCCTGCCCGAGGGTCCCAGAGCTGTCACCCTGACTGTTGACAACGGGGCGCAGTGGGTCTCCCCAAGTGCCTCTGGTGGTGGCCGACTAGGCACCGGGGTGGACAGGTCTGCTTGGCCATGAGCAGGTGTCGGTGGACCAGGCTGGGCAAGCCAGAGGCCATGGGCACAGGGCTGGCGGTCGCCGCGTGGTGGGGAGAGGGTGGCGGGGAGTGGGCGGGGAGGAGCTGCTTACCGGCTCAGTCCAGCCATGACCCAAATAGCTCAGAACACAGCACTCATCCCCGCTCCGCTTTCCTGGGACCCCCCCTCCGAAGCCTGCCAAGCCCCAGCCCCCTGTCCCGGGAGCTTCCCAGGACTGATCAGAGGTCCAGACCTCACAGGCAGAGCTCGGGACCCACCCGAGGCTCCACCATCCTCCCCACCCCCGCCCCGCCCCCAGCTCAGCCAAGCCTTGCTCATTAATCTCAAAGTCAAGGACTTGAATTAAACTGGGTCAGGGGACCCCGTTCTTTCGCCCCGAGTGGAGCCTGACCCAGGCTGGGCCCCGTTCCCCAGGGACCCTGGTTTCCTGAAGGCTCCCACCCGGCCCCACCCTCTGGCTCCCAAAACGAACCTCGTCCCCAGCCTCCCTCCCCTGCCCCTCCCGTCCCGGGACTGGCTGGAGGTCTCCTCTCCCAGCACCTCCAAGTGGTTTTCCCAGCTCTGGCCCTAAGACCCCTCACACCCCCTGCCCCATTTCAGGCTTCGATTCTGTCCCAGAAGCGCGGCAATCCCCAGCCTCTTCCCCTCCACCATGCCAGCGCCTGTCTCCTGGGTCCCGCCTGAACTGGGACATGTTTAACTGGACTGCCCCGATCCAAGGAGGGAAGGGTCATCCTTTAGGACGCGGTGGACCCCTCTGATGACGACCCAGGAGGCTGGCTTCTCGAGCATCCTCTCTGAAACCCGGGAATCCATGGGCCCCCCGTCCCCTCCCTCCTCTGGGACCCTGGGGCCCAGGCCCCAGCCCCCACCTTATTTAAGGAGCTAGGGGTCTGGCTCCCTGCGCCCATCCCAAGGGTACCTCCAGCTACGGGTAACCACGCTCCTGCTCCCTCGGGTACCCCAAAGTCCGGGCCCGGCCCCAACCCCCAGAGAACACAGGAATCGGTCCCCAGCCCCTTCTCCCGCGGGACCCAGAAGCTTTGGAGCCCCCACCCCTCCACCCCCCGCCACACCACAGACCCCCCGACCGCTCCCACCTGCTGGTATTCTCGTTCTTGGGGCGCGAAGGCGCTGGGCACCGGTCGGAGCTGGAAGTCGGCGCGGGGCAGCTGATGGAGCAAATGGACCCAAGCAGAGGGTCGGTAGCCCGGGGGCGCCCCCATGGCCCCCGGGGAAGGCTCCGCGGGGCCGACGCCGGGGCTGCGGGCGCCTGGGCTGCGGAGCCGGGCGCGGGCTGAGCGGGGTCTGGCGGGGCTCGGGGCTCGGGGGAGCACGCGGGGGGAGGGAGGGGGTGGGGGGCGGAGATTGGGGGAGGAGGGGGGCGGTGCGGCCGGGCGGGGCCGGTGCTGCCCCTGGCGGCCGCGGAGAGCACTGCGGCAGCGCGAGCCCGGCGCCCCGCGCCCCCCGCCCTCGGGGGCCACCGCCACCTGCGGCCCGCGCTCTGCACCGCTTCGCTCTCGGAGGCGCCCGGCAGGGCTGGGCTGAACAGCGACATCCAGCAGAGGGCCGCGCGTACTGTCGTATCACCCTACAGCTCCACGATCCCTTTATCTTCAGGAAGAACCTTCGTATCTAGGTCGCCAGTATTTGCACAGCGTTTTACAAATAAGGATCAGTTACCAAGAATGGTCTGTTGCATCAGTAAAATTCCTCACTGCTATGAGCGTATTCTCACCTGTAACCCATTTGGGCGAAAAACCTTCTCCCACTCAAGTCTGTATAAGGACACAGCTTCTCTACACAAACCTCCCTATGTGTATAGACCACTCTGGAGTGCCTACCGACCTGACTGTGTACAGACCACTCCGGAGTGCGTCCCCACAGGTCTGTGTACAGACCACTCCGGAGTGCGTCCCCACAGGTCTGTGTACAGACCACTCCGGGGTGCGTACCCACACATCTGTGTACAGACCATTCCAGGGTGTGTACCTGCAGGTCTGTGTACAGACCACTCCGGAGTGCGTACTGTACCCTCATGTCTGTGTACAGACCACTCCAGAGTGAGTACTCACATGACTGTGTACAGACCACTCCGGAGTGCGTACCATACCCTCATGTCTGTGTACAGACCACTCCGGAGTGCGTCCCCACAGGTCTGTGTACAGACCACTCCGGGGTGCGTCCCCACAGGTCTGTGTACAGACCACTCCGGGGTGCGTCCCCACAGGTCTGTGTACAGACCACTCCGGGGTGCGTCCCCACACATCTGTGTACAGACCATTCCAGGGTGTGTACCCTCATGTCTGTGTACAGACCACTCCAAAGTGAGTACTCACATGACTGTGTACAGACCACTCCAGAGTGTGTACCCTCATGTCTGTGTACAGACCACTCCAGAGTGAGTACTCACATGACTGTGTACAGACCACTCCAGAGTGCGTACCCACAGGTCTATGTACAGACCATTCCGGGGTGCGTACCCGCATGTCTGTGTACAGACCACTCTGGAGTGTGTACCCACATGTCTTTATAAGTGTAGAAGGATTCTTCCCACTTGAACAACAACCCTACTCATCTATTTGGGGACTCCTCCCATCTTTATAGGCTTTCCTGGTGGCTCAGAGGTTAAAGCATCTGCCTCCAATGTGGGAGACCTGGATTCAATCCCTGGGTTGGGAAGATCCCCTGGAGAAGGAAATGACAACCCACTCCAGTATTCTTGCCTGGAGAATCCCATGGACAGAGGAGCCTGGTAGGCCATAGTCTATGGGGTGACAAAGAGTCAGAAATGACTGAGCAACTTCACTTTCACTTTCCCATCTTTATAAGGATGCCTCCCATGTGTTGAAGAACCTCTCTAAACTGATTAATCATTACTTCCATGTGCATGAGGATCACCTTGCCCCTTGTCATTCATTTTACAGTTTATAAAGTATTTTTCCAGCCACTATGTCTGCTGAGTCTTATCAGGAATCTGCCGATGTCACACTGATACAGGCCGAAGCAGAGATGACCCGGCCACTTCAACACCACCACCCAGCCAGTCACTGCTGAAGTTAGGTTCCCAGGGAACTGTCCTAGGGGTTCCCCTACACCTTTGGAGCTGGGTTAGGTTTTGCTACCTGGGGTCCCCATACCTGGCCTCTCTTGAAGTATCGAGATGAGGTGGACTGGGGGGGACAGAGAAAGGAGGGGGTGCTCCATCCACAGGGCCCCAATATTTTGCTGCAGATTGGTGAGAAAGGCCTGGGAGGCAGTTGCCCATCTCATGACCAGGGAGGAAAAATAACGGTGATGGTAATGGTGGTGGCTGGGTGTGGGGGGGGGAGGCCGGAGGGGCGGTCAGGAAGGTAATGACAACGGTGATAATTATGGGGCTGCCCTGGTGATGATGTGATGAGGATGGTGAGGGTGAGGAGGGTGGTGATAATAGTGACTGTTGATGATGGTGATGGTGAGGATGAAGGTGGTGGTGCCGGTGGTGATGGTGGTGAAGGTGGTGATGGTGAGGGTGATGATGAAGGCGGTGGTGGTGAAGGTGGTGGTGATGACGGCGAGGATGGTGACCACGTTGATGAATGGGCACTCTGAGATGCCCTCTGATAGAGACTTGTTCCCCTTGACCTTCTCCTGCTGTTTTTCTCCGGGTCTGCTTCTCCTGGGGAAGACTACGGTTATTCCAGGGTGGTCCCGGAGCATTTCTAGGCTGAAAAGGCATCCCAGTACCATCTCAGACTCTGCAGGCATCTAAGTTGGGCCTTGGGTGTGTGAGGACTGCGCCCCCCCCAGCATGGGGGCAGTGCTCAGAGCATAGGTCGTTGCTACTTTGTCCCAGCCAATTCTTGCCGTGTGGGGAGCGGGACACCGCATCGCCAGATGTTCCAAATTTTCAAGAGATGACAGAAATGGGGATATTTTTAAAAGCAAAATCCCTCAGCTTTTAAATGTTAAAGCTAATTCAAATACAAAAAAATACTGTGTGGGCCAAATAAAACCTGTCCGTGGGTTGGAGCTGGCTGGTTTTTGTAAGCTCTGGTCTAGCCAGACGCTGAGCAGCATCGCTGTGGAAGGGGCAAGCGGAGGGAAATGGGCCTGCAAAGAGGCTGAGAAGGAGCAGTCCAGAGAGGCAGGCAGGAAGCCTGGGGAGGCAGCAATGCCACCTCCTCCAGGAAAGCCTCCTGATCAGCCTGTCTTGATGAAAGACAAGGGCAGATCCTGGCTAAAGAGTTTAGCCTGTGGTCCCTGTGAAACTCTGGGAGACTCTTCTGTTTCATGGACTGATTGTGAGTACATATGGTTACAAGTCCATTTAGATGATACTCAATAACAGGCAGACTTAACCTTTGGGGGCAACAGCCACCAGAACGGCGTTGCCTCTAGAGGTGGGGACAGGGCTGACTGGTAGGAGGGTGGATGGGGGTTTCTGAGAATGATGTCATTGCTCTATACCTTGATAAGGTTTCGAGTTGCACAGGGTGGCTTCTCTTTTGCAGTACACTTGAGATTTGTGCAAATTTTGCATTTCACTGCAAATTTTACCCCAAGGAAAAAAAGAACCATTTAATGATATGCATGCTTAAGTATGGGGGCAAGTTTAATGGTGTCTACAGTTTCCTTTGAAATGGATCAGCGTGCATGTTAGTCACTCAGTCGTGTCTGACTCTCCAAGACCGCATGGCTGCCAGGCTCCTCTGTCCGTGGGATTCTCCAGGCAAGAGTACCAGAGTGGGTTTCCATTTCCTTCTCCAGGGGATCTTCCCAACCCAGGGATCGAACCCAGGTCTCCTGCATTGCAGGCAGATTCTTTACCTTCTGAGCCACCAGGGAAGCCTGAAATGGGTCAGAAATGGATCAAAAAATAAATAAGGTGGATTGACAGGGGGATAGATAGGTAATAAAGCAAAATATTCACGGTAGCGTCTAGGTGGTGGGTATCTATCTACTCAGTGGAACATTCTTTAGTGCTTCATCTTTATTGAGATATTGTTGATATATAACACTGTGTAGGGTTCTTTGGAAACTTGTTTGTTCAGGTCCTTTGCTCATTTTATGACTTCCCTGGTGGTTCAGATGGTAAAGCGTCTGCCTACAATGTGGGAGACCCGGGTTCAATCCCTGGGTTGGGGAGATCTCCTGGAAAAGGGAATGGTAACCCACTCCAGTATTCTTTCCGCCACCCCTCCCAAAAAAAAGCAGCCCAAAGAAATATTTGGGCTTCCCTGGTGGCTCAGAGGTTAAAGCGTCTGCCTGCAATGCGGGAGACCTGGGTTCGATCCCTGGGTTGGGAAGATCCCATGGAGAAGGAAATGGCAACCCACTCCAGAACTCTTGCCTGGAGAATCCCATGGAGTGTAGATTATTTGTGTGTGTGTTTTTTTTTTCCCACTGTAACATTCTTTCAACTTTTTTGTCTATTTGAAATTTTTCATAATGTTGCGAAAAGAAAAGGGCAAGGCCATAATTATGCATAGTTGCTCAGTCATGTTTGACTCTTTGTGACCCCATGGACTTTAGCCCACCAGTCTCCTCTGCCCATGGGAGTCTCCAGGCCAGAATAGTGGAGTGGATTGCCGTGCCTTCCTCCAGGGGACCTTCCCGACCCGGGGAGTGAACCCACGTCTCCTGCATTGGCAGGTGAATCCATTTTAACGCTGCACCACCTGAGAAGCCCAGGACTCTAATTACAGCAACACAATAAAGTAGTATTAGATTATAACCCAAATAAGAAATAAAAGGCTGTGATTCTAGAATGATGTAAATGATTGATCAAATAAAGTAATATATAGATGAGAGAGAAGGGGCAAATTCCCCACACAGCAGAATTCCAGATAATTGATGTGGATACTCCCACCTCAAGGGTGGAGCATAACTCCCAACTCCTTAAGTGTGGGTTCAGCGAGATGACATCCTTCTAAAAAGAACAGCATGAAAGTGAGAGAAAAAGAGTAAGTTTGTAGTCAAGAAACCTGACAAGCCCTGCCTCAGCCAGGAATTCAAGGTCAGCATCAACAGTCCTGTTGATAGCACGTAGCCTTGATGGGGGGTGAGGAGACTGGCATTTCAGTTCCATGGTTTTCCTCCCCCAGACCCGGACCCCAGGCTAATCGTGAGAAAAGCATCCACCACATGCCAAGGGAGGGACTTCCCTGGTGGCTTGGTGGTAAAGTGTCTGCCTGCCAATGCAGGAGACTGTTTGAAACTTTCCATGGACTCCTGATCCAGGAAGATCCCACTTGCTGATGAGCAACTCAGCCCGAGTACCACAGCCACTGAGCCTGCGCTCTGGAGCTGCAACTCTGAGCCTGTGAGCTGCAACCCAAGCCACGTGCCCTAGAGCCGTGCTGTGCAACAAGAGATGCCACCGCGATGAGAATCCCACGCACTGCAAGTAAGGAGTAGCCCTCTGCCGCTGGAGAACAGCCCACGCAGCAACAAAGACCCACCAACGGCCACAAATGAATCAATAAAGTTATTTTTAAAAAACCCCAAGGAGTGGGGGGGGGGAACATCCTACAAAACACTGGGCAGGTCCTCTTCAACGCTGTGAAGTTTATCCAAAAAAAGGAAAAGGGGAGAAACCACTGGAGCCCAGGGGAGCCTCGGGAGACTCGGTGACTTACATGTCACGTAGTCTCTTGGATGGGGGCCTGGAACAGAAGAAGGACATGAGGTGAAAACCGCGGAGCTCCAGGTAAAGTGTGGGCCTTGGGTAACAACCGTGCCTGAACCAAGGCTCACTTGCTGTGACGGAGGTACCATAGCCACGTCAGATCTTAGTGGCGGGGGCAACAGGGGCCAGGGGTGGATAGCAACTCTCTGTACCGTCCTTGCAAACTTTTCTGGAAGTGTAAAACTGTTCTAAAATAAAAAACTGACTTAAATAAAGCAATCCCATTTTTTTTTTTTTTAATGATAGAGTAAAAAAAAAAAAAAAAAGTCTAGGCTTTGGTGCGAACAGGAAGCAGTTCCATTCCTTCTCCGTCTGCCTTCACGCTCCATCTGCCTGAGTCCCCTTTCCCTCCCCTGTTGCTATATGAGGAGCAGATATTCTACATTTTTCTTGCCATCTGGGGGTTTTCCACCTGTCCCAATTTCAGGGGGTCAACTGTCCAGCCTAATTTAATATCAGAATGCCCCCCTGGCATCTAGTTCAGTCACTCCCTGTTTTCCAAGGGGAGGCTTGAGCTAAGATGGGGGTAAGAGGGCCAGCCCATGGCTGGTTTGCCCGCTCACCTCGCCCTCTTTGTCCAAGTCTGAGACAGACTCTCCTTCCCGTGTTGTGCCAGGCATTCAGCTGCTGTCTCTCTGTCTCATGGGAATCCCCCTTCCTCCTTCCCTCAAGCCCACCAAGAATTCCTGCTGCCCTTCCTCAGCACCAGATTTCTGCTGCTAATGATGCTCTCTAGCCAAAGACTGCCAGGAACACGCTTGCTTGCAGTTGAACAACCTGGGTTTGTTACTCATCACAGTGGGAGAGAACCACGGGCTGAGAGGTGACACAGACCAAGGAACAGGGTGCTGCGAACTGCACTGTGAGCGCTCAGTCATGTCTGACTCTCTGCAACCCCATGGACTGCAACCCACCAGGCTCCTCTGTCCATGGGATTTCCCAGGCAAGAACACTGGGGTGGGTTGCCTTTTCCTCTTCCAGGGGAGTCTTCCCAATCCAATGATCGAAGAGGTGGTGGATTCTTGACCAGGGAAGTCCATGGGCTGCCCAGGGTACCCACCAAATTCACATGTTGAAGTTGTCATCCTCAGCACCTCAGATGTGACTATACTTGGAGAAGGGGCCTTTGACAAGGTAATGAAGTTAATGTGAGGTTGTTAGAGGGGAGCTCTAATGGAATATGACTGCTGCCCTCACTAGAAGAGGAGATTAGGACACACACATGACAGACGGCCAGCCGTCTGGGGACACAGTGAGGATGAGGGCACTTATGGGCCAAGGAGAGAAGTCTCAGAAGAAACTAAACGGGCCGGGGCCTTGATCGCAGACTTTGAGCCTCCAGGACGGTCAGAAAATAAACTTCTGTTGTTGAAGCCCCCGAGTCTGTGGTTATTTGCCATGGTGGTCCAGGAAAGGGAGGCAGAGCGTGTGAGAAAGGTGTTACAATTGGCTTTAGATTTACTGGCTCACTTTGAGCAGGGTCAGAGGAAGAGAGCTTGCCCTGGATTTGGGTGTTGTCAGGAAGCCGAGGAAACCCTGTGATTGGGTGTCTCAAGAAATCTTACCCACAAACAGCTCATACAATTCAATATAAAAAAACCCAATCCAAAAAAAAAAAGGGCAAAAGCCCTAAACTGATATTTCTGTAAGGAAGACGTACAGATGGGCAACAGGCACAGGAAAAGATGCTCAGCATCACTGATTATCAGAGAAACGCTAACCAAAGCCACAATGAGGTTCACAGCTTCATGGCAAACCACACAGCAGTCAGAATGGCCATGGTCAAAAAGTCTGTAAACAATAAATACTGGAGAGGGTGTGGAGAGAAGGGAGCCCTCCTACACTGCTGTTGGGAATGTAAACTGGTGCAGCCACGATGGAGAAGAGTGTGGAGGTCCCTCAAAAACTGCAAATAGAGCTTCCATAGGACCCGGAAATCCCGCTCCTGGACAGATGCACACAAAACACGGCAACGCTAATTCAAAAAGATTCATGCACCCCCGTGCCCACAGGTGGCGCTAGTGGTAAAGCATCTGCCTGCAAACGCAGGAAGGGCTCCATTCCTGGGTCAGGAGGATGCCCTGGAGAAGGAAATGGCAACTCACGCCAGGGTTCCTGCCTGCAGAATCCCATGGCCAGAGGAGCCTGGCGGGCCACAGTCCATGGGGTCGACACGACTGAGCACACACACAGTATCCATGCTGCTGCTGCTGCTGCTAAGTCGCTTCAGTCGTGTCCGACTCTGTGCGACCCCATAGACGGCGGCCCACCAGGCTTCCCCGTCCCTGGGATTCTCCAGGCAAGAACACTGGAATGGGCTGCCATTTCCGTCTCCAATGCCTGAAAGGGAAAAGTGAAAGTGAAGTCGCTCTGTCGTGTCCGACTCTTCGCGACCCCATGGTCTGCAGCCTACCAGGCTCCTCTGTCCGTGGGATTTTCCAGGCAAGAGTACTGGAGTGGGGTGCCATTGCCTTCTCCAACAGTATCCGTAGCAGCACTATGTACGATAGCCAGAATGTGGAAACAACGCAAGTGTCCGTCAACAGAGGGCTGGTTTAAGATATGGTGGACGCATATAATGGAGTATTCTTCAGCCATAAAGAAGAGGGAAATAATGCCAACATGGGTGGGCCTAGAACTATCACACTAAGTGAACTCATACAGAGAAAGAGAAATAACATGATATCACAATATGGAATCTGAAAATTACTAATAATACAAAAGAATCTATATACAAAACAGAGGCAGACTCACAGACATGGAAAACAAACTATGGTTACTAAAGGGGAAAGGGAGGGGCAGGGAAGGATACATTAGGAGTATGGGATTAACAGATACCAGCTACGACACATAAGAGAGATCTATGTATTTACTGTATAGCAGAACTATATTCAATCTTATAATAACCTATAATGGAAAAGAATTTTTTCTCTCTCTATACAAAATGTTCTTTATTCATTTCTATATATATATGTATATATATGTGTGTGTGTATATATATATATATATATATATATCAGTTCAGTTCAGTTCAGTCGCTCAGTCGTGTCTGACTCTTTGCGACCCCATGAATCGCAGCATGCAGGCCTCCCTGTCCATCACCAACTCCCTGAGTTCACCCAGACCCACGTCCATCGAGTCAGTGATGCCATCCAGCCATCTCATCCTCTGTCATCCCCTTCTCCTCCTGCCCCCAATCCCTCCCAGCATCAGAGTCTTTTCCAATGAGTCAACTCTTGGCATGAGGTGGCCAAAGTACTGGAGTTTCAGCTTTAGCATCATTCCTTCCAAAGAAATCCCAGGGCTGATCTCCTTAATGTTATTATTTAGTCTCTAAGTTGTGTCCTACTCTTTTGCGATCTCATGGACTGTAGCCTGCCAGGCTCCTCTGTCCATGGAAGTTTCCAGGCAAGAATATTGGAGCGGGTTGTCATTTCCTTCTCCAGGGGATCTTTCCGATCCAGGGATCAAACCCAGGTCTCCTGCATTGCAAGTGGGTTTTTCTTTTTTTACCCGCTGAGCCACCAGGGACGCCCATATTTTCTGTACAGTTGAAACCAACACGATATTGTAAATCAATGAAAACCCTCTAATTTTTAAAATTGACATACAAAAAGAGAGAAAGAGAGAGAGAGACAGAAAGAAAGAAAAAGAGGAAGGAAGAAAGAAAGAAAAAGAAATCTTGTCTGCAGGAGGGCGGAGGAGAGCAAGGCTAACCGGGTACCAGGCGAGGAAGCAGGCTCCCGTCACTGGGAAAGCGTGTGTGCTGCGGCTGCGCAGTGGCCCTGGCCGAGGCGGGATGTGTAGGTTGTCCGCTTCCCGCGGGCCGGTCCTGGCCCGGCCGGGAACCTCACATCCCTCCCGCGCATCCTTTCCCACCAGGCGCCGGTGGGCGTGATCGCTTCTGACCAGTGCGGTATCTGCAGCCATGACCAGCCTCACTAAACTTCCTCCAGGCCTGGCCCGTGTCTCCCGGGTCCTGTGTGGGATGCCCCCACGGGTCCGGGGAGGCCCGCAGCAGACCCGGACACGAGGGAGAAGTAACTTAGACGGTGACAGACTCCGTGGTGGGAGTCTGCCTGTCGCAGTTCCAGCCCAAGCCACCCGTGCCGCACCTGTCCCTCACACTCGCTGGCTCCTGTCCTGCCCTGGCCCTGCTGGCCCCTGTTCTTCTCCACCTTGGCACCTCCGGGGCCCTCGCCCTCTCGGGCAGGCCTCTGGGGTGTTCTGACTGCCTGGCGACGTCCTCGGCATCACACCTGCTTCTGCTGTGTGTGTGTGTGTGCACGTGTGTGCCAGCTGCTAAGCTTTACCTCCCCTCACCCTAACCTCCACTTCCCTGGTGGCTCAGTCGGTAAAGAATCCGCCTGCAATGCAGGAGACCGGGGTTCCATCCTTGGATCTGGGAAGATCCCCTGGAGGAGGGCATGGCAGCCCGTTCCAGTATTCTTGCCTGGACCATCCCACGGACAAAGGAGCCTGGTGGGCTACAGTCCATGGGGTCGCAAAGAGTCGGACACGACTGAGTGACTAACACCTCAACCTCACACCCCCCAAATCCAGAGGATCAGCCTTCTTCCACCATGCTGCATCTCCGACAGGGGGAGGCTCTGAGATGTCTTAGAATACAGGCTGCTGCATGTCTGATGCTTCTGTGTATTTATTAGATGCACCACCGGCTTGTGCGTTGGTTGCTCAGTCGTGTCCAACTCTTTGCAACCCCATGGGCTGCTCTGTCCATAGGATTCTGAAGGCAAGAGTACTGGAGTGGGTTGCCATTTCCTTCTCCAACCACCAGCTTGCAGGATCTTAATCCCCAGACCAGGGATGGAACCTGAGCCCCCTGCTGTGGAAGCACAGAGTCTTAACCCCTGGATCCCCAGGGAAGTCTCATGAAGCTACTCTTTAGGACATGCGTGCGTTTACCGTCCATGGGCTTTCCCCCTGGGGCCTCAAACTGCAGAAATAGAGGAAATCCCCCCTGCTGTGTTTTGAACAGCTTTACAGAGATATAAGTGATATACAGAAAGCACACATATTTAATACGTGCCATTCGGTGACTTTGGAAAAAAAGCATACAGTGTAAAAGCATTACCCCCATCGAGGCAATGTACATTTCTGACACCTCCCAGGCTCTTCTTGTTCCCTCTTTTAACATCCTTTTATGCTCTCCTTTGAGAAGGCTTTCTCTTTTGTTTTTTTGCCCGCATGCAGGATCTTAGTTTCCTGACCAGGGTTTCACCCTTGGCAGTGAAAGTTCTGAGTCCCAACCACTGGACCACCAGAGAATTCCCTACACTGTCACTTTGAAATGACTTTAGATCTACACAAGAGCTGTAAAGGTGGTACACAGACCTTTTGCTTAAGCTTCCTGATGTTAACATCTTACATAACCAGAGTTTTGTTGCTTAATCGCTAAGTTGTGTCTGACTCTTTTGCGATCCCATGGACTGCAGCCCTCCAGGCTCCCCTGTCCATAGGATTTCCCTGGCAAGAATACTCGAGTTGGTTGCCATTTCCTTCTCCAGGGGATCTTCCCAACCCAGGATCAAACCCCAGTCTCCTGCATTGCTGGTGGATTCTTTACCAACTGAATCACCAGGGAAGCCCTTGGCTGCAACAGGAAACCTACTTTATTTGGTATGGTGGGGAGGTACTTTGGAGGAAGTGATAGAAGATGGTCCTTGAAGGATGAGAAGAAGCTGTGGGGAGAGAGTTTCAGGCAGAAATAACAGCCTGTGCAAAGGTCCTGAGGCAGAGACAAGCTTAGATTTGGAGGAGCAGACTGAGAACCAATACGTGTGTGTGTGTGTATTGTGGGGGTGGCTGGTGGGATCAAGGGAAGGGGTGTTCTGGAGGACGAGGTTGGAGAGGTGGGCAGGCCAGCTCTCCCAGGGTCTGAAGTCTGAGAGGCATCTTAGAGCTTATTTTCAGGCAACAGAGCCATGGGTAGGGGTGGGGTTTAAGCAAACCTGGGCGTGGCATTGTGGCTATGAATGGAGTTTGACAGGAAATGGTATGTGTGTCCAGATGCTAGAGATGTGTTTAGATCTAGCTGGTGGGACAAAAGTCAAGCCAGTTTGTTGATTGCATGCAAGCCACACAGCTAGGAAGACAGCATAACCTCGAGGCTCCCGGGATCCCCTCTGAGCAGGTATGTCTCACCTGGACAGGCAGGGATTTTCACTTTGTTTTTTTCTCCTTCCTCTTTTTCCTTTCTTTGTGTGTGTGTGTGTGTGTGTGTGTGTGTGTGTGTGTGTGCTTAGTCACTCAGTCACGTCTGACTTTTTGTGAACTCTATCCGTGGGGATTCAATATTCTTCATAGGCAAGAATATTGGAGTGGGTATCCGTTCCCTTCTCCAGGAGATCTTCCTAACCCGAGCATCGAACCCAGGTCTTCTGCATTGCAGGCAGATTCGTTACCGTCTGAGCCACCAGGGAAGCCCATGAATACTGGATCGGGTAGCCTATCCATTCTCTGGGGGATTTTCTGGATCCAGGAATCAAACTGGGTTTCCTGCACTGCAGGTGGATTCTATACCAGCTGAGCTACTAGGGAAGCCCTAGTTCTTGGTATTTATACTCACTGTCTTTGGGGGGATGGAGGGCAGGGAGTGCAACTCAATTCAAGCTTAACAGGAAATCCTGCACAGAAGATAAAGCAGAGAGAAGGGAAACCAGAACCCATGTGGGGGAGGAAGGGATGGGAACTCTGAACCCACAACATGGTCCTCGTCTTTGGCCTGAAGGATAATCTCAAAGGAAGCACTCTGGTGCTCTGGGATTGGAAAGAAAACTGACCTTCTCCAGTCCTGTGGCTACTGCAGAGTTTTCCAAAATTTGCTGGCATACTGAGTGCAGCACTTTAACAGCTTGGATTTGAAATAGCTCAACTGGAACTCCATCACTTCCACCAGCTTTGTTCACAGAGATGCTTCCTAAGGCCCACTTGACTCCACACTCCAGGATGTCTTCATTTTAGAGTCAGCCTTGTCACTTTCCACCTCACTCTGGGTGATTGCAGTGACTCTGTGACTGTTGCCTCCAGCCCTTGCCTCTCTGAACTAACCCCTGCACTTTCCTCTCCCTAGCAGCAACACTGGGCTCCCTGCTGGTCTTTGAATGAGCCGCTGCACAGGCCCACCCCGCTGCCTTTGCTCCCACTGCCCCTCCGCTTGGAGCTGTGCTCTCCCAGATGAACAGTGACCAACTTCGTCTCTCATTCTAACTCTTGCTCAAACGCATATCCTCAACTCCTCCTCCTCAGACTATCTTATAAACATCTCAGCCTGCTCCCCACCCCCCAGGCATTGTAGATCTCCCAGACCTTCCCTCCATGTTCTCCTTTTTCCAAATCACTTTTCCTCTTCGAAAAGGAATGGATTTACTTATTGAGAAGACTCTTGAGAGTCCCTTGGTCAGCAAGATGATCAAGCCAGTCAATCCTAAAGGAAATCAACCTCTGAATATTCATTGGAAGGGCTGAAGCTGAAGCTCCCAGTATGTTGGCCACCTGACGTAAAGAGCCAGCTCATTGGAAAGACCCTGATGCTGGGAAAGATAGAGGGCAGGAGGAAAAGGGGACAACAGAGCATGAGAAGTCTGGATGGCATCACCGACTCGGACATGGGTTTGAGCAAGCTCTGGAAGTTGGTGATGGACAGGGAGGCCTGGTGTGCTGCAGTCCCTGGGGTCATAAAGAGACTCACTAAGAGACTGAACAACACTCCCTCCGCAAGAAGATAAGATCCTCGAGGGCAGGGGTTTTTGTTTTGGTTTACTGATGGACCTCAAGAGCCTTGAAGAGTGTCTGATACACAGAGGATCAACAAATCCTTATTGAATGGAGAAATGAATTTGTCAGATTAAAAAAAAATTTTTTTTCCCTTCCCTTCCTGCAGGAAGGGAACTTCTTCTCTGTGGTCGCAAGAGGGAGCCCAAGATACAAGTTAATTCTCTGCAGCCCCAGATACCTAGCAGAGAAGGCAATGGCACCCCACTCCAGTACTCTTGCCTGGCAAATCCCATGGATGGAGGAGCCTGGTAGGCTGCAGTCGCAAAGAGTTGGACACGAATGAGCGACTTCACTTTCACTTTTCACTTTCATGCATTGGAGAAGGAAATGGCAACCCACTCCAGTGTTCTTGCCTGGAGAATCCCAGGGATGTGGGAGCCTGGTGGGCTGCCGTCTCTGGGGTCTCACAGAGTCGGACACGACTGAAGCGACTTAGCAGCAGCAGCAGCCAGACACCTAGGGCTTCCCCCGTGGCTCAGCAGATAAAGAACCTGCAATTTGGGAAACGCGGGTTCGATTCCTGGGTCAGGAAGATCTCCTGGGGGAGGAAATGGCAACACAAGCCAGTAATCTTGCCTGAAGAACCCAAGGACAGAGGAGCCACAGTCCATGGGGTCACAGACAGTGAGACACGACTGAGTGACTAAGCACTCCACTGCAGACACGTTTCCTTCTCTTGTGCATATTGTGAATAATGCTGCAAAGAACACAGAGGTGTTCGTCTCTCTTCAAGATCAAGCTTTCGTTTCCTTTGGAAAAAGACTCAGGGGTGGGATCGCTGGATCACAGGATAGATTTTTTTTTTTTTTTTTTTGAGGAAGGAGTGATTCTGGTTTTCAAGCAAATGCAGGTGTGTATGGAAAGCGTACAAACCAGCTCAGGTGAGCCGCCTTCAGCCCTCTGGGGGATATCCCTGTGTGGACACCCGGGCATCACTCTCCCACCTGCATCCCGAGGGCTGGCAATTGGGAACTAGTGGCAGAAGCTGCAGCCCTTCCCTCTCATACAGGAGCCCGACCTGGGTCTCATGCGACAGCCTCCTCCCAGGTCTGGGGACCAGAGGCGTCCTTCCTGTTCCGCTCCAGCCCTGACTGGCGGACCGCTCTGTGGGCCGGGGGTCAGCAGGAAGTGCCTCTCCCGATGAGAGCGCTCCCGCTCCTCTTCTCAGTAGATGCCTCTACCCAAAACCAGAGTCCTATTTTATCCCATAATTTCCCAGGAATAATAAAACATTCCATAGTAATCAGCTCTTGACTAGCTTTTCTTTTTTCTTTTAGTATTATTTTTTAAGACATACACACGGCTATTTATTTTTTATTTATTTTATTTATTTTTGGCTGTGCTGCATCTTTGCTGCCGGCATGTGAGTTTTCTCTAGTTGCAGAGAGTGGGGGCCACTCTCTCCTTGCGGAGCATCGGCTCTAGGGCGTGCAGGCGTCTGTAGTTTGTGGCCCGAGGGCCCTAGGGTGTGCAGGCATCTGTAGTTTGTGGCCCGTGGGCCCTAGGCGTGCAGGCGTCTGTAGTTTGTGGCCCGCGGGCCCTAGGGAGTGCAGGCGTCTGTAGTCCCGGCTCCCTGGCTCCAGGTGTGCGCTTAGTGGTTGTGGCACGTGGGCTTAGCTGCTCCGTGGCAGGTGGAATCTTCCCAGACCAGGGATCGAACCTGTGTCCCCTGCATTGGCAGGCAGGCTCTCATCCACTGCGCCACCAGGGGGGTCCTTGGCAAGATTTTCTCGGTTGGCCCTTCAACATTTTTTTAAATAGGATCCACCTTTTTCCTGTAATAGAGTCTTCCTCGCAAGGCAGTGAGCTCCTAGAATGACAGCCATAACGTTGGCAAGTCATTTTCTCTCGTGTCGATCAGCCCAAGCTCCAGACACGAACTTGGCCGGCATTCCTAGTGCCTTGGCAGTCAAGACTGTGTCCGTCTTCTGCTATCTGCCAGGCTTAGCCCCGATGCTGGGGGAGGGGGGAGTTGTTATGTTTAACAGGGTGACACTGCTGCTCGGTTGAGATTAGATCAAAGGTGAGGAGGTTAAAAACGAGTAGCGGGGAGAAAGACAAGCAGCATAGGACATCACTTATACGTGGAGCCTAAAATATGACACTAACCAACATATCTACAGACAGAGACAGACGGACAGACATAGCAAACGGACTGTGGTTGCAGCGGGGTGGGGCTGGGGGAGAGACGGGCTGGGGGTTTGTGGTCAGTGGATGCAAACTGTTCCATATCGACTGGATGAACAACAAGGTCCTGCTGTAGAGCACAGGGACTTATGTTCGATATGATGGGACAAACCATGATGGAAAAGAATATTAAAAAGATTGTAAAAAAAAACAAAATGAAACAAAAAATCAGCAGAGAGGATAAATGCCTCCAGCAGGAAGATGGGCTAAAGACCAGTCCTCTTCATCATTTAAAACTGGGGTTTCTATCCTTTTAAGCCTTGCTAACGCCCAGTCCACTTTCATCCCAGGATGTGGCCCTTGGTGGATGTTCATGGGGTCCTTTCTCCACGATGGAGCCTTCTGCTTGATACCCCAATTTGGAAGTTCTGTTTAATGAGATGGCCGAAACTTCTATCCAGCTTTTCCCTGTCTTCTCCGCTGCTTCTACTGTCTACATTCAGCAAACCGTCAATGTAGGACTATGAGCAAGTGATAAATCCCCCTGTCTTGGTTTCCTTCTCTTTTCGCAATTTGGAACCAAAAATTCTCTCTTGCCTTGGAAACGCTCCAGGGCCGGCAAGCAGATGTTCTTTATGGTTTGTCCCTGGTTTTTTTTTTGTTTGTTTGTTTCGTTTTTTCTTTTGCAAGTCGGAAGTTTAACCTAAAACAACCTAGTCAGTCAGTTTTGGAAACCAAACTTCTATCAGCATTTCTTTTGAGCTTACTTCCCAGTCTCGAATCCGTGTGAGTGTGTGTGTGTGAGTGTGTGTGAGAGTGTGTGTGTGTGTGTGTGAGAGAGAGAGTGTGTGTGTGTGTGTGTGAGAGAGAGTGTGTGTGTGAGAGAGTGTGTGTGTGAGTGTGTGTGTGTGTGTGAGTGTGAGTGTCCTCAGTAGTTCAGTTGTGTCCGACACTTTGTGACCCCATGGACTGTAGCCCGCCAGGCTCCTGTGTCCATGGGATTTCCCAGGCAAGAATACTGGGGTGGGTTGCCATTTCCTTCTGCAGGGGATCTTCCCAACCCAGGGATCAAAACTGGGTCTCCTGCACTGGCATGTGGATGGTTTACCCCAGAGCCACCTGGGAATCCCTGGCATTCTAACAGTCACCATCCTACCCCAAGCAACTCATCTCTTTCCTGGAGGACAAGAGCTTCTTAAGTAGTCAGTCTATCCACCCAAGTTTTGTTTTCTTTAATAAACACAAAATTTACATTGATATTATATATTATTGCTAAATATAGTATCACAATAATAGGTGACCACAAAGGACCTTCCCAGGTTGAATGCCAGCTCCACCACTCGCTAGATGCACAGCACAATCCAATCGGTTACCCCTCTGAGCCCCACTGTCCTCATCTCTAAAATGGAACTGATAAAGGAAACTCCTTTACTGAGTCTTCTGGGAATTAAGCCAACTATCCATATGCAGAACTCAAAACAGTGACCGGCTTATCAGTGCCCAGAAAATGTGAAAATGTGAGCTGTTTTTTGTCTTGTTTCCTTTTTTTTTTTTGGCCACACCGAATGACTTGTGGAATCCAAGTTCCCAGACCAGGTATTGCACCTATGCTTCCTGCATTGCAAGTGCAGAGTCTTAACCACTGGGCCACCAGGGAAGTCTCCTAAGCTATTATTTTTGTTGTCTTTTCCGATTTTGTCTCCATGAAGTGGCCGCACAGATGTATCCTAGACAAATATCTGACTATGCCAGACTTACATTTAAAACCTTTCTCTGGGACTTCCCAGTGCTTAGGAACCCACCTGCCGACGCACGGGACATGGGTTCGATCCCTGGTCGGGGAACCAAGATTCCACATTGCCCTGGTGCACCTAAATCCGCTCACGGGAACTAAAAATCCAAGCGACCAAAATAAATATTCAATATTTTTAAATAAATAAATAAATAAATATATATATATATAAAATAAGATGAAACAAAACCTTTCCCATTGTCCTAAAGATACAATCACAAGTCTTTGCATAGCCTTTTAGGAAGCGCTACACTTTCAGTCTCTATTGAAGCGTCTCCGCGATGTGTTCCCACCTCCAGGGGCTTCGGAAGTTGTGTCAGCTTCTTAGAACCACCAGTAAAATTAGTTCCTGACCCGGGGCTGGAGTCAAGGTTCTGCCACACTTCTCCCCGGCCCTCTGCCCTCCTTTCCCACGTTGACAGTTCATCTGTCTTCAAACGCCTACCAAAGCTCAGCGTCACCCAGGGGACCCTCCCTGGGGTCAGCAGTCGAGGTCAAGTCCCCTCTCGACCCAGAGCCTGAGCCACTGTTTCCCTCAGAGCGCCTGCTGGGTGGGCAGCTACGTGCTCCAGACTTTCATGGCTTCTCTTTATTGCGCTGTGTATAGTTTATTTAATCGTTTGGCCTCCTGGCACGTGGGATCCTAGTTCCCCAACCCGGGATCGAAGCCCCGCCCCCTGCGTTGAAAGGCAGAGTCTTAGCCGCTGGGCCACGGGCAGTCCCTGTCCGGCTGTGCTGTCAGTGGAGGCAGCGGTCCTACCTGGCACGATATTTCCAGCCTTTCTTAGCCTCCGCTGGGAACCTGCGACTGATTCTCATCACTGCAACCAGAGCACACGTAATACCTGCCGCTCAGTGTTTTGTTTTATTTTTTTTCTTCAAGAAATGGATGCGTCGTTTTCACTCTCTCATTCTCCTTCGCCTCTCTGGTAGCAGAGAGGTCTTAGTGGATGCTGAAGCCTCCAAATTTGGAAGAATCCTGGGAGAACGGGTCACCCTGTGGGAGGGACCCCAACTGCAAACGTGAAGACACCCCTATGGAAGGGTCACAGGAGTGAGAAATACACATCCTGTTGAGACACATTACTGAGCTTTTGAGGTTGATGTGTGAAAAAAAAAGAAAAATAAATCTAGTGTTCCTAGTGGTTATTCAGCACCCCTGAAATCATGTGACTACTGGAGAGCTGTGATGTGTGTCTCCTTCACTAGGCTGGGAGCTCCGTTAATTTGCATATTTCAAAAGATTTGGGTCTTTAAGAGACACCCGATTGGTCGAACAACAGCAACAAAAGAGAGGCACCAGGTACGCCTCCCTACGGAGGTGATGCACCTAAGATGCCATATTCTGCATGAGTTGTTGCTCTTGTTCACTCGCTCAGTCGTGTCTGACTCTTTACAACCCCATGGACTGCAGCCCGCCAGGCTCCTCTGTCCATGGGATTTCCCAGGCAAGAATTCTGGAGTGGTTGGCAAGGGTTCCCTTGCCCTCCTCCAGGGAAATCTTCCCAACCCAGGGATGGAACCCGTGTCTCCTGCATTGGCAGGCAGCTTCTTTACTGTCTGAGCCACCAGGGAAGCCTGGTGCCTCGGTTGGAGGGGTCATAACAACACACTCCTTTGCCACCCGTCCTCCTGTGTGGAACGCTTTCCTAGGAACGGCCAGAGGCAGAGCTCATCTGGCTGTTCTCAGGAAAGCGTTCCCCCTTTCGCAGTGGTGTGGTCTCTCTGGGAGGTGGCTACTCACAAGGGAATCTACTGTCCGGTCTCAGGTGCATTCACTTGTGACTGTAGTAAGTATTTACAGCCAAGAAATTTGGGCAGAAATAACATGTATCCTTTCCGGGCCAGCCATTTTACAGGTGGACCACCCCCCTCTCTGCTTTCTCTTTCTCTTGCTTTTGGTTGGAGGCAGAGGGCACTGCTGCCCATGAAGATGGTCGGGCCACAGATGGAAGCGACTGTAGTTCCTGAAAACTCCTAGGGAGGAAATTAGAACTTCACCCAGGAAAACCCACATTGGTTATTTGCATAAGTGAGAAACAAACTTCCGCTGTGTTAAGACACTGGTGTCTCACGGTTGACCTGCAGTTACAGTGGTGAGTGCTACTCTCCGTTTGTTTGTTTGATATCACAGCATCATTAAATAGTTGATGGTTAGCTCTTTGAGTCTGTCCCCTGGTTGGATGGGAGCTCTGGGCACAGGGACCCTATCTACTTCATTTGCTCCTGCGTGCCAGACGCTGAGCACATGGCAGGCAGTGTGTAAATAGTGGTCAACTGGCTTCTGAAAAAAGGGAACTGATGAGCTCATATTTATGAAAGTTCATGGGGGAAGCGACGTGTCCAAGGTCGCTGGTGGAGACAGGGTCAGAGGAAAATCTTATTCTGTCTGACTTCTCAGCCCACACTCTGCACATCTTTCAATATTTCAAGGAACAAGTTTCCAATACACACCTACTCAGAGTGGCCAAAATCCAAAATGCCGAGGAAGCCAAATGCTGGTGAGGAATGTGGAGTGAGAGAAACTCTCATTCTTCGCTGGTGGGAAATGCAAAATGGGACAGCTGCTTCGATGAAAGACTGGCAGTTTCTTACAAAACTAACCCTGCTTCCCACGTGATCCTTGGTATTTACCTAAATGGACTGAAAACTTATGTCTGCACAAAAAAGCTGAGCACAGATGTGTATTGTTGTTGTTCAGTCGCTCAGTCATTTTTGACTCTTTGTGATCCCATGGACTGCAGCACGCCAGGCTTCCCTGTCCATCACCAACTCCCAGAGCTTGCTCAAACTCATGTCCATCGAGTCGGTGATGCCATCCAACTATCTCATCCTCTGTCGTCCCCTTCTCCTCAGGCCCTCAGTCTTTCCCAGCATCAGGGTCTTTTCCAATGAGTCGGTGGTCATTTTCCAATCAGGTGGTCAAAGAATGGGAGCTTCAACTTCAAATGTGTAGAGCAGCTGCTTTTTTCATAACTGCCCAAAGTTGGAAGCAACCAAGATGCTGATCAGCTGGTGAACAGATGAATAAACAGAGGTCCATCCACAGTAGTGTATTCTGTGCTAAAAAGATAGGAGCTAGCAAGCTCGTGAAAAAACATGGAAGAATTTATTTTTTAAAAAAACTTTAATTTTATTTTTATTTTGTATTGGGGTATAGCCAACACACCATGCGGTGATAGCTTCAGGTGAATGGCAAAGGGACTCACTATCCTTATACAGGTGTCCATTCTCCTCCCAGCTCCCCTCCCCTCCAGGCTCCCACCTGCCACTGAGCAGAGTTCCCTGGGCTCCACAGTAGGTCCCTGTTGGTCATCCATTGTAAAGATAGCAGGGTGTGCATATAGACACCGAGAAACTTTAAGTGCTTGTTACCCAGTGGAAGCAGTCACTCTGAATAGGCTACACGCCATATGATTCCAACTCCATGACATTCTGGAGAAGGAGAAACTATGGATACTGTAAAAGGATCGGGGCTGCCAGGGGTTAGGGAGGGGGAGGGGATGAACATATGGAGCAGAGGCATTTTTGGATAGTGAAGCTACCCTGTATGGGTCTGTAGTGCGGATTCACAGCGTTACACATTTGTCCAGACCCACAAAAGGTACCCCAAGGATGAGCCCTAATGTAAACTATGGGCTTTGGGGGGTTCTGATGTCAGTGTGAGTTCATCAGCTGTAACACACGCACCACCCTGATGCCAGCCTGCTGATAATGGGGGACACTGTGCCTGTCGGGGGTGGGGCAGGCAGTGTATGGGAGAACTTGGCATCTTCTGATCATTCCCCCCTGCCTTTTTTCCGTACTGTGCAGCTTGTGGGATCTTAGTTCTGCAACAAGGAATCGAACCCAGGCCCCTCGGCAGTGAGAGTGCAGAGTCCTAACCACTGGGCATCCAGGGAATGCCTCTTCTGCTCGGCTTCACTGTGAGCCTAAAACTAGTCTAGGAAATGAAATTTACTTATGAAAAAACCCAAATAACCCATAGGTCGTGGACGGTGTTTCAGATAAACGTTGTTGCTTAGTTGCTAAGTCATATCCTAGACTCTTTGCGACCCCAGGAACTGCCAGGCTCCTCTGTCCATGGAAATTCCCAGGCAAGAATACTGGAGTGGATTGCCATTTCCTTCTCAGGGGGATCTTCCTGACCCAGGGATTGAACCCAGATCTCCTGCACTGCAGGCAGATTCTTAATCATCTGAGCCACCAGAAGCCCTCAGTGCTAACCCTGGGCCAAACTGTTTTGCATGTTGTTGAATTGCTCAGTCGTGCCCGACTCTTTTGTGATCCCGTGGACTGTAGCCTGCCAGGCTCCTACTGGAGTGGGTTGCCGTTTCCTTCTCCAGGGGCTCTACCCAACCCAGGGATTGAACCCACATCTCCTGCATTGGCAGGTGGATTCTTCACTGCTGAGCCACCAGGGAAGCCCTCTCAGCTAAGTGAGCAGCAGTTTACTTGCAAAGCAGTTGAAACATCTGCTATGAAACGTCCCTCCCTGCGGACGGGGTTGGCAGTGAGGAGAAACAAAACCTCAAGGAAAGGAGTTACTTCCCTTCTCGAGAGAAAACTGTTGCCGGCCAAAAGCTTGGCCTTCTCGGCCCAGCAAAGCCAAATGAAAAAATGTGGAGACAGTTTGGAGGAAATTGAAAGGGGGCTTTTATTCTCAGCTGGCAGAGAGGGGAACGCAGTAGGCTTGTGCCTCAAGAACTGTGCCCCCGGCCCCACGAGGAGTCTAGGGGCTTATATAAGACAAGGGCTTGCAGGGGTTGGTGATGAGGAGCGAAGATGATAGGGTCTTGATTTCTTCCTCTTGCATTGTTTCCAAGGCAGTTATCGACGGGTATCAGTGACCCAGTAATGCAGTCTGGCAGCTTGGTGGCTCTGCCGTCTTCTTTCTGATATGTAAAAAGGGGCAGGGTGTTGCAAGGGTCAACACCAGCTAGGGGACGTATTTAGCACAGAGTCTAAGGAAAGCAGGTGCGAAGTGTAGCTCCTGCAGAGTTAGCGGGCAGAGACGCAAACTTAGTTACAGACACTCAGAGTTAGGAGCAAAGTCAAAAAAACAAAACAAAAAGCTAGGAATGTTCAGGCCTGCTTCTCACTGTTCTCTTTATCTTTGTTCTCAGGAAAGGGAAAGAGAAAAAACCACTCCTCTTCTTTTCCTTTTCACTGCAACAAGACCAACAGGCAAACCGAAATATACCTGGGGTTAAGCTTCTGGGCACCACACCCTGTGTGTCTGTCTGTGGAGTCGGGCTCCGCTGCCTGTACAGCTGGTGTCCAGTTGGGTTGTGTCAGCTCCTGCGTTCGCCCGGGCTGGCCCTGGACGGGACGCGCATGCCTGGCCTGGTTCCCCGCCCCCGCCCCTCCTCCTCCAAGAGCCCCGCCATGGGGACAAGCATGCATCCTGGCCTGGCTTCTCCCCAGGCTCTGGGAAGCCGCCCCTGCAAGGACGTCCAGGTGCTCCCGACTGATGGCGAGCAATCATGGATGGGCTCGACTGACCCCCAGGGCTTGTGATCACGTGGAAATGTGCCGGGCTGATGTTCCCAGGGCTTGTGGTCACGTGTGAGCATGTCTGGCTGGCCCTGGTCCTCTTTGGGGCTTAGATGGGCGGTTTTAAGCTTTTTTTCTAAAATTAATGGATTTATTTAGTTTTGGCTGCGATAGGCCTTCACTGTTGCAGTGGGCTTTCTCTAGTTGTGGCAAGCAAGGGCTTCTCTTGCTGCAGAGCGCAGGCTCCAGACACGCAGGCTTTGGTAATTGTGGCTTAGTAGCTTCCGCGGCGTGTGGAATCTTCCTGAACCAGGGATCGAACCCGGGTCCCCTGCATTGGCAGGTGGATTCTTAACCACTAGGAAAGTCCACAGGCTTTAGGCACACAAGCTTCAGTAGTTGTGGGACACAGGCTTAGTTGCCCTGCAGCATGTCGAATCTTCCCAGACCAGGGATCAAACTCACATCTCCTGCACTGGCCGGCGGATTCTTAACCACTGGACCACCTAGGAAGTCCTGTTTTAAGCTTTTTAATCCGGGGAGTGACATATATGGGAGGTGCCCCTGGGGTTCTTGGGGACATAGTGACACACAGAGGCCCTCCAGACTCATTGATGGAGACAGAGAGAAAAAAAAGGAGACAGAGAATTTGCATGAAGTCAGACTAAGTGAGGCAGAAGAGACGAAGAGGCACAGACAGGGACAGACGTGCTGAGTGAAGGAGACCCCAGCTTACCTCGGATACCGAGGGTGGGCTTAGAGATGCTCCACCCAGAGTGGTGGCTGCTACCCACAGGAGGTTGTTGATCAACTGACATAAAGCCAGTCTCGATCTGGAAGTGCGCATGTGTGTGCCCGCGCACTCAGTCGCTCAGTTGCACCCGACTCTTTGCGACCCCATGGGCTGTAGCCCGCCAGGCTCCTCTCTCCATGGATTTTCCAGGCAAGAATACTGGAGTGGGTTCCCATGCCCTCCTCCAGGGGATCTTCCCGACCCAAGGACCAAACCCACGTCCCCTGCCGGTCCTGCATTTGCAGGTGGGTTCTTTAACACTGAGCCACCTGAGAAGCCCAATTGGGATGCGCTTCAGTCAAGGCTATGGTTTTTCCTGTGGTCATGTATGGATGTGAGAGTTGGACTGTGAAGAAGGCTGAGCGCCGAAGAATTGATGCTTTTGAACTCTGGTGTTGGAGAAGACTCTTGAGAGTCCCTTGGACTGCAAGGAGATCCAACCAGTCCATTCTGAAGGAGATCAGCCCTGGGATTTCTTTGGAGGGAATGATGCTGAAGCTGAAACTCCAGTACTTTGGCCACCTCATGCCTAAAGCTGAAACTCCAGTACTTTGGCCACCTCATGCGAAGAGTTGACTCATTGGAAAAGACTTTGATGCTGGGAGGGGTTGGGGGCAGGAGGAGAAGGGGATGACAGAGGATGAGATGGCTGGATGGCATCACTGACTCGATGGACGTGAGCCTGAGTGAACTCCGGGAGTTGGTGATGGACAGGGAGGCCTGGTGTGCTGCGATTCATGGGGTTGCAAAGAGTTGGACATGACTGAGCGACTGAACTGAACTGAACTGAACTCAGTGACAAAATACTCCCTGGACCTTGAATACATAATATGAGAAAGAGTATGAGCTATCTTGTTGGTCATTTCTTACGCTGAAAAGACACCATTTTAAAATAGACTGGATTATGTTGGTGTTTGACAGAGAAGGACAAAATTCTGTAAAGCAATAATCCTTCAATTAAAAAATAGATTGGGTTAAATGAAACATAAGTATAATTAATTTCCATCAATTTCTTTTTGGTTTTTTAATGTAGATGTGTAAAAGTGCCTTGCTGCTAAGTCACTTCAGTCATGTCCGACTCTGTGCGACCCCATAGATGGCAGCCCACCAGGCTCCCCCGTCCCTGGGATTCTCCAGGCAAGAACACTGGAGTGGGTTGCCATTTCCTTCTCCAGTGCATGAAAGTGAAAGGTGAAAGTGAAGTGGCTCAGTCGTGTCTGACCCTCAGCGACCCCATGGACTGCAGCCTTCCAGGCTCCTCCGTCCGTGGGATTTTCAAGGCAAGAGTTCTGGAGTGGGGTGCCATTGCCTTCTCCGGTAAAAGTGCCTTGGTGGCTACTATTTGTGGTTTATGCTGTGTCTTTGTTGGACTGTGCTGATTTAGAAAGCTGACTGGCCACCTTAACAACCCACAGTCTTTGCAAAGGAGATTCAGAAGAAAATGGGTATTCCCCCTTAAGCAGATTCTGATAGAATCTCCAGAGAGCATGTGGCCAAGCGGCATTACTCAGAGACCTCGTGTGACCTATTCTTTCTGTCCCCAGAGAGATAAGCTAACTTTCCAAGTCTTGCTTAGCAGACGGTGGCTTTTCTGACTTCCCTTGAAATTTGTGATTTCAGTCACTGAAGACATCTTTCAGACAAGATGGTTTTTCTGACAGTGACCTCTCATGTTATTTGATCCTAACGATTTCTGGACTCTGACTTCATGGTCATGGGGGTCTGGAACAGTGCAGAAGACAAAAACAATAAACTGGACAGAAGGTAAATATACCCAAACTGCAGTCCTAAGAAGAGAAAAATGGAACATCCATGGGGGAAAGTCTCAGCGGCTTGTGGGACACAGAAAGAAGCTTCTATATGTGATTAATTGGCAGTCTGAGGGTGAAGAAGAGAGAGAGCCAAGGAAGAGCAATATTTGAGGAAATCGTGACCTAGAAATTGTCCAGTCTTGTCTAATTTAAATTTTTTGTGTGATTTCATCTTTCCTTTTAAATTTATTTTTATTTTAAAACTTCATTTATTTTTAGTTGAAGGATAATTGCTTTGCAGTTTTGTGATGATTTCTGCCATACATCTACATGAATCAGCCACAGGTATACATGTGTCCCCTCCCTCTTGAACCTCCCTCCCGCCTCCCACCCCCATCCCACTGCTCTAGGTTGTCACAGAGCCCTGGTCTGTGCCCCCTTTGTCATACTCCAATTTGAATTCTATCCGGCTTCTAATTATCCAATGTGATCCGTATTTGTTTCACAAGTTGGATCAGCCTTCAAGTCACTGCTTCCAGAAGCTCAGAGAAACCCAAGATAAGTACAAATAAAAGTGTTCAGTACTTCAGAGTGAATTCATCCAAACTACAAAGGAAAAATAACATCAATCTTATGAAAAACACATTGCCAAGGAAAAAGAGAGACTATAACTTATATCCCATGTATTTATTCATTTATTTATTTATCAAGTCAAGTGTTAGTTGCTCAGTTGTGTCCGACTCTGCAACCCCATGGACTGTAGCCCATCAGGCTCCTCTGTCCATGGGATTCTCCAGGCAAGAATACTGGAGTGGGTTGCTATTTCCTTCTCCAGGGGATCTTTCCAACCCGAGGGTTGAACCTGGGTCTCTTGCATCTCCTGCATTGGCAGGCAGATTCTTTACTAATGCCCCACCTGGGAAGCCCCAGCAGATACAAACTGCTACACAAACAACAACACAACAGCCACAATACAGAGAGGTTTTTTGTTGTTGTTGTTAGACATACTGAGGGTTCCTTGAAATAGAAAGACAAAGCTGGAAGACACACACTCCTAGGTGTCAAGCCTCACTATGGGGCTAGAGTGTCTGGTCCATGTGTTACTGGGTACACATACACACACTAATCATTAGAACAGAGACTCTCCTGCGATACAGTACAGGATATCCAACAGCTCAGTGAGGAAAGGATGGTCCTTCCAATAAACTGTGCTGTATTAATTGGATTTCCATACGAAAAATGCATGTGGACTGTTAGCACACAACACTCCCCCCCCCCCGCCCACACACACACACAGCATTATGTCCCAAGGACTGAAGATATAAATCCAAAAAGTACGTCTCTAGCTCTGGGAGGAACATACAGAAAATTTCTTCACCCTTTGCAGCAGAAATAAACATAAAATAAAATTAGATAAATGGGCTCTAATAAGATTTAGAAATAATCTTTTTCAAAATGCAGCAACAAGAGAATGACCCTCAGCTAGATGAGGAACAAATATTCAAAAGGAACACATCTGACAAAGGACTTGAGCATAATAAGAAAAAGAGAAAGCTTCCTATTGTTTAGTTAAAAAAAAAGTCAACTCAATTTTCTAAAATGAGGAAATGAGAAAAATGACTCAAACAGACATTTCAAAAAATTGGATGAATATTCAAATGACCAAAAGCCATAGGAAAATGTTTCCAAATGCATTAGTTACCCGAGACATGCAAAGTAAAACCACAAAGGTACCACCACCCCTCACAGGGGGGCAAAAATAATTAAGGTGGGAAAGCAGAGGGGCAGGTGAGGATGTGAGGTAACCAGAATGCTCAGAGTGTGAACTGATGCCATCACTTCGAAACATATTCATAAGTACCTACTAGAACTGAATAAATGCACAGCACAACACATGGCAATTACACCCCGAGGTTTATTCCAACAGAAACACACATATACGCTCATCACTGGACATGAATTAAAACATTCAAAGCAACACTTTCCATCCTAACGTAAACTGGAAGCTAAGCAAATGCCTCTTTACACTGGGGGGATGTACGCATGGTGGTGATTCACACAGTAAAATACTCCACAGCACCCAGAGTGTTAGACAAGTCTTAAAATATTCGGTTGAGCAGAGGAAGCCACACACACACACACACACACACAAAGAGGCTGCAGAGAATATTCATCCTGAGATAAAGAACCAAAACACGCAAATTTAACCCATGCTGTTAGAAGTCAGCAAAGTCATTACCTTTGGAGAAAAGTTACTGGCAAACCTAGGAGTGCTCAATCTGAGGATTCGTCAAGCTGTGCATTTGATATGTGCACTTTTAATCTATTACACTTCAGTAAAATTCAACACACACACATATGCTGAGACACATCAGAGGAAAATTGCTGAACTCCAAAGGCAAAATCTTAAAAGCACTGAGAGAAAAAGGACACACTATTTTCAAAGGAGCAATGAGAAGATCTGCAGTTCATTTGCAACAGAAATGATTAATGCTATATTTAAGCGCTAAAAAATAAATGCCAACCTAGAACTCTACAACAGGAGAAAACTTCAAAATTGGAGGTGAGATAAATACATTAATTTCAGGCAATGAAAAACTGAATTCTTCACCAACAGATGGGCACCAAAAGAAGGAAGTGTGTTCTTTGCTTCAGTTGTGTCCAACTCTTTCAAGCCCTATAGAACATAGCCTGTCAGGCTCCTCTGTCCCTGGGATTCTCCAGGTAAAAATACTGGAGTGGGTAGCCATGCCCTTCTCCAGGGGATCTTTCCAACCTGGTGATTGAAACTGCGCCTTCTGCATTGTAGGTGGTTTCAGGTAAAAGGAAAATAATCCCAGTGGAAAGACATGCAGGAGGGAACAAAGGATAATGGAAAGATAAATACTTGAGTAAAGACAGGAATTTCAAAAGATGGTTACATTATTAATAAATAGAACATTCAGTTCAGTTCAGTCACTCAGTCATGTCCAACTCTTTGCAACTCCATGGACTGAAGCATTCCGGTTCTCCCTGTCCATCACCAACTCCTGGAGTTTACTGAAACTCATGTCCATTGAGTCGGTGATGCCACCCAACCATCTCATCCTCTGTCGTTCCCTTCTCCTCTTGCCCTCAATCTTTCCAAGCATCAGGGTGTTTTCCAATGGGTCAGTTCTTTGCATCAGGTGGCCAAAGTACTGGAGTTTCAGCTTCAACATCAGTCCTTCCAATGAACACTCAGGACTGATATCCTTTAGGATGGACTGGTTGGATCTCCTTGCAACCAGGGACTCCCAAGAGTTCTCTCCAACAGCACAGTTTAAAAGCATCAATTCTTTGGCACTCAGCTTTCTTTATAGCCCAACTCTCACATCCATACATGACTCCTGGAAAAACCATAGCCTTGATTAGACGGACCTTTGTTGGCAAAGTATCTTTTTTGGGTGGGATCCAACATTCTCCTGTCGATGGTTGTTCAGCAGCGAGTTGCAATTTGTGGAGTTCTCGGAGGAGATGAGCACACGTCCTTCTACTCTGCCATCTTGCAGTCAAAGGAATAGAACATTAGTCCATGCTTACTCCATACCTGATTTCAAAAATCATTTTCAAAACTCTATTGGGTCATAAAGTTAAAAACAACAATGAACACACGTATGTATATAATACGCATGCAAATGAGTATATATGTGGTCACACTGTATTTACAAAAATGCAAGAGAAACTTGGACACACGATTTTAGATGTTGGCTGCTTTAGGTGGTGAAGGAGTGAAGCCTGCTGTGGGACACCGTGGATACAGACAGGATTTTGCCAGTTTTCCTTTCGGATGGGGATCACAGAGTGTTTCTTTCCATGTTCTTATTTTTTCTTCGTTGCGGTGGCTTCTCTTGCTGTGGAGCACAGGCTCCAGGGCACGTGGGCTTCAGTAGTTGTGGTTCATGGGCTTAGTTGCTTGTGGGATCTTCCAGGACCAGGGATGGAACCCGTGTCCCTTGCACTGCAAGCCAGGCTCATTACCCACTGGACTGCCAGGGAAGTCCTCCCTGTCCTGTCTAACTTTCTTTAAGGTGGCCTTTGGAAATTTCCCAGCAGTGTGATGGGAAATATGTAACAGTTACAGCTATGGGAGCAGACAACCGATCTGTAGCACTCGCCAGTTTCTGGGGAGTGAATACAGTGTGGCTCATTGCAAGCTTCAGCCTTTGACAAAATTCAACATCCATTTATGATAAAAACTCTCCAGAAAGCAGGAATAGAAGGAACATACCTCAACATAATAAAAGCTGTATATGACAAACCCACAGCAAACATTATCAATGGTGAAAAATTGAAAGCATTTCCCCTAAAGTCAGGAACAAGACAAGGGTGCCCACTTTCACCGTTACTATTCAACATAGTTTGGGAAGTTTTGGCCACAGCAATCAGAGCAGAAAAAGAAATAAAAGGAATCCAAATTGGAAAAGAAGTAAAACTCTCACTGTTTGCAGATGACATGATTCTCTACATAGAAAACCCTAAAGACTCTACCAGAAAATTACTAGAACTAATCAATGAATATAGTAAAGTTGCAGGATATAAAGTCAACACACAGAAATCCCTTGCATTCCTATACACTAATAATGAGCAAATAGAAAGAGAAACTAAGGAAACAATTCCATTCACCATTGCAACGGAAAGAATAAAATACTTAGGAATATTTCTACCTAAAGAAACTAAAGACCTATATATAGAAAACTATAAAACACTGGTGAAAGAAATCAAAGAGGACTCTAATAGATGGAGAAATATACCATGTTCATAGATCAGAAGAATCAATATGGTGAAAATGAATATACTACCTAAAGCAATCTATAGATTCAATGCAATCCCTATCAAGCTACCAACGGTATTTTTCACAGAACTAGACAAATAATTTCACAATTTGTATGGAAATACAAAAAACCTCAAATAGCCAAAGCAATTTCATGCCAGGTACCATTTCATGCCAGTCAGAATGGCTGCTATCCAAAAGTCTAAAAGCAATAAATGCTGGAGAGGATGTGGAGAAGAAGGAACCCTCTTACACTGTTGGTGGGAATGCAAACTAGTACAGCCACTATGGAGAACAGTGTGGAGATTCCTTTAAAAACTGGAAATAGAACTGCCTTATGACCCAGCAATCCCACTGCTGGGCATACACACCAAGGAAACCAGAATTGAAAGAGACATATGTACCCCAGTGTTCATCACAGCACTGTTTATAATAGCCAGGACATGGAAGCAACCTAGATGTCCATCAGCAGATGAATGGATAAGAAAGCTGTGGTACATATACACAATGGAATATTACTCAGCCATTAAAAAGAATACAGTTGAATCAGTTCTAATGAAATGGATGAAACTGGAGCCTATTATACAGAGTGAAGTAAGCCGAAAGAAAAACACCAATACAGTATACTAACTCATATCTATGGAATTTAGAAAAATGGTAATGACAACCCTGTATGTGAGACAGCAAAAGAGACACAGATATGTATAACAGTCTTTTGGACTCTGGGAGAGGGAGAGGGTGGGATGATTTGGGAGAATGGCATTGAAACATGTAGAATATCATATATGAAATGAATCACCAGTCCAGGTTTGATGCATGATATAGGATGGTTGGGGATGGTGCACTGGGATGACCCAGAGGGATGGTACAGGGAGGGATGTGGGAGGGGGGTTCAAGATGGGGAACACGTGTATACCCGTGGCAGATTCATGTTGATGTATGGCAAAACCAATACAATATTGTAAAGTAATTAGCCTCCAATTAAAATAAAAAAAACCCACTAAAACAATAAATAAATATATTCCAATAATTTAAAAAAAAGTGAGATCACTAAGCCTGCAGTGGGTGAGGGATGTTCACAGTCAGGTGTCGGGAACCAGCTTGAGCTGGTTGCTCCACACACCACTGAGTGTAGTTGTCAAGTGAAATTGTATGACTCCAGGGGCCTAGGGCTGCAGGGCTGCCTTTAAGGAAGTAAAGTTCAGGATGGGTTAGGAGGGAGAGAGAGCAAGCCAGAGGGCAGGAGGGAGAGAGGCAGAGACAGAGAGATCGAGACACAGAGACAATGAGAGACAGAGGGAGAGATAGAAAGACAGGGAGAAACCGACGCTGACAGAGACAGAAATACAGAGAGAGAGACAGAGGGAAAGGGAGAAATTTTATTCAGTCAACAAATAAGAGGATTTTAGATAAAGCCCTCAAGAAATAGTTTTCATATGTATCTTACATTGCTCATTATACAGAATTGCAAGATACATTCAGCAACTCACTGACTTTCACCAAGGAAATTATGATCTCTGTAAGTGATACTGAGTCAAAATTCTGGCTGGAATAATCGTGTGAGTCTGTGTGTGTAGCTTGTTTTGGTGGCCTGGGTCGTGGCTGCGGTGCAGGCTCTCTCCAATTGTGTGGGGTTCTCCGTGCACTGGCTGCTCCTGTTGCGGAACCCGGGCTCCAGGCGTGCTCGGGTTTCAGCAGTTGCGGCAGGCAGGCTGAAGCTGTGTTGCACGGGCTTAGCTGCTTCGTGGCACACGGGATCTTCCCAGACTAGGGGCCAAAAGTGAAACTGAAGTCGCTCAGTCGTGCCCGACCCTCAGCGACCCCACGGACTGCAGTCCACCAGGCTCCTCCATCCATGGATTTTCCAGACAAGAGGACTGGAGTGGGGTGCCACTGCCTTCTCCATCTCGATCATGAAGCTGTCATAATTACTGGGCAAGGGAAATTTTGATGACACATTTAGGGGTACATTAAAACATAAAATTGGTATCACTGTTAGAACATGTCAAGATGATCTTTCCCAGGAACTGAAATTAAAATTTTTACAAGAAGCTAAAATCCTCAAGCAATATAATCATACCAATATTGTAAAATTCATAAAAGTTAGCACACAAATACAGCCTATCTACAAAATTAAGGGACTTGTTCCAGGACGTGATTTCCTCTCCTTTCTGAGAAAGAAGGATGACCTAAAACAGTGGCATTTTTATTAGATGCTGCTTCTGGATGGCAAATCTCAGGTAAAAATTGTATACGCAGGGACCTTGCTGCAAGAAACTGCCTGGAGGCGAAAATAATGTTCTGAAAACCAGTGACTTTGGACTGTCTCGTCAAGAGGATGGTGGTGTGTATTCATCTTCTGATTTAAAGCAGATTCCCATTAAATGGACAGCACCAGAAGCTCTCAATTATGGGAGATATTGGGACCAAACTAGGGACCAAATGTCCCCGGCATTGGCAAGCAGATCCTTAACCACTGGACCACCAGGGAAGCTCCATAATTTTTTTTTTTAACAAGAATAATGTACTTGTGTATTTAGTAGGTAAAGGAGTATTATATATCACCATCGTCATAAGACCTGGTAGTTGAGGAAAGAAGAAAAGTAAAAAAGTCTTTAAAAGCTTTGATATGAGTTTAGCACTTGTAAAACCAAATCATGGCCAGTTTGGATAGGAGGCTTGGGGCCTATAGTTCACGTCAGGGAGTAGTTAGGGGATGAGGGCTGCCTAATATAGCATCGGATTTCCTGTAGAACAGTTTCAGGAAGCCCTGTTCTTTTCTCAGCCCAGCCCGGGGCAGAACAGAGAGACCCACACAGAGCAGAAAGAAAACTGCTTGGTCTTACGTACTCGCTGAGATACAGAACTGTCGGCCTGTGTTCTGGTCCCACGCACCTGTGTTTCTGCCTCTGATGTGTTGCTGTTGAGTTGCTCAGTCGTGTCCGACTCTTTGCGACCCCATGGACTGTCGCCTGCCAGGCTCCTCTGTCCATGGGATTCTCTAGGCCAGAATACTGGAGTGGGTTGCCTTGCCCTCCTCCAGGGGAACTTCCCGACCTAGGGACTGAACCTAGGTCTCCTGCATTGCAGACAGAATCTTTACCGTTTGAGCCACCAGGGAAACCCTGAGGGGAAAACAGAGGTGTGGGCTAGTCTGGAAAACTTGAGGTGAGCTTTGCAGCAGAGTCTCCTGGAAGCAGGGAGCATGCCCCCGGACACCTCGGCACTGTTGACTCAGATTCTGTACTGTAGGCCCACAGATCCACAGTGGACACGCCCATATTTAATGGTTGTGGTTAACTGTCTGCAAGTTATCTGTTAGTAAAGCTCATAAAAGCCACTAATGACCATGAGCGAGGGAGACACACACAGAGAGAGGTCAGAAAGGTGGTTACACGGGGCTGCGTTAGTGTTCGTCCTAGTCAGCCAGGGTGACCCTGGTTGACTTTACTCTAGCCTTGACTTTACTAGCCTCACACTTGAGCCTTTAGCTGCTACCCTCGGTCAGGCCATGATACTAAAACTTAATTCATCACTGTCAAGGTGACAGCTATGTTCAGCATTCAATTTGGCTCCAGGGAATCTCGTCTTTTCATTTTTGACCATATGACCTTTGCTGAGTTTTCATTTCTTTGAGGCATTTAAGATAACCTTTAGAATATGCTATAAAGCAGTTTTATTTTTTTAGGTAATTATTATTTTTTAAATCATTTATTTATTTTTGGCTGTGCTAGGTCTTTGAGGCTGTGTTGGTTTTTCTCTAGTTCTGGCAACAGGGGGCTACTCTCTAGTTGCGATGCCCTCTTTGTGGTGGCTTCTCTTGTTCCGGAATACAGACTCTAGGGCACAGGCTCAATAGTAATGGCACACGGGCTTAGCTGCTCTGCAGTATGTGGGATCATCCCGGACCAGGGATTGAACCCATGTCTCTTGCATTGGCAGGTGGATTCTTTACCACTGAGCTATCGATAAAACAGTTATTATTTTAAGACAGTTATTATTTTATGCAGTGTGGTCCACAGATTTAGTCTGATATTTGACAGAAAATCTAGCACAGTTATTCTTTACTTCTTAAGAATTCCAGGGGTAGGCAGTCACAGGGCTTTTTCAGCAATTCCAGGAGTTTCTACAAACCTTAGATCTTGTATTCTTTCACCTCAGTATGTTCAGTATCTCTGCTATTGTAGTCAAGCTTGTTGCCTCAGGGTTGCAAAATGGCTGTTGCAGCTCCAGATATCACATCATCATCATATAGCTGCCCATGGACAGGATTAAAGGAGCCAGACATCTTATGAGACCCTCTGTTAATAAGAGAGAAATGTGATTCCAGAAACCCTGATATATTCCACATTAAGTGTCATTGACCATCCATGGTCTTGTGGCCCCCTCTGGACAGTCACTGCAAATGGGATTGTTGGATTGCCTTAGCCCTATACTGCATCCTCTCCACTCCCTCTTCCCTAGTCCAGGGTTGGAACACAGCCCCTCAGATAGAACTAGGTTTCTGTTAATAGGAAGACTGAGCACCGGTGCTGTGTAGACCACCATCACCACCTGGCAGAGCTCCTCCCGGGAGAAGCGGCTGTTCCCTGGCCTCAGGGACAGAGGACAAGGGATTCCACGATGGGGCTCCTGTCCTGCAGGCTCCGTGTGCACACACGCCTCCCACCCCCAAGCCCTGTTCTCATTTCAGCTCCCAGCTGAGGGCCCCACTGGGTCCCAAGCCCAGCGCCAGGTCCCAAGGTCTGTCTCCCCATCACTCAGCTCTGGGATTTTGTGTGTGCTCACCGGCCAGCCCCGCCTCCCCCGGTTCCAGCACCACCTGGGGAAAGGGGCAGAGAACACATGTGATAAGATATTTTTAATGCACTTGACACCTCCTGGGAATGTAACATATATCGCAATATTAAACACTCAGAGGAGGGTTTCGGAGTTTTCCATTTTCAATACGAGGAACCGTTGGCATAAAGTGATGCAACTCTTTGCCCAAGAACAGAGTCGGGACTGATGGTCAAGTCGGTGTGCTGCACAAAGTGTGTTCTGCTCATGGGTGGAGAATGGGGCTCCCCCCTCAGGGTGCACCCGGAGAGGAGTTGAGCCTCATGGGAGCTCAGAGGGAGGAACAGCTGGGAGCCGCCCCTGGGTCCCCTTGGGGGAAGTGTGATGAGCGGGGAGGGCGCTCTTCCCCTTTGTGTCAGGCTGTTGGTTGGAAACCGCCCCATAAAGGCCCGGGGGCACATCCCCTTCTGTGCAGACTGCAGGCTCCATCCTTCAGCACCGAATCCAGGGCGCGTCGGGACAGGGCTGGGCCATGGCGCCTGGGCCCTCCACCCTCCTGGGCCTGGGTGAGTCTGGGGGTGCTGGGACAGATTCCAGGGGCAGAGGGGCTCTGCTCAGCCCTGACTCCAGCCCAGGAGACGCCAGAATCCTGGGGGGCAACGTGGTTCCCCCTCCATCCCTGGGGCTGCGCCCTCAGCTTTGGCCCAGACCCAAGTCACGGGAAAGGTTCGGTCCTGGACACGGGCCAGGTGTGGGGTGAGTGCAGACTGAGCCGGGCTGGCCTGGAGGAGAGGGTCGGGTTGTCTGAGATTTCTTCAGAGCGAGGAGAGGGCTTGCAGTCAGACGTAATGTTGTGGGGGGCGGTGTTGGGAAATGATGGAAAGACACCCGGCCACCCCACGGCTCCTCGAGGGCCCCGGGACTGCGGCCAGTGAGGAAACCGCGAGGCGGGCATCTTCTCACTAGAGCTTCTCTTCCAGCGCTCTGTCTGGCCCAGACGGTCCGCACCCAGCAGGGTGAGTCTCCCCCAAACCCCCGCCTCCCCAAGACGGACCTCGATGAGAGCGGAGAGGATCGGGGGGTCTGGGGGCCCTGGCTTATACCCCGAGCTGCTAACAGCCCCAGGGTGGGACCCTGGCCCGGGTCTCCCTTGTCCCCCCTCTGCCCTCGATGGCCCCGCAGGGACGACCCGACCCTCAGGACCGTGCTGAGCCGGCCAGCTCGCGCCCTCCTCCCCCCGCCACCCCCGCGAGCCCAGACCGCCCCCGCCCCCACCCCGCAGCCCCGTGCAAACAGCGCTCGCTGAGGACCAGCCCGGCGCCTCCTCCAGCCTCCTCCTCCAGCCTCCCCTGCACACCGCCCCCCCCCCGCCCCCACCCCGCGCCCCTACCGTGAGGCTACTCGCTCACTGGGTTTTCTTTCACTTTCTGAATCTCGCCGCCCAGCCCAGCCCTCCCCACGGTGACTCCTCCGCCCTGCCCCTCAGCCCGGGGACCGTCCTCCACGTCTGCTCTTAGCTCAGGAACCCCCTCCCTCGACCCCCGGGGGTCAGCTCGGCCTCCCGCTGCCCCCTCCCCGAGATTCCCACGCTCACCCCGAGGGCACACGTCACCGTTGGTACCCATGGATCCGCACAACTGTCTGTGAACGTCTGTCGTCCCTCTGGACTGTCAGCCCCAAGGGAGCAGGCGCCGGGGTGTTTCCCGTATTTGTGGAGCCAGAGGCACATGGAGGCCTCAGTAAATGGATGGACGGATGGACGGGAACTAGATGTGGGGGAAAGAAAGAGGGAGGGGGTGAGGGGGTGAGGGAGGGGTAGCTCTCCCAGTCTGTGTTGCTGAGTCTCAAGGGCAGCTGCCTGTCCTGGGTGTGAAAATGTGAGGTGAGGGGAGCAGTCTGCAGAACGGGGAAGTGAAGGGTGTGTGTGTGTGTGTGTGTGTGTGTGTGTATGTAGGCAGGTGTGTGTGTGTATATGTGTGTGTGTATTTGGGCGGGTGCGTATATAGGTGTGTGTGTGTGTGGTGTGTATGTGTGTTTGTGTATATGCGGGTGCATGTGTGTGTGTATATGAGTGTGTGTGTATGTGGGCAGGTGTGTGTGTGTGGGCAGGTGTGTGTGTGTGAGCAGGTGTGTGTGTGTGCAGGTGTATGTGAGTGTGTGTATGTGCATGTGTGTCTGTATATGTGAATGCACATGTGTATGTGTGTGCAGGAGTGTGTGGGTATGTGTGTGTGTGTGCATGTGTATATGTGGGTGGGTGTGTGCATGTGAGTGTGTGTGCATGTATGTGCATGAGTGTGTGTGTGTTTGTGGAGGAGTTGGAGCACAGGTCTGGTCCCACGTTCCCTGGCGGGTGAGGGTCACTGTGTCCAGGGTGAGTCTGCAGGGACCATCCCTGGGTTTTCTCAGTATTCTCTTCCTCCATCCCAGTGTATTTCCGTGTCCTTGTCACTGAGGCTTCTGGAAACCCCACATGTCTCAACTAGGCAGGGGCGTGGTGGGGGTCGTGGTGGGGGGTCGGGGGGTCGAGGAGGACTTGCAGCCCTGAAGCAGGAAGTTGGCTTCAGAGTCAGCGAAGTCCCCACAGAGGCAGGGGCTGGCAGAGTGCGCTCCTCACTCACTCTCATTGTTGTCTTTATCTGGAGGTCAGCTGTGGTTTCAGGACATGCACACAGGTGTCAAGTTGATGCTGTAGGTGTGGTGGAATTTGTGGTATTTAATTTTGTGTCTCCTCGGCTGGCCCATGGTCATTTACATGGTCAAACATTCTGGGTGTGTCTGTAAGGATGTTTTGGGATGGTATTAACGTTTAAATCATTGCGTTTTGACCAAAGCAGATCGTCCTCCATAATGTCGGTGGGCCTCATCCATCCGCTGATGGCCTGAACTGAACAAAAGGCCGACCTCCCCTGAGCGAGGGGGCTGTGCCAGCAGCCGGCCTCTGAACCTGAACTGCAGCACCAGCTCTCCTGGTCTCCAGTCGGCGCCCACCCATCAGATTCTGGGCTTGCCTGGGTGCTGCAAAGTGGACACAGGGACCCTCAGCCCCTGGGGTCTGTGGGGCCAGATCTGTGCTCCAGGTCCTCCACACACACACACCCCTGCACACCCCCCACACCTGCACACACCCACACCCATACACACCCACACACATGCACACACATACCTGCACACACCCGCACACATACACCCACACACACACCTGCACACATGCATACACACATACCTGAACACACACACACACACACACACCACCCCTCACATACACACACACACCCACAGCCTCCACACATTCATACCCACACCCCAACCCCCCCACATACATACACACACTCATACACATACACCCACCCACATCCCCCCATGCACATGCACACATACACCCTCCCCACACACACGCACACACATATATACCTGCACACACACATACCATACACATCCCTACACACATACACACCTCCCCCACACATATATACCTGCACACACACACATACATGCCATACACACCCTACCTACCCACCCCCCCCACCCACACACATATATACCTGCACACACACACACACACACACATACATACCCATACACACACCCACACCATACACACCCCCACACACACACCCACACATATATACTGCTCACAGACACACACACACCCATACACACCCCCACACACATACACCCTCCCCACACACATATATACCTGCACACGCACACATACACCCCACACACACCTGCATGCGCACACACATATATACACCCCCCACACACACACCTGCACATACACCTACCCCCCCACACCATCTTTCCCAGCACAGGCAGCGACCCGTCCCTTCAGACCCAGCGCAGGTCACTCCCACCCACTCAGAGCCCTGCTTTGCTCGTCCCAGGAATGAGCCGGGCATCCCGCCCTGTGTCCCCCTGCCCCTCTCTCTGGAGTGGCCGTGGGCAGGGAGGGAGCCGCCCCCAGCTGCTCTGTCACCTCCCATGTCATCCTGAGCAACATGTGACCGAGTCTCAGGGTCCTTACGTCAGTGGGGAGACTAACCGCAGTGATGGGAAGTCACCTGCTCCTGGGACGGGCGGGGGGTGGGGCTGTCCACTGCGGGGGAGACGGGAGTGTTCCCAAACTGGATGCTGGTGAGGGCTGTACACCTCTGCAAGCTTCCAACAAGAAAAAGAAGTGAGAGAGTGAATTGTGTTGTGTGGTGATCTCCACTGAGAGACTTTTGTTGTGTGGTGATCTCCACTAAGATGAGAGAATTGTGTCGTGTGGTGATTCACCACTAGGATGAGAGGATTGTGTGTGGTGATTCACCACTAAGATGAGAGGATTGTGCTGTGTGGATTCTCGACTAAGATGAGAGAATTGTGCTGTGTGGTGGTCTCCACTAAGATGCGTGCGTTGTGCTGTGTGGTGATTCTCCACTAAGACGAGTGGGTTGTGTGGTGTGGTGGTCTCCACTAAGATGAGAGAACTGCGTTGTGTGCTGGTCTCCTCAGGACAGACCCTGTGGCCCTGCTCTCCCCTCCTAGGGACCCTGCCCAGACCCTCCATCTCAGCTGAGCCGGGCTCCGTGGTGCCCTGGGGGCGGCCGGTGAGCATCGTGTGCCGGGGCCCTGCCGGGGTTATGAGCTTCCGCCTGGAGAAGGGTAATAGAAAGGACTATAAGGATGTGGGTGTCACATCCCGAGGTGAACAGGAAACCGAGGCCAGATTCCACATCACCGCTCTGCGTGAAGATGCCGTCGGGCGTTATCACTGCCTCTATCAAAAAGAGTCCACCTGGTCAGCGCTCAGCGAGGCCCTGAGCCTGGAGGGGACTGAGGAGGCCGTCTCTGCCCTGCCTGCAGGTGTGCCTGGGCCCCGCTGTGCCCTCTGCCCATTGGCCCGCACCCCCGCCCCCCGAGCCCTCTGCTTCTGTCCCCTCTGCCCACGCCTCCCCTGCCTCCACGCCTGGCTCAGCTCCCTGAGCCTGGTCTCACCAGGCAAGTCACAAGGTCCAGGGGACCCCTGAGCAGGCTGGATGGTGCCTCAGGGGACTCTTGGGGTGAGGCCATGCCTGTCCTGTGTGTGGTCAGCCTCCAGGGTGTCCTGGAGTCGGGTCCGTCCAGCACACTCTGACCCCCCACCCCCAGAGAAGATCACCATGAAGAGTCTGGGCAGTGATGCAGGGCACAGCTCCCGGAGGTGCAGAGGGTGTGACCACAGCATGATGGAGCAGGGGGCTCCGCCTTGTCTGGCCCCAGGCCCCTTTTCTCAGGAATCTCGGGGTGTTGTCTGGGGTTGAGTGAAGGCCGTGCGTGGCCCATGGTCGGATGCTCAGGATGGAGAGGCGCCAGGCTGAGTGGGACAGACCCTGGGCAGCCCCCACACAGCACCAGTCCTTCTCCTCTCCCCCCACCATCACAGGACCCCCTGGAGGCATCAGCTCCCCCACCACTCTGTGCTGCTCCTCGGCTGCTGAGTAGCTGACCCCTGCCTGGAGGGGTGTCTTGGGGAGGGCTCTGTGCTGGGATCAGGGCGCAGCCCTCTCCTGGACTTGGCTCAGAGACTGTGAGAGCGCAGCACGGGGCTGGCAGGCGCAGGGCACCAGGGTGTCTCAGACACTCATAAGGACCCCGGGAACAGCACCCACCTGGCTAGATGACCCTGCACCGGGCGCCTGACGGCAGTAATGCCAGGACAGCCCATCGTGGGCGGCACTTCCCGGACCTTCTCAGAGCCTCCGCCCCTTTTCCTATGCAGAAAGGAGCTTACAGGTTCTTGTCCAAAGGGACAGGGATTGGAAGGGAGGAACCAGCTCAGGGCAGCCCGACTGGACCCCAGACTCGGGGGTTTGGCTGCAGCTCCGCAGTGCCCCCTTGCGGTCAGGGTGTAAAGGAGGGCCCTGCTCCCGCTGAGAGAGGGACAGCGGGGCTAGGAGCCAAAGGGAAGGGACCCCTGATGGTTATGCCTGAGCAGCCTAGAAGGCAGACCTGCCCTCTCGGAAGGCCCTGAACCCGCCGGGGGTAGCAGTCCAGCTCAGCCCCCTTTCATCTCGCTCCCCAACTCCCATTTCATGTTGTGGAGACTCATGTCCAGAGAAGAACCCATCACCGAGACTGCCTGGATCCAGTCCCGCCCTCCCCAGCTCTGTGCCCCGGATTAAATCCAATCACCCAATCCTTCCACGTTCCTCGTTGCTCGTGTGCAAAACCAGGAATAAATGCACCGACCCCGCAGCACTGCCTGAGCCTGGAGAAGCGTTAATCTTATTCATACGAGGAAATATTTTCTTCCCTCCTCGTGGAGTGTGCTCTTTGGGGAAAGAGGGAGAGAATGGGCTTTGGTGTTGGTATTATTCCAGCTCTGCCAATATACTGTGGACCCAAGGCTTCAGCGCTCAGACCCGGCTTTGTAAAGCAGGGGAGAGCAAGTCCCAAGCCACAGGACTGGTGTGCGTGTGAGAGCTTTCTTTATATCTGAGTGTGAACACCATAAACACCCAGCATGTGTGTGTGTGGGTGGTATGCAGCAGGTGCTCCATAAGGGCATACTGCTGATAATCTGATTCCACCCTCCCAGCTCCCACAGGCCTGTCGACAGAGCAGGTTTATATTCTCATCGGGGTCTCTGTGGCCTTTCTCCTTTGTCTCTCCCTCCTGGTCCTTCTCCTCCTCCACCGTCAGCTCCGGAGAAAACGAGGTAGGTCTCAGGGACAGGGGAGGGTGACTGGGCAGGCCGTGTGGGGTGCTGGAAAGAAGCCTTCTCTTCTTAATTCACACCTGACTCTCCTCAGGGCCTCCCAGAAGCAAAGACGAGAAGCAGAGACGCCAGGGGAGGTGAGGGCCCTGGGGATGACCTCTCATACTGCCTGTCCTCTGCCCCCAGGCAGCCCTCAGGGCTCACATGTTCTTTCTCCTCAGGCTCAGCCCAGCTGTGGATGTCCTAGATGGGACCCCAGGTAAAGACAAGGATGGGGGACAGGTCTGGGAGGGGAAGCAGGGGTTCAGTGCCATGCAGGAAGCAGTGGTGGGGGTGGGGGTGGGGGATGAAGCATTCCAGGATGTTCCAGGTGGGGTGGAGATGAAATATGAAGCTGTGAGGTCAGGCATATTTGTCTCCTAAGCTCCACCTCAGAGAACTGAGCCCTGGTCCTCCTCCCATTCAGGTGTGGCCAGCGTTGACAGATTTCCTGATGTGGATGGAGAGGTGGGCGCCTTCGTAAGTGTTTGCATTCATCAGCTAATGCTATGAACCAAAGCCTCTACAATTTAGCAGCTTAATAGAATCATCTCAGTTTCTTGGGCCAGGAACTTGGAATCGGATCGGCTGGGTAGTTCTGGCTCACGGTCTGTTCTGAGGTTACCGTCAAGATGCTGAGCAGGGCTACACTCATCAGAGGCTCGACCAGGGCTGGAAGATCTACTTCCACGATGCTCAGTCCCCTGGCAGCAGGCAGGATCTCACATCCTCACCACACGGGCTTTTCATGGTGGTCAGACTCCCCCAGAGGGAGGGACCCTAAGAGAGAGGGACAGAAGCCACAATGTCTTTCTGTGTCCTCACTGTGGAGGTGACATGCCCTCACTCTGCCACCCAAACTCACCCTGCATCTTTATCCTCAGACCCCTGCTGCAGGAGGCTCCCAGGAGGTGACCTACGCCCAGCTGAACCACAAGCTCCTCACCCAGAGAGTGGCCAGAGCTGTGTCCCCGCCGTCCACAGAGCCCCTGGCCAAGTCCAGCACGTATGCAACCATTGCCAGACATTGACCGCATGCCCACCTGGCCTCTGCACTAAAGATGCAGGAAGCCACACTTGCAAAAGCCCAAAGTGGACGTTGGGTTTCCCTGTGGAATCATTCCTTTCTGGAAAGACATCTAGTCGATCCTCCTGCAGGCAAGAGCTCAAGTCCTGAGATCCCACATTACCTTCTAGGAGATTCATTAACCATGTGATCCCTCCCACAAGCAACTAGCTCCTCAGAGAGGTGTAGCACTTGTTTCAAGAGACCCAGCTATGGTGTTTATTGCCTGTTTCCAGAGACCCAGCTTTAGTTCTTGGCTGTTTCTAGAGACCCAGATTTGGCACTTGGCTGTTTCAAGAGAGCCAGCTATGGTGCTTGGCTGCTTCCAGAGACCCAGCTATGTTCCTACAGTTGCCCAGTGAATTCCTGATGTGTCCTGTGAATTTTCCACTGCCCCTGGAGAACCATTTTGTCTTCTGAGCTGACTCTGCAAACTTCCTAGAGTGCGGGTGGTGATCTTGAATCTGGGCTGCACTTATGCAGCTGATAGCTGACACCCAGTTCTCTGGGTCACACTTCACCTTGTTCGTCAGTCAGTGTTCTCACAGGTCCAAGAGCGTCAGCCCCGCATGTGGCGCTGGGCACACAGGCTCTAGGCCCCAGTCTCTGCTCCACCGTCCCCCAAAACTCAGTGAGGGAAGCAAGACAAAACAGGACAATCAGTGTTTTCTGACCCAAGAGTGTGTCTGAGGGGACTTGTGTCTGGGTGAAGGTGCAGAGCTGCCCCACCTGCATACAGCTCCCATCCCCTGCATGCACAGGTCCATGGAGGCACGCACACACAGATACACACATGCACACACTGTACACACACATACACTCATGCAGACACCCACATGCGTGGGCACGGTGGACTGGCTGAGGGAGTTGGTGAGGCCATGACCGCACAGGGAGGGCCCCTCAGGCTTTAGGTCCACCCGGAGGAACCGGCAGGCCCCCATCTCCCACCCCACCCCAGTTCATTCCCACTGGACGCCATGCATTCCCCAAACACGAGAGGGCCCAGCAGCTGTAGGACACTGTCCTTGACCTGACCTTCACCCCTCACCGGGCTAATGCCTGTCAGATTTGGGATTGGAGGCCATTCATCCCTACAAGCATACAACTGCTGTAACAAATCACCACTCACACAGCAGCACCAAACAACGCAGCTTATTTCCCTACAGTTCAGGAAGTCAGAAGTCTGAGATCAGTTACACGAGGCTGAAATCCAGGGTGGGCAGGGCTGTGTTCCTTCTGGAGGCTCCACGGGAGGCTCCACTCCTTTACCTTTTGCAGCGTCTGGGGGCCATCTGCACTCCTTGGCTCATGGCCCCTTCCTCCATCTTCGGATCCTCTCTGTGACTAGGACTCCTGCTTCTGCGGTCACATCTCATCTCCTCACTCTCTGACCCGCCTGCTTCTCTTATAAGGGCTCTGGTGATTACACTGGGTCCACCTAGAATATCCAAGCTCATCTCCCCCTCTCAAGAGCCTTAACTCAGTCACACCTGCAAAGACCCCTTTTGCACCTAAGGTAACACAGCAGCTGGTTCCTGTCTTCCTGAGTGGGTGTCCGTCCGCATCACCACCTCCATTCGTGGGCTCCTCTGGGCTTGAATGCCTCACTCTAAATTCTACGCATCTCCTTGCAGGGATGTTTCCTTCTGTTTCCACTAGCTTGTGAAATAATGAATTCTTGAGAGTCTATTTCCTGTGTCCTAGAACCTCTGTGTAAGAGGAGGTCGGGTAGGAAGCAGTGGAGACTAGAAACACCCCCACCGTGTGACCCCCACATGCCCATAAGGACAGGTGGCCCCTGTGTGACAGGACTGTGGCTGCCCGCAGCACCATGTCCGCCCTTCCTGGGCACCCAGCGAGATGGTCTCCCAGCCTCCTTGCAGTTATGTGTCCTGCAAGGGATGGGATGATGTTCACAGTGAGCAGGATGCACGGAGCTGCTTCCAGGCCTGGCCCCAAACCCTCCCTCACAAGATCCTCACTGTTGGTCATTCTGCTGGTGGATGCGGATGCCCTGGGCGACCTTGGCAGCACACTGAGAGTGGTGCCTGGCTGCCAGGATGACAGGGGAGTAGAGCTCCCTGTACCTCTTGTATTAGTCCTGCTTCAGGTTTCTGTAAAGTTGATGCTTTAACATGTGTGATACAGGCATATTCTGGTGTGAACATTAATAAAGGGAAACCTTTAAAACGGAGTTGGGAAGCCTAAAGGGGCGCTCTCTTGCCTCTCCCCTCTGTTGCAGCTTACTTTACATTTCTGGGCAGGAAGGCAGTTACCTTACTAGACAGCAGCGGGAGGATGATTTTCTCCTTGCCCACCAACAGCCCAGCCAATGAGAAGCAGCCACAGCTCAGCCAATGAGAAACAGCCACATCGCAGCCAATGAAAAACCATTACTGCCTTGAACGCTTGCTTTTCTTCAAGGGCCTTTGATTCAAAGCAGCCTCTTTCAGCTTCCTCTTATTTCTGTGTTAAGTAATATTCCTCTCATTTGTTCTCTGAATTTGACTGTGGTTTGCCATAGTTAGAATGTCCTGAATTGCAATTCCTCTGCCATTCCTAAATAAACTCATACTAATGGTTAAAAAAAAACAACCGAAAACTGCACATCGAATTTTAAGGTTGACACAGGACATCTCTTTTCCTGGATGAGCTGATAATATGCCTGAGTCAACTGTACAGGTCTCCTGCTTCTCTCATTGTGTCCCTCCCCCAATATTTGAGCAAGAATCCTCTTCCTCTGGCGCACATATCAAACACAAACCAGTGAATCCAGGGTCCACACCTCTAACCACCTCCTTTATGGGGGTCCACAATCTGGGCCACTATCCACTTGCCCTTGTCACCCCAGGTCCAGGTATAGGCTAACTACGGACACCCCCTCCACCCCAGAACCAGCCAGGAGAGCGATTCCACTGGGCGGTGTGCGTGGTCACCGCCCTGCTTAATGGGGTCAGACTGTGGTGCCCACTTGGATTAAAACAGAAACTTTACCCCAAAATCCCGCTATGGGGCGGCAGCGTCCAGTTATCAATATTTTCATTTTTAGTTCTTAATAGAAACATAAGAAATGGCACCCCACTCCAGTACTCTTGCCTGGAAAATCCTATGGACAGAGGAGCCTGGTGGGCTGCAGTCTACGGGGTCGCACAGAGTCGGACACGACTGAGCGACTTCACTTTCACTTTCCACTTTCATACATTGGAGGAGGAAATGGCAACTCACTCCAGTGTTCTTGCCTGGAGAATCCCAGGGATGGGGGAGCCTGGTGGGCTGCTGTCTACCGGGTCGCACAGAGTCGGACACGACTGAAGCAACTTAGCAGCAGCAGCAGCAGCAGAAGCACAAGAAACCTGCATGCCTCTTACAGGCCTGGTATTTTTAAATGTCCTTATACATTTTAAGCATATTTTAATAATTGATCCTAGATTTAGCCAGCTCCTGCTGATGCTGCTAAGTCGCTTCAGTCGTGTCTGACTCTGTGACCCTATGGACAGCAGCCCACCAGGCTCCCCTGTCTACGGGATTCTCCAGGCAAGAATACTGGAGTGGGTTGCCATTTCCTTCTCCTCAGCCAGCTCCTACAATGGCTATTTTAGTTCTGCACCAACATTGGCACGTTTAACCCTGGTAAGAATCCTCCACAGAATGTCCTACTCTCTCCTCCCCTTTTTTGCAAGAACCAGGGACTGAAACATTAGATAACTTGCCCAAGGTCAGCCAGCTCTGAGTGACGGGGCCACAGACCTACGTGAACACCTGACACCCTGCCCTGACCTCAGGGCCGGCTGTATCTCGACAGCCAGGAGGTTTCTGTCCTGGCTCAGAGGAGGGTGCCCAGCCCCCAGCTCATTATTAGTACTGATCTTTCATTTCTTATTCACACTCGTGGTTAGTTCCTGCAGAGACCTGCGTCCTAACTCTTTGTTTCCTCCGGTTCCATTCTTGTGCTGTTTCCCTATTTCACTCTCTCTCTGCCTCTCTCTGTGTTCCTCTCTGTCTCTGTCTGTTATTTTCCCACCATTACCGTATTATTCAGGACTCTCCAGGACGGACAGGTCATCACACAGTTGTATGGGGATTTCTGAGAGGAGGCCATCATGGGAACAGACTCTCAGGGTTCAGGAGGTGGAGAGTCCGCCCCAGGACCTGCTGCAGACCCAGAAAAGCGGGTGACATCATCAGTGTAGGTGTGTGATAGCGTCAGTGTGCGTGTGTGACAGCATCAGTGTGGGTGTGTGACAGCGTCAGTGTGGGTGTAAAGGCCTAGACCGGGAGGGCGGAGGTGTCAGGCCCAGCCTGGGGCTGGGGAGGCGGGAACCAGGGGCTCTGAGTCTGAGGGCTGGAGATGCCCACATTGTGAGGGTGGACCCCTTCTCTCAGCCACTAAACTCAGCTCATCTCTTCCAGAGTCTCCTTCGCAGTCACGCCCAGAAATACTGTTTTACCAGCTCTCGAGGCTCCTTAGCCCAGGCAGGTTGACACATATGTTAATGATCACAGTTAGAATGGTGCATTTCCCCTAAAACATGGCATGACCCTGACCTCAGGCAGACTCGCCGACAGGTGGGTGCTTAGCAGAGAGAAGTGTGGAGGGCTGGCGTTCCTGGAGACGTTCCTGAATATTCTATGCCCCCGCCCGGCTCATGGATGGTTGACATGGTGCTGTCTGCCCCACTGAAAAGGATTTTTATGAGTCCAGCCCACAGTGGGGAGCAGACAGGGTTTAGGAGAAATAAAGACAAAGGTAAAAGAAAAACCTTTCCCACCTGGGAAGCAGGTGGGAAGAGAAGACTGGCCCGGAGAGAGGACAGGAAACACGAAGTCAGGGATAGTCTCTTCTTCCTGATCCTGTGGCCTCCCGAGCCGGGGATGGACTCAGGGCCCTGCGGTGCAAGGACATTCCCGCGGGGAGGGCGGCCCCTACTGCTCTGAGGCCCTCGGGCGCCACCTGGAGGACGAGCCGGGCAGTGCTGCGTGGTCAGGCAGCCAGGCTCCACCTCGCGCTCCGACCCTGCCCGCTCCCGTGTGTTCACTGGGGTGAGTGACGGGGGTCACAGTGGGCCCCCTCGTGGTGGGAGGAGAGACGTCGCCTGGGTGCGAGAGGGCAGGGACAGATGCTCAGACACTGAGCTCCCGGGGACGAAGAGCTCACCTCGATGACCTGAAGGGTCCCCAGGCCCCCAGGGAGCCGAGCGAGGATGGATCTCCCTTGACCGGCGCCCGCAGACGTCAGCCTCCAGCAGCCTGTGAGCGAGGCCCGCATGGCTGGTCAGCTCGGACGCAGTGCCAGCGGGGGCCTGGAGTCTTCCCTGTGGTGCGAATGACTGCTCCCTCTCCCCTGGGTACCATCCTGGTGGAGCGTTGACAGGGAAACACAGAGGTGGAATAAATGCCACGGGGTGTGTTTATACTGCTTGGCAGGGGCTAAGTATCAAACTCTGGCAGGTGTGTGTGTGTGTGTGTGTGTGTGTGTGTGTGTGTGTGTGCTGCCATTAAGCGGGGGCCGCTCCGGGGACCAGATCAGTGCCAGACAAGTAAAGACGTTTCAGGGACTTCCCTGCTGGTCTGGCGGGTAGGACTCAGCACTCTCGATGCAGGGGGCCAGCGTTCCACCCCTGGTCAGGGAGCTAGACCCCGCATGGTGCGATTAGGAGTTCACGTGGGACAGTCAAAGGTCCTGCAAGCTGCAAGAAGACCGAAAATCCCGTGTCCCAAAGAAGACCGAAGATCCCTCGTGTTGCAGGTAAGACCTGGCGCAACCAGATAAATAAATATCAAAAAAGCCATTTCTCTGATTCTTGTTGATGTTTGGCAGAAACCAATGCAGTACTGTAAAGCAATTACCCTTCAACTGAAAATAAATAAATTTAACTTAAAATTTTAAATTTTCTTTTAATTAAAATAAAATTAATTTCTTTTAATCAATTAAAAATAATTCCATTTCATTTCTTCTACTGAACTACAGTGCTAATAATCTACATACACATGCACACATGTGTACACACCCATGCACACAAATACATGCACACACATGGGCCTGCACACATATGCACACTCACCCAAAATTAATACATGCCAATGATGATACATTCATTTATTTGCAGTACTATCTAACATCTCCACATTTTAATTTCCTAAGGAATGCCATCCCCACTAAGGCCTCTAACGGCACTTTGGTTTTACATAGCAGAGTCCCATCAGTGGGAAACCATTGATTCCAGAAAGATCAGATCAGATCAGTCACTCAGTCGTGTCCTACTTTGCGACCCCATGAATAGAAAGGTGGTATGTTGATTCATAATATGATAAAAAGTTAAAATAGTCAAAATGAATGATTCTCTGAATTATAAAAAAGTCAAGAATCATAGAAAATTGTATAAAAATTCCTTTTCCGGAGGGGTTTGTGTTTTGTTCTAATGGTTCCGAGCGCTCACTGACAGAATCTCTTATCAAAACCTGGAGCCTCCTGATAAAGAACTAGTGATTAGGGGAAGGGGTAAAATGGGAGACGTGGATTAGCAGACACACACTGCTCTATAAAATAGATATCCGGGGCTTCCCTGGCGGTCCAGGGGTTAAGAATCCGCCTGCCAGTGCAGGGGACACGGGTTCCATCCCTGGTCTGGGAAGAGTCCACGTGCGGCGAGGCAACTAAGCCCGCGCACCACTAGAGGGCCCCCTGCTTACCACGACTAGAGAAAGCCCGCACCGCAGTGAAGACCCAGTGCAGCCATGGATCAATAGACAAGATTATAAAAAAAGAGAGAGACAACAAGGACCTACTGTAGAGACAGGGAACTATATTCAATATCTGGTGATAATGTATAACGGAGGAGAACCTGAAGAAGATACATGTCCGAGTCACTTTTCAGGTGTTCACTTCACTTTGTAACACCTGAAACTAACGTGACATTGCAAGTCAACTATATGTCAATTAAAAAATAATTTTAGAGTTAGTGATTAATGGTGAGTTTAGAATCAAATTATTCAAAATCTGAATGACTTAATGAAGAGACACCCAGTTTGAATAATAGATGGGATATCATAAGGGCTTCCCTGGTGGCTCAGATAGTAAACAGTCAGCCTGCCAAGGCAGGAGACACGGGTTCGATCCCTGGGTTCGGATGATCCCCCGGAGAAGGAAATGGCAACCCACCCCAGTATTCTTGCCTGGAGAATCCCATGGACAGAGGAACCTGGCAGGCTACAGTCCACGGGGTTGAAAAGAGTCGCACATGACTTAGCGATTGAACAACAACAACAACAACACACGTTCTAACCGGGCTTGTTGAATAAGCAACCACGTTGTCTGAACCCTCAGAGCTGGTGAGAACAGAACCTACTGAGGAGGTCTGGGGGCAGAGTGTGGGTGACACTGAGGTTGGGTCGCTTCTTGAATCTGAATCCGAACCAGACCACAGAGTAAAGGTAACAACATTCAGCCAAAAAAGGGAAGGGGTGGAGAAAGAGCTAGACAAATGCAAACTCTTGTTATTATTTATCCCCCTTTTTTTTGGGGGGGGGGCTTCCCAGGTGGCGCTAGTGGTAAGAACTTGCCTCCCAATGCAGGAGATGTAAGAGATGCAGGTTCAGTCCCAGGAAGATGCCCTGGAGAAGGAAATGGCCACCCACTCCAGTATTCTTGCCTGGAGAATTCCTGGAGAATCTCACCAGAGGAGCCTGGCAGGCTACAGTCCATGGGGCTGCAAAGAGTCGGACTGAAGCGACTTAGCATGCATGCATCCCGTTTTTTTGAACACATGTATCATTGTTTTCTTTCCCAACAAGAAAAATAATTGAGAGGCACGTTTACTGCTTTTTCACTTAAAAATCCACCCACAGCACCTTGCATGCATGCTCCTTCCATGACAACATGCATAGGTTTGTGGCAGGTTCCACGGGGCCCTGCCCTCTGCCAATAGTGCCCCTCCCCCCCCCCACTGACTTTCCTACCTGGGGTGACATGGTTTAAAAATGAGTGACAGGTCTGGTCGGCAGTCAACGGTGGGCAGGGTTGCCTTGTCTGAGTGTCTGCACGTGGGTGAGTTTCGACACAGGGTGTGTGGCCCATCTCATCTTGATTTGAGGGAGGAAATGAGGCGGATGGCTGTTTTCATGCAGAAAGGGAAGTGCTTTTCAGAGGACAGTGACTGACCGAAGAGCCTGGCTTCCTGCAGCCTGCCGGGGGCCCTCTGGGGCAGCCACGCCGCCCCTTTCCTGGGTTCCCTTTTTCTTGGAGGAGCTGGTCAGCTGGGCTGGGGGCGCAAGGGGGGTGGTCTGGGCAGATGTGGGGCTTGGGTCAAGACTCCTAAGGCACGAGGACCTTGATGCTGGGAAGGATTTCAGACACCAACAGCCTGGCTGTCTTCTCCTTGAACAGAAGCAACCACTGGGGCTGAGGGCCCCGCGGGCTTGAATGCAGCAAGACCTGGGACCGGCCACAGGCCTGAGCGCTTGGACAGACTGACCCCTCGGACAGGACATCACTGCCCTCCATCTCTATCAGACCTTGCCTTGCTGACCCCAGCATCCCGAGGAGGTCCCTTCCTGAACACCCAGCTCTGCCTGTGAGCCTGGCTTTGGTGCCCTAGGCTCAACAAGCCCCTCTCTGGGGCTGTGACTCTGAGAAACCCCGGGTCTCTCCCTCCCTCCGCGTCGGACCCCCCTCCCCAGTCTCCTCCTCACAAGGCCGGCCCCTCCCCTGGGTGTCGTGATGGTAGGACTCAGGGGGCGGGGGCGCCAGGCCACCCCTGCCTCGTCATAGGGCCCGTGTCCTGTGAGCCCCGTGGGGTGCAGGCAAGAATCCAGCCACCGTCCCAGACCCGTCGGGTTCTGTGCACACTCGCCAGTCCAAGAAGCCCCGCCCACCCACGTTGGACAAACGTAATTGTTTCCTTAGTTCACCCACATCTGTAGACTGAAGGCTTTCGGTTTAGAAGTGATCTGAGCCAGCTGGGAGGCAGGGTGAGCATGGAGAGTGCAGCCCAGGGTCACAGGATACGGGGAGTGGGGTGGGTGGGGGTTGGCAGAGACCAAGCTTCACAGTTGAGGTGTGCATCTACCCCGGAGGGCGTGAGGGAGGCGGGACCGAGAGCCTGTCTGGGCGCCTCCTGATGGAACAATGTGATGTTGACAGGAGAGTTTTCTTTCTCCTTTTGCGCTGGGAAATCTAAGTGTTTGAGCGAGGAAATGAGCGCTTTGAGTACTGTCAGCCTGTTAGGACCAGAAGCGGTGCAGGGAAGTTTCTCCACCAATACCCGACCTTGTGGTCTGGTTATTTATGTAATTATCCATGTATCTATGTAACCATGTATCTGTGTATTTACCTATATAGCTATGTATGTTTCTGTGTAGCTGTTTACCTATGTGTCTATGTAACTATCTATATATTTAAGTGTCTATGCATCATCTAGCTACTTATCAATCAATTCACCTATTTATCTACCTATCATGTTTCTATCTATGATGAGTTAATACTATGCCTGCTTCATCCAGACTCAGGTTGAGTCTGGTTATGACAGATCTTGCTAGAAACACTTATCTGTGTAATTGTTTTGTTCATTTAGTTTTTCTATGACACCAGACCTTGCTTGAGGGCAGGGAATACATGGGTTTTTTCTCAATTTTATCTCCTCATTTCCTGGGATGGCCATGGGTTGACATGCTTAAATATTTCTTTAGTGAACAGGGATAAGATTGCTGAATGGTGAAGGATGAACAAAAGGGCAAGTCATGGAGCGGTTAAGGTGAGTGATCTTGAGCAGTCAGAGAAGAGACGATGTCATTGGAAAAAACAAACCCAAAACACCTCATGGCATTTTCCAGTCCCTGAATTGCTGTGAGTTACCCTGGAAGCACGACCCAAGACAAGGATGGAAGTGTAGGTAGTTTATCTGAGAAGCAAGAAGGCCGAGTGGGGCAGGGAGAGTGTGAAGGAAAGGAATTCCTGGTAGAGAAGCCTGAGGTCCATGCAGGAGGTGATGGCAGGGGACTCCACCAGGACCTCGGAGAGTGTAGAGAACGCCCTGCAGGGTCTTCCCTCCAAAGGCAGTGACACTTGGGAATGTATTCATGGGCTTCTGTTCCCCACTGCTTGGAATCGTCCCAGGGATGGCTACGTTCTTCAAGGTCGGGCTGAAAGTGGTTCTGACACCTACAGAGCCATCAACCACATCAAAAACGAAAGGGCAGGTCACCACAGGGATCTGAACCAGAGGCTAAAAACACATGCTTGAAAACCTCTGTTCAACGGATTGAATCCAGTCTGTGAACTTGACTTCACCCCTTCCAAAACCCTCTGCATCTTTGCCTTCTGGACCGGAAGACAATGCCTCTTTCAGTCCCTACTTCCTCTTTTCCCTCCCAACCAGCGTTTCAGTTCGGAAGTCAGATGGTCTTCTCACCCTTTGAGGAGAACAGAGCGGAACGATGGTTACTAACCTCCTAGATCAGACCACAACTCTAGGTCACTTCAGGCCGTACCAGTAGAAACTGCTGAAAGTCTAGCCTCAGAGGTCAGCAGCAGTTAATGCACTGGGAGTGGCCTGGGCCCCTGCCTCGACTAGGGGCACAGAGCCCAGATGAGGGGGGCCTCGAGGAGAGCTGGCCTGCTAGATGGAGGGAGCAACATGCGAGAACATTCTGGAAGGCCAATGGGAAGACGGGCAGTAACCAAAGGGCTGCCTGTCAGGGCGTCATCTGGTTCCATCAGCCCTTAAGGAAACGTCCCGAATCCTGGCCACAGAGAAAGAGCTCATTCCTGTTGTTTTCATGATGGTTTTACACTTTTAGATTCTTATTTTGTACTGTTACAGGCTCCCCAAATTAGACATATCTTTACAATTCTTGCATTTACACAGAATTTTCACTGTTCTCTAGGTGCCAGGAAACCAGGCCAGTTGTCCCCTCCCTGCCAAAACAAACAAACAAACAAAAAAAGGGGAATATTAGAAGACTCAGGCCCATCACCACTTGTTTTTGCTTGCTTGTTTTCACTGAATTTTTGGCAGTGCAAGCCCTGTCCTCACAGGAATTCGATGTGTTCTTCTCTGGTGGGGACATTGAGGGGCAAACAGAGCGGGAGAGGAGGGATGAGACAGTTCTTGCAAGACCCTGGACACCAGGGAGAACTTGTATGTGTAGACCTGGGGGGAGCTGGGCCACCTGGGGACGGGGGGAGGGGAAGGGGAGGGGAGGGGAGGGGAGGGGGGGGGAGGGAGGGGGGGGGAGGTGGAGGGGGGGGAGGGAGGAGGCAGAGGGAGGCAGCTGACTGCAGGGAGCAGAGGGAAGCGGACTGGAGAGTCCTCGAGACACCGCAGTGAGAGTCACTCAGCCATCAAAAAGTCAGACTTGTAGTCACTATAGAATTAATTTCTATGAACCAACCACTTTCAGATCCACAAAGAAATCCCAGCTTCCCCTGAGTAGGAATAACCAAAACAACAGCAGAGGAAAATTCCAAGGGATGAATGTAATACAAACTGTGCAAAACTGAGCCCATGTAAGTGTCTATCTTTCAAACATTCCTGAGTGGCACAAAAATCAGATTTGAAGAAGTGAAGAGCTACATCCGATCCTTGGACAGCATCCGTGGACATGACAAATATGCCAGTTCTTCTTCAGCTAATTTATAAATGAGCCCCAGTCTTCAAAATGCACTAACAAGCATTTTTTCAAAAACTAGACAAATTGATACTAAACTTTATATGGAAAAATAACAACTAGGAAACACTAGTTGAAGCAGTATGACAGTATAACAACTAGAGAAGCAGTATGCAGGCAGAAGGGATGAGCTCAACCAGAAGTTAAAACACACCACACAGGGACTTCTCTGCTGGCCGAGTGGTTAGACTTCGCCTTCCAATGCCCCGGGTTCCATCCTTTGTAGAGCAGTTAAGATCCCATATGCCCAACAGCCAAAAAGCCAAAACAGAAAGAGAGACAATATTGCAACAAACTCAACAAAGGCTTTAAAATTGGTTCACATTAAAAAATTTTAAAAACATTTTTTTAAATAGCACATACACAATAGAGCCTCTGAGTCATGAGGCAGTAAGAAAGCCTAGGTGCATCTCCTTAGTCTGGGAAAAGAAACAAGAAAGAATCAGCCGTATTCCTCAGGTATTTCAAAGCAGTGGGGTATTATACACAGTGTGGTTTACATGCAAACGGATGCTCTGGGAGAAGACATGTGGCTACAGCACAAGGTCAGTAGCTGCTAATATTATTAAGTGAATGTTTAATGAGGAACGTGGTATGTTCAAACTCTCAGAGTATCAATATCTCCCCGCACCCCAGTGACTGATCACAAAGGGCAAACCACAGCTTCACTCTGGGGAAACCCAGGGCACGCCGAGTGCACCCGCAATCCCTGATAAGAAGAAACAAGGACAGCACGGCTTGGCTGGTACTCTGCCCCCAGTGCACAGCCCGCATCTGACCAGAGTGGTCTGGCTCCTGTGCTGTGTGCCTCATGCCTCCTTTCTCGGCGGCTCCCCCTCTCCCAGCGCCCAGCACCGGCACCGGTCTCATCACCCTTGTGAGGGGAGGAGCCCGGGTCTCTGGTTGGGAGACTGATGGAAACTTCACTGTGTCCAGACAGGTGGCCCTGAGCCAGAGACTCGAGAGGAACACAAGCCATTCAAGACCAGGAGGGGCTCAGACCTTGGGCAGGAGCCGCTGATCTTCTGACCGCCCAGCCCTAAGCCCAGCACTGGGCTCTCATCACCTCATGGCACATTTGGACCAAGCCTGGAGCACATGTCTGGGTTTATGATGGGTGGAAATTGTTTGCTGAACAAAAAGGATTCTTACATCTTCTGTGGGATGGCCTTGGAGACTGACATGTAGGGGAAGAGCTGCTCGACTTCTGGTGAAAATTTCAGCATTGAAACGCACGCTGGGGGTGACGGGCACCTGCCCACGGCATCCTCATGGTCAGCGTGGCCTCCCAGGCTCTGTCATCCTGTCCCTCTGATCAGTCCAGGGTGGGCAGGAGAGTCGCTGTGATTTCAGCACTCGTCACCCTGCTCAGCCCCACTCCATGGGGAAGGAGAGTGAGTCATGTGTTTATTATCATCATTTGGTTATTTGAGGATGAGCCTTGAATTTCCCTTTCAGATCCCCTAACACGCCTTCTCAGTGGTGGAGATAGGGAGACAGTCCTGGATTATCCGGGGAACAGGGGGTCCCCTGTCACCACCAAGGTCCTTATGGGTGAAACAAGGAGGCAAGGAAGACACAGCCAGAACACATGTGACTTGAGAGCAGAAGCTGGAGAGCTGTGACTGCCGGCTTTGAAGATGGGAGGGGTGATGCCAGGGAGAGGGTCGTTTGTAGAAGCTTGAGAAGGTGAGGGGAGACATTTCCCCCGAGTGACTGGGAGGAACGCAGCCTGACGACACTGCGGTTTTAATGCCGGGGTTTCCAGTGTGGACTTCTGACCTCCAGAGTGGAAGGTAATTACTGTGTCGGTTTAACTCGGTGACTTCCAGCAGCTGCTCTGTAGCCACAGGAAGCAAACACACAGAGTATCTGAGGGGGTTTTGGTGGCCGTTGCTGTTTGCTTCTTTGTTTGCCAGTCTGAACTCTGCAAGCTCAGGGTCTGAATCTGTCGTGCCCAGAGACGTACCTCTAAGCCAGGCACATGGCCAACACCGAGAAATAGGTGCAGATGCTTGGGGGGAGAAAAGCCATCAGACCAGGAAGGCTTAGGGCAGCTTAGAGTTACGGGAGGCCCCAGAAGTGGTCTGAAATGTCTGTCGAACCCACTGCCCACTCCAGCCTCAGCCTGCAGAAACTAGGGCCCGGCTCTGGGGAGGGTCGGTCCCTTCCTGCGGGGATGCTGATGTGACAATCGCATGACAGGAAGCACCAGCCCTGGAGAGGACACACCCTGTGGTCTGTCTGTCCAGAGGACACCTAGGTCTCCTCCATCCTCACAGCCTGGACCGCAGGGAGGAGACGCCATGGCCCCCGCGCTCCCCGCCCTGCTCTGTCTCGGTGAGATGAGGAGGCGCAGGGGGAGCCCTGGTCTGGAGGGACCCCCCCCCAGCAAGCCTGCTCCGTCAGGGGACCCCAGGGCCCAGGAGGCTCCCGGGGAGGAGAGGCGCTGCTCAGATCTGAGGGCAGACCTTTCACAGGGCGCTCTCTTCCAGGGCTGAGTGTGGGCCTGAGGACCCAAGTGCAGGCCGGTGAGTCTGTCTCAGGGCCTGGCTCCCTCCTCTCGTGGGGACAAGGGTCACCCCCAGGCTGTGGGCAGGGGGAGGGCAGCTCGGGGCTCATGGAGGGGGAGTCTGGGAGGTCTGGGCTGAGAGCCAGGGCCTGGGGTGGACGCCTGGTGAGCCCGCCTCTGATTTCCTTCCAGGGACCCTCCCCAAATCCACCATCTGGGCTGAGCCCGGCTCTGTGGTCCTCTGGGGGAGCCCTGTGACCATCTGGTGCTGGGGGACCCTGTGGGCCCAGGGGTTCCGTCTTGATAAAGAGGGAAGCCCGGTTCTCTGGGACAGACAGAAACCCCTGGAGCCCCGGGACAAGGCCAGGTTCTCCATCCAACACATGGGACAGGACCACGCAGGGAGCTATCGGTGCTACTACAGCACCCCCACTGGCTGGTCAGAGCCCAGTGACCCCCTGGAGCTGGTGGTGACAGGTGAGGGACACTCGGGGGCCTCGGGCTCTGCCCTCGAGAAGGGGGTCTGCTCTCAGGGGCTGTCCCTCTCACAGCCCAGCCCTGGGGAGGGGAGGGGAGGGGAGGGTGGGGCCCCACGGAACCAGCTGCCTCCTTCTCTCCTAGGATCCTGCACGGCAAACCCAGCCTCTCAGCCTTGCCGAGCCCTGTGGTGACCTCAGGAAGGAACATGACCCTCAAGTGCGGCTCCCGTTGGGGATTTAACAGATTCCTTCTGACCAAGAAAGGAGAAGATGAGGTCTCTTGAACACTGGATGGACAGTGAAGCCCCGACGGGCAGACCCAGGCCCTGTTCCCAGTGGGCCCTGTGACCCCCGGGCACGGGTGGATGTTCAGATGCTACGGCTTTTACAGGGACACCCCCCGGGTGTGGTCGGCCCCCAGCGACCCCCTGGAGCTCCTGGTCCCAGGTGAGGAATCCCGTCCTGACCCCATACATTTGTGCAGACAAGACAATGTACTGGGGTCTCTGCTCCCAGGGGAGCCCCTGTGAGAGGGTGGGGAGAGGAGCGTGGGGCTCACAGGACAGACACACAGACTGAGACACAGCGAGGCCTGGGGCCGGGACGGGAGAAGGGGGGTCCATGTGGGAAGCAGTCCCTACAACCCAGTGCGTGTCTCTCCCCAGGGCTGTCTGGGAAGCCCTCCCTCCTGATCCCACAGGGCCCTGTCGTCACCTCTGGACAGAACCTGACCCTCCAGTGTCGCTCTGACGTCGGCTACACCAGATTCGCTCTGTCCAAGGAGGGGGGACAGGACCTCCCCCAGCGCCCTGCCCAGAGGCCCCAGGGTGGGCTCTATCAGGCCTACTTCCCCCTGGGCCCCGTGGGCACCTTCCACAGGGGCCAGTACAGATGCTACGGTGGACACGGCCTCTCCTCCGAGTGGTCGGCCCCCAGTGAGACCCTGGAGCTGCTGGTGGCAGGTGAGGAGCCAGCAGGTCAGTCGGGGACCAGACTCTGCACAGGCCCCACCGGGGAGCCCCAGGGGTGAGGCTGGGACCAGGGGGAGGGGTCCCAGGGAGGGACAGAGAGACTCGGAGAAACAGAGACAGCACTGAGGGGCCAGAGAGGCCCGCAGAGTCTAGCTCAGAACCCGCGGGCCGGTGCCCGCACCCCCTTCCTCTCTGCAGGATGGCTCAGAGACAGCCCCTCCCTCTTGGTGCAGCCGGGCCCCTAGGTGGCCCTGGGGGAGACCGTGACCCTGCTGTGTCAGTCAGGAGAGAGGACGGACACCTTCCTTCTGTCCAAGGAGGGGGAAGCCGATCGCCCCCTGCGTCTGCGCTCCCAGGACCAAGACGGGCGGTACCAGGCCGAGTTCTCCTTGAGCCCTGTGACCTCAGCCCACGGGGGCACCTACAGGTGCTACCGCTCACTCAGCACAGACCCCTACCTGCTGTCACAGCCCAGTGAGCCCCTGGCGCTCGTGGTCTCAGGTGAGGCCCTGGTCTGTCCGTCTCACTCGGCAGCTCGGGGCTCTGCCCTGGGAGCGCCAGGCGGTGGTGGAGGAGGGGGCGCTAAGGGAGGGGCCCCTTGCTTGAGGGGCCTCGGAGCCCGCGCCCTGCCCCTTCTTCCCGCACTGGGGTCTCGGAGGGCCAGGTGGGCAGTGTGAGGGTCTCGGGGAGGCCACAGGGCCGTGCATGGCAGAGGGGAGTGAGGTGGGGACCCTGGGTCAGCCCGGCGTACGCCTTCCTGGGCTTATTCCCAGGACCCAGTCTCCCAGCCACAGACCCAAATCCGAACCTGGGGAATCTCGAGGCTCTGTGCTCAGGGGAGAGAGCCCACCCCAGGGCGCCTTGAGATTCTGTGGGGGGACAAGGCCCCTCAATCGTCAAGGGCCGGCGGGGAGTCGGGCAGAGATGGCCTGGGAGCCACAGGCTGCAGGGGCCTGAGGCTGCTGGATGGGGGTCAGTCTGGGGAGGAGCAGGCCCGCCCCACCCCATCCTGCCCCCTCCCCGGGCAGAGTCCAGCCGGCAGACACAGAGGGCTGAGTGAGCGCCTGTGGTGGGCGGTGGTGGGTCCATGGGACCCCGCATACCACTGCTCAGGGGCGGCCCCCACCCCGGGACCCCACAGACCACAGCTAAGGGGCGGGCCCCACCCTGTGCTGTCTGAGCTCCGGCAGCTCAGGGTCCTGACAGGAACGTCTGAGACAGTAAGATAGAGAGGCCCCGGGAGGCTCCCGAGGAGGACATGGCCCACCCACAGCCTCTCTTCAGGACACTCGGGCCCCGCTGACACCCTCCCCCAGCACCGCAGTCAGACTTGCGAGTGGGGATGAGGACACTGTCCCCGTCAGGGGCTGGGCTTGGGGCCACGTCCTCTCACGGGATGCAGGTGCCCTGGGTGCACACCCCGGTTCTGGGTAACGGGGCCTGCGCTGACCTGTGCGCCCTCATCCCAGACTACACGGTGCAGAATCTCATCCGGATGGGCCTCGTGGCCTCGGTCCTGCTGCTCCTCGGGGTCCTGCTCTGCCAGGCTCGGCACGACCACGGAGGAGCCCTAGATGCGGCCCGGAGCTGAGCACCGAGGCCTCGCACTGCCCGAAGCTCAGCATCCCGGGACGCCAGCTTCCCGCCTGGGAGCTTCTGGAAGAGCCTCTGTGGTGCGTGCTGGGTGCGCTGTCTGCAGAGACCCTGGGGGAGAGATGTGAGATGCTCCGCGGGGGCGGGAGGAGGCCCCTGGGGGCTCAGCCTCTGCTCACAGGGGTCCCCCTCCCTCCTGGGGAGGACGCCCCGACTCCCGGCTCCTACCACCCCCGGGCCTGAGGCTCATCCCAATGGCAGGAGCAGGTCCTCACCCTGCACGCCGGCAGGCTCTGTCCACTCTCATGAAGGATGTGAACTTCATTTTTAATGCCCGCCGTCTCTGGTGTGTGCAATGACCTCCATCCCTTTGCTCTGAAACAGAACTTCATTTAAGTAACTGAATAAATGGGTGAAGGTGGGGCCCCATTGGGAACAGATGGATCCAGAACTCTTCCCTGAACCCCCCAGACCCCTCACGCCCTGCTCTCCTCATCAGGTGACACCCAGTGTCGTTTCTGCAGACACCATCACTGCGAGGGGACACCCTGGCGTTTGAAGTGACAGCCAGGTGCTCTGCTGGTAAACGGCTAAGGAATACAACAGTTTATAAAGAGCCCAGGTGTGCAAGCTGTGTGTCTCCTTTGGTGCAAACGCTCTCCGTGGCCAACCTCAAGGAGCCTGGGTGAACACGCTGAAGGCCCAGTGGGAAGGAAGGAGCAGGCTGACTTTCCCACAGGAGCGGGTCTAATCCAGCCAGCCCCTACCGATGGCCCCACGCGCACAGATGTGTCCTTTGTGTTAGGTTAGATCATTTCCATGTCAGTTTCAAGCCCCACTTTCCATGAAATCAGATGCCAAAACCTTAATCCATTCAGATGAGAGGGAAAGAGAAAACAATGCAAGTACCAGTTGCGGGAGAAAACATGGAGCACTTTGGCTCCAATACCTTACAGCTTGGAGTGCAAATTGCCTCAGTAATTTGAGGAGGAAATAACAACCATCAGTTAAAAGGGAGAGACACACAGCCCCCACCCAGAGTTATGTAACCGAGGGGGAAATTGTGCCTAACCACCAGTACACATGCAGGAGAGTAAGGACAGAGGGTCGCTCATATCAGACAGATCACAGAAAACAACCTCACAAACATGAATGCTTTGGTGTATACATGCGATGGAGCTTTAAAATTTCATTTTAAAAAATATTTTATTGATCTATTTGGCTGCGTCAGGTTCCAGTCGCAGCATGTGAGATCTTGTTGCCTCGTGTGGGATCTTTCACTGCAGACCCTAGTTGTGGTGGGCAGGCTCCAGGGAGCGCGAGCTTCAGTAGTCACAGCACACGGGTTTAAATTGCCCCTCGGCACTTGGGGTCTTAGTTCCCTGACCAGGGATGGAATCCATGTTGCCTGCATTGGAAGGTGGATTCTTAACCACTGGACTGCCAGGGAAGCCCTGCAACGGACTTCTATATGAGAGAAAAGTTGAACTGCCACAGTAATACAGACCAACTTTCAGGCATGTTGTCCGTCCAGGGAGGTGACCCCTGCCCCTGGTGGTGACAGGTAAGACGGAGGGGTGGGTCCCTGGGTCCCTCCCATGGGAGCCTCCTCATGGGCAGAGGAGCAGAGTGTGGGCTCAGGAGGCCCCTCCCCTCCCAGCGCACACCTGGGGTCACTGGGTGGAGGTCCCCCTTTAACACAGCCCCTCGCCCCCAGGAGTGTACAGGGCGCCCTCCCTGTCTGCCCAGCCCAGCCCTGTGGTGGCCGCAGGAGGCAGAGTGTCCCTCATATGCAGTTCACAGTATGCAGCGGGCTCTCTGCATCTGCTGAAGGAGGGAGGCGCTGACCCGCTCCGACACAAGACGTCAAGGAGCTATGGGAACCAGGGCCGGGAACAGGCTGTGTTCCCTGTGGGCCCCGTGACCACCTCCCACGGGGGGACCTACAGGTGCTATGATGCTCCCAGCATTCAGCCCTATCTGTGGTCGCGCCCCAGTGACCCTCTGCATCTCCAGGTCACAGGTGAGGCCCCCAGGCCCCTCTATTTCCTAGACAGACCCCTGACCTAAGCCTTATGCCCCATGAGCCCTGGGAGAGACAGGGGCAGGGACACTGGGATCCTGGGGCAGGACGTGGGCGGGAGCCTCGGGAGGGAGTGGGGACAGCTCTCTCTGCAGCCCCAGGAGCAGGGCTGGTGTGCAGCCCTGTGCCTCCATGCCCTGTCTGCAGGCCTGTCCTGGGCACCTTCCCTGTCCTCCCAGCCTGGCTTGCTCGTGCTCGCCGGAGACAACCTGACCCTCCAGTGTCGCTCAGAGGCCGGCTTTGGCAGCTTCGCTCTCACCAAGGACGAGGGGCTCAGCCCGCCCCTCCGTCTAGAAGGGCAGCAGAGCCCCGACTTCCCTCTGGGCCGCGTGAGCCGCGCCCACGGGGGCCAGTACAGATGCTACAGCGGACACAACTCCTACGCGTGGTCGGCTCCCAGTGCCCTCCTGGACATCCTGATTGCGGGTGAGGAGCCCCTGTCCTGGTCCAGGTCCCGACTGTCTGCTCAGGGCACTGGACGAGGGTCGGCCCTGGTGGTGACGGGTCCGGGGAGAGGGTCCTGGAGCAAAGGCCCAGGTGGGGCAGGGGTCTGGGGGGGAACGTGAAAACAGGAGTGAGAGGCACGGAGATTAAGGAGACGCACACAGACGGGCTGAGAGGAGCTGGGAGGGTCACAGGGAGGCCCCCTGCTCAGAGTCCGGGGTGTGGGGAGGGGCTCTCTGCTCATCACCCCCGTCCCCCCAAGGAATGCACAGGAAACCCTCCCTCTCCGCCCGCCCGGGGGCCTCAGTGCCCCAGGGAGAGAATGTGACCCTGCAGTGTCGCTCTGAGGTCCGGTCAGACACTTTCCATCTGTCCAAGGAGGGGTCGCTCGCTGCTCCCCAGCACCTTCGTCTGCAGGACCCGGCTTCCACCCGTTCAGGCCAACTTCACCCTGCGTGCTGTGACCTCGGCCCACAGTGGGACCTACAGGTGCTACAGCTCACACAGCACCGCCCCCCACCTGCTGTCGCTCCCCAGCGACCCCCTGGAGCTCCAGGTCTCAGGTGAGGGCCCAGCCCTGGTCCTCTGCATCCTCCAGGTCAGGCCAGGGCCCTGTTCCCAGGGGAGCTCTGGGCTGAGTGGGAGTAGGGGGTCACAGAAGGTGGGGATCAACTCTGAGGGGGCCGGAAAGAGCCAGAGGCCTCCCTTCCCTGCCCGTCCTTGCCCTCATCCCAGGCGTCCAGACCCGCTCCTGATGATGGAGCTGAGCTACACAGGCCTCAGGGTCAACCAGTAGGACTCAAGGCCAGAGCCCTCGGTCCCCACCCTCCTCTGGTCTCCAGTCTTCATGGCCCCTCGCCCAGAGAGCAGCACAAGAGAGGGGCTAACAGAGCCCGTGGCCCCCAAGGGAGCAAGCGGACAGGCCCTGGCTCAGCTGGTGTCCCGGGGGACCGTGGGGCTCCTGGGAATGAGACATGGATGAAGGGTGGGGTTCATGCAAGGGGGGATGCTAGGGCCCAGCCTGGGGGAGGGCAGCCCCTGTCCTGACCCCCAGGAGCTCTGAGGATCAGCTCCTTTCTCCCAGGGGGGAGGCCCCCAGAGCAGTCAGTGAGGGAGGGGGTGGTGGGTCCATGGTGGCCAGAGCTGTCACACCCTAGTGATCCCCTCGAGTTTGTGGTCTCAGGTGAGGGGCCAGATGCTGTCCTGTCTGAGCTCAGAGTCCTGTCCTCAGAAATGCCTGAGACAGTCAAAATGAGTTCACATGGGGATGGGGCGCCACAGGGAAAGACACAGAACCAAGAGAGGGGTCTCCCCAACTCCTCACCCACACCACTCACTTTATGCTTCTCAGGAGCCCCTGACAGTATCAGCCCACCACAAAACAAATCAGACTCCAAGAGTGGTGAGTAAGACAAAGTCTGTTACAGGGCTGGGCTGGGGGCCACATCATCTCCCGGGAGGCAGGTGCCCTGGGCCCACACCCGGGTTCGGGAGTGATGGGCCTGCGCTGACCTGTACGCCCTCACCCCAGACTACACGGTGCAGAATCTCATCCGAATGGGCCTCGCGGCCTCGGTCCTGCTGCTCCTCGGGGTCCTGCTCTGCCAGGCTCGGCACGACCGCGGAGGAGCCCGAGACGTGACCCAGAGCTGAACACGAGGGCCCTGCACCGCCTGGAGCGCTGGAGCCCAGGATGCAAGCTTCCGGCCTGGGAGCTTCTGGAAGAGCCTCTGCGGCGCGTGCTGGGTGCGCTGTCTGCAGAGACCCTGGGGGAGGGACGCGCCGCGGGGCGGGAGGAGGCCTGGGTGTCCCCGGGGGGCTCGGCCTCTGTTCACCGGGGCCCACTCCCTCCTGGGGAGGACGCCCCAACTCTCGGCTCCTCTCACCCCCAGCCCGAGGTGCATCCCACATGGCAGAGGCGGGTCTTCATGCTGCACGCCTGCAGGCTCTGTCCGCTCTCATGGAGGACGTGAGCCTCATTGTTAATGCCCGCCGTCTCTGGTGTGCGCAATGACCTCCATCCCTTCTCAGAAACAGAACGTCGTTTAAGTAACTGAATAAATGGGTGGAAGTGGGGCTCCGTTTGGAACAGATAGATCCTAAACTCTTCCCTGAACCCCACTCTGGACCCCTCAAGCCCCTCTCTCCTCGTCAGATGGCACCTGGTGTCGTTTCTGCAGACACTGTCAGTATGAACAAACACGTTGTCGTTTGAAGTGAGTCAGGTGTTGTGCTGGTAAATGGTGTTAGCAATATATCTACTTTGTAAAAAGCCCAGATTTGTGGTTTTTGTCTGTTTCTTCAGTGTAAACACTCTTCGTGGCCAACCTCAAGGTGCTCGGGTGAATGTGCTGAAGGCAGGCTGGGAAGGAGCAGACTGACTTTCCCCAAGAAGCGAGTCTGATCCAGCCGGCCCCTCACTGATGACCCCCATGTGTACAGATTTGTCCTTTATATTAAACATCATGGTTAGATAATTTCCACTTTTTGCCCCAGTTTCCATTAAACCAGATGCCAAAATATCCTAGTTCATCTATAAGAGAGGGAAAGATAAAATGAGGGAAGAGAAAACAACTGTAGGAGAAAATGCTGAGTATGCTGAATCCTGGCACATCACTGGGAGGTGTACTAATTACTCCAGTCAGTTTGGAGACTCAATAACAATTACCAGTTGAAAGGAAGAGACCCAGCTCTGGTCCACAGTTATATAACCTAGAGGAAAACATCTGCATAACCATGAGTGTATGAGCAGGAGCATATGGACAGATAGATGGATTGCTCATATTAGAAAAAAATTACAGAAATCAGTCCCACCAAAAATGAATGATTATATGACAAAATTTTATATGACAGAAAAATTCACAAAGTTAAACTTCTACAGTAACACAGTTCAATTTTTAAGTATGATGGTGAATAAGTGAAATAAAACTATAGGAGCATATTCCATCACATCAAATCCAAAAGGTGACAACAAGGGGCCCAAATAAACAAAGTAAGAAATGAGAGAAGAGAAATAACAATTGATACCACAGAAATACAAAAATTCATAAGAGAATATTAAGAAAAACAAATTGGACAACCTGGAAGAAGTGGACAAGTCTCTAGAGACATACAGCCTGCCAAAACTCAATCAAGAAGACATGGGTAATATGAAAAGGCTGGTCACTAGAAGTGAAATAGAATCTATCATATTAAAAATAAAAACTCCTTGCAAACAAAAGTCCAGAACTGGATAGCTTCATACAGGAATTCTACCAAGCTAAGAATAATTTATAATACTGATACTTCTTAACCTCTTTCAGAAGTTGAAGAGGAGGACACATCCCTAAAGTCATTCTATGAAGCCACTGTCACCTTGAAACCAAAACTAGAAAAAGCTAGGACCAAAACAGAAAAATTACAGGCCAAAGCTACCCACTGCAGTATTCTGGCCTGGAGAATTATATAGACTATACAGTCCATGGGATTGCAAAGAGTCGGACACGACTGAGTGACTTTCACCTCACTTCTATCATTGATGAATACAGATGCAAAAACCCTCAACAAAATATTAGCAAACTGAATCCAACAACACATTAAAAGGATCATACACCATGATCAAGTTGGATTCATTTCAGGGTCAGAAGAATGGTTTAATATACACAAATCAAAATGCTATACTACAACAACAAAAGACAAAAACCACATGATCGTCTCAACAGATCCAGAAAAAGCAGTTTATAAAATTCAACATCCATTCATGATAAAAACTCTTTCCAAAGGGGTATAGAGGGGAAAATTATTTATGACAAACCACAACCAATGTAATACTCAATGCTGAAAACCCAAAAATATTCCCACTAAACCCTGGAACAAGTCAAGGATGACCACCACTTTTATTCAACATAGCATTGGAAGTCTCTTCCCAATTTGGATATCTTTTATTTCTTTTTCTCATCTAATTGCTATGGCTGGGATTTATATATCATTACATGCAGATGACATGATACTTCATATACCATGAAAACCCTGAAGACTCCAAACAAAAATACTATGAATTCAAAGAGGTATTAGCATACAAGACCAACATACAGAAATCTGTTGCATTTCTTTACATTAACAATGAAATATCAGAAAGAGAAAGTAAAAAATCAACCCCTTTAAAAACTGCATAAAAATAATAAAATATGTAAGAATAAATCTGACAAAAGAGGTGAAAGACTACACTGAGAACTATAAAACATTAATAAAGGAAATCGAAGATTATTCAAAGAAATGGAAAGATATCCCTTACTCTTGAATTGGAAGAATTAATGTAGTTAAAACAGCCATATAACCCCAAGTAATCTAGAGATATAATGCAATCTCTATCCAGTTACCCATGGCATTTTAAAAAACAGAAGTAGAACAAATAATGCTAAAACTTATATGGAACAACAAAAGACTCAAAATTGCCAAAGCAATGCTGAGGAAAAAGCAGGAGGCATAACCCTCCCGGACTTGAGACAATACTACAAGGCTACAGTAATCAAAACAGCATGGTATTGGCACAAAAACAGACATGTCGCTGGGACAAAACAGTGAGTCTAAAAATAAAGCCACACACTCGTGGTCAAAAAAATCTTCAACAAAGGAGGCAAGGATATACAATAGAGACAAAACAATATTTTCAGTAAGTGGTGATGGGAAAAATGGACATTTCCCATCTCATCCCAGTGGTCTTTGAGGAGACCCTCTGGTGTCACGGCTTCTTCCTGAAGCCTCTCTGCTGCCATGAGGCAGCTTGTAGACCACCTTGGAGCCCTTTCCCAAGCTTTAGACCAAATGGAAACAATAAAGCTTTTTACAGCAAAAAAAAAAAAAAAAAGAAAGAAAGAAAGAAAGAAAATTAAACAATTAGAATCAAATTAGGGCTGCTCCTGGGCCCTGCCCTGCATCTCAGCCCTCTGTCACTCTTTTGGTTTGGATTTGGCATGAGGTGTAGGCAGAGTGTGTGGGATCTGGTGAGACTCACATATGGTCTGGAAAGTTCCAGAGCCTGCTGTCTGCTGGGCACCATCCTGCAGGGAGGGTGGAGTCCGGCCCTGGGTGGGACTGGGGCTGTTTTTCTTCCTGTGAGGCCACCGATGAGGAACTTGTAACACAGAGGCTGAACCTTGTCACACACCCCATGTGTCTGTCTGTCCTTCTAGGTCTGTGGGCTTTTTAAGTCATCTAAAGACTGAGGCAAATCATTCAATATCACAGTAATTCAAGTATATGCCCTGACCAGGAATGCTGAAGAAGCTGAAGTTGAACGGTTCTATGAAGACCTATAAGAATTTTTAAAACTAACACCCCCCAAAAGATGTCCCTTTCATTATAGGGGACTGGAATGCAAAAGTAGGAAGTCAAGAAACACCTGGAGTAACAGGCAAATTTTGCCCTAGAGTACAGAATTAAGCAGGGCAAAGGCTAATAGAATTTTGCCAAGAGAATGCACTGGTCTTAGCAAACACCCTCTTCCAACAACACAAGACAAGACTCTACACATGGACATCACCAAATGGCCAACACCGAAATCAGATTGATTATATATTCTTTGCAGCCAAAGATGGAGAAGCTCTATACAGTCAGCAAAACAAGACCAAGAACTGACTGTGGCTTAGATCATGAATTCCTTATTGCCAAATTCAGACTTAAATAGAAGAAAGTAGGGAAAACCACCAGACCATTCAGGCATGACATAAATCAAATCCCTTACAATTATACAGTGGAAGTGACAAATAGATTCAAGGGATTAGATCTGATAGAGTGCCTGAAAAACTATGGACAGAGGTTCGTGACATTGTACAGGAGACAGGGATCAAGACCATCCCCAAGAAAAAGAAATACAAAAAATCAAAATGGCTGTCTGAGGAGGCCTTACAAGTAGCTGTGAAAAGAAGAGAAGTGAAAATCAAAGGAGAAAAGGAAAGATATACCCATTTGAATACAGAGTTCCAAAGAATAGCAAGGAGAGATAAGAAAGCCTTCCTCAGTGATCAGTGAAAAGAAATAGAGGAAAATAATAGAATGGGAAAGACTAGAGATCTCTTCAAGAAAATTAGAGCTACCAAGGGAACATTTCATGCAAAGATGGGCTCAATAAAGGACAGAAATGGTATGGACCTAACAGAAGCAGAAGATCTTAAGGGGAGGTGGCAAGAATACACAGAACTGTACAAAAAAGATCTTCACGACCCAGATAATCACAATGGTGTGATCACTCACCTAGAGCCAGACATCATGGAATGTGAAGTCAAGTGGGCCTTAGAAAGCATCACTATGAACAAAGCTAGTGGAAGTGATGGAATTCCAGTTGAGCTATTTCAAATCCTGAAAGATGATGCTGTGAAAGTGCTGCACTCAATATGCCAGCAAATTTGGAAAACTCAGCAGTGGCCACAGGACTGGAAAAGGTCAGTTTTCATTCCAATCCCAAAGAAAGGCAATGCCAAAGAATGCTCAAACTACCACACAATTGCACTCATCTCACATGCTAGTAAAGTAATGCTCAAAATTCTCCAAGCCAGGCGTCAGCAATACATGAACCACGAACTTCCAGAAGTTCAAGCTGGTTTTAGAAAAGGCAGAGGGAACAGAGATCAAATTGGCAAGATCCGCTGGATCACTGAAAAAGCAAGAGAGTTCCAGAAAACCATCTATTTTTGCTTTATTGACTATGCCAAAGCCTTTGACTGTGTGGATCACAATAAACTGTGGAAAATTCTGAAAGAGATGGGCATACCAGACCACCTGACCTGCCTCTTGAGAAACCTGTATGCAAGTCAGGAAGCAACAGTTAGAACTGGACATGGAACAACAGACTGGTTCCAAATAGGAAAAGGAGTATGTCAAGGCTGTATATTGTCACCCTGCTTATTTAACTTCTATGCTGGGCTGGAGGAAGCAAAAGCTAGAACAAGATTCCTGGGAGAAATATCAATAACCTCAGATATGCAGATAACACCACTCTTATGGCAGAAATTGAAGAAAAACTAAAGAGCCTCTTGATGGAAGTGGAAGAGAGTTAAAAAGTTGGCTTAAAGCTCAACATTCAGAAAACTAAGATCATGGCATCTGGTCCCATCACTTCATGGCAAATAGATGGGGAGACAGTGGAAACAGTGGCTGACTTTATTTTTCTGGGCTCCAAAATAACTGCAGATGGTGACTTCAGCCATGAAATTAAAAGATGCTTACTCTTTGGAAGGAAAGTTATAACCAATCTAGATAGCATATTCAAAAGCAGAGACATTACTTTGCCAACAAAGGTCTGTATGGTCAAGGCTATGGTTTTTCCAGTAGTCATGTATGGATGTGAGAGTTGGACTATAAAGAAAGCTGAGCACACAAGAATGATGCTTTTGAACTGTGGTGTTGGAGAAGACTCTTGAGAGTCCCTTGGACTGCAAGGAGATCCAACCAGCCCATCCTAAAGGAGATCAGTCCTGGGTGTTCATTAGAAGGACTGATGCTGAGGCTGAAACTCCAATACTTTGGCCACCTGATGTGAAGAGCTGACTTATTGGAAAAGACCCTGATGTTGTGAAAGCTTGAGGGCAGGAGGAGAAGGGGTAAACAGAGGATGAGGTGGTTGGATGGCATCACCGACTCAATGGGCATGAGTTTGGGTAAAGTCTGAGAGTTGGTGATGGACAGGGAGGCCTGGGGTGCTTCAGTTCATGGGGTTGCAAAGAGTTGGACATGACTGAGCGACTGAAACTGAACTGTACTGAAAGAGTGGGGACCATGAGAGGCAGTGCCACAACACAGACCCTCACTGTCCTCAAGCCTGGGTCCTGAGAGACCCCAGGACACGGAAGTCTTAAAGGGGAAAGACGTTCCAGGGGAGGGGGATGCACTCAGCCGCAGATCTGACCGCAGTGTGCAGGGGCCCACACCAGACCTGCAACACCTACAGTGTGTGCTGGAGGATGGGTGCTGGCAGGAAGCTCTCTTCCAGGGCTGTGTTGGGAGCAGGGGGACCAGGTACGACCAGGTGAGTCCCCACCAGACCTCCTGCTCCCACCCAGCCAGCCCTCTGGTTACTCGGCCCCCACAGGACTCCAGTAACAAGGCCAGCTTCTCCATCAGGCCAGGAGCTCGAGCACTACCGGGCAGTGTCAGTGTGCATGTCAGAGTAGGAATGGCTGGTCAGAGCGGAGCAACCCCCTGCCCCTAGTGCTGACAGGTAATGTGGAGGGCGGGGTCCCTCCCACTGTGGGAGCCTCCTCACGGGCAGAGGAGCAGAGTGTGGGCTCAGGTGGACCCCTCTTCTCCCAACCCACACCCAGAGTCAGTGGGCTGGAGGTCCCCCTTTGACACAGCCCCTCCCCCGAGGAGTGTACAGGGTGCCCTCTCTCTCCCCCAAGCCCGGCTTGCTCATGCTCCCTGGAGACAATCTGACCCTCTGGTGTCGCTCAGAGGCCAGCTTTGGCAGATTCGCTCTGACCAAGGACGAGGGGCTCAACCCTCCCCTCCGTCTAGAAGGTCAGAAGAGCCCGGCTTCCCCCTGGGCCATGTGAACAGCACCCACGGAAAGTGTTAAGTGAAAGTGTTAGTCACACAGCCATATTGGACTCTTTGCGACCCCATGGACTGTAGTTGACCAGGCTCTGCTGTCCATGGAATTGTCCAGGCAAGAATACTGGAGTGGGTTGCCATTTCCTTCTCCAGCACCCACGGGGGCCGGTACAGATGCTACAGTGGACACAACCTCTCCTATGTGTGGTCGGCCCCCAGCGCCCCCCTGGGCATCCTGATGACAGGTGAGGCGCCCCTGTCGTGGCCCGGGTCCCGACTGTGTGCTTAGGGCACTGGACCAGGGTCAGCCCTGGTGGTGACGGGTCCAGGGAGAGCGTCCTGGAGCAGAGGCCCAGGTGGGGCAGGGGTCTAGGGAGGGAACATGGAAACAGGAGTGAGAGGCACAAAGATTAAGGAGACCCACACAGACAGACCGAGAGGAGCTGGGAGGGCCCTCAGCTCAGGGTCTGGGGTATGGGGAGGGGCTCTCTACACATCACCTCTGTCCTCCCCCAAGAATGCACAGGAAACCCTCCCTTTCCACCCGCCCAGGGGCCTCAGTGCCCCGGGGAGAGGATGTGACCCTGCAGTCACTCTGAGGTCTGGTCAGACACCTTCCATCTGTCCAAAGAGGGGCCGTTCACTCCTCCCTAGCACCTTCATCTGCAGAACCTGGCTCCACCCGTTCAGGCCAACTTCACCCTGAGTGCTGTGACCTCAGCCCACAGTGGGACCTACAGGTGCTACAACTCACACAACACTGCCCCACACCTGCTGTTGCTCCCCAGCGACCCCCTGGAGCTCCAGGTCTCAGGTGAGGAGACCCCTGCCCATACCCACTGAGGAGTCAGACCCACAGCTCAGCCCTGCCCCTGGGGAGCTCTGGGATGCTTGCAAAGAAGGGAAACATGGGGATATCAGCCACAGGTGACCCCACCTCACAGAGGGATGGATAATACAAGGGGGTCCCTCTCAGTCTACTCCACATACTCCCTCCCCAGGGTCCAGGCAGTGCTAGGTGTGCAGAGGGGACTGAAAAGTGGAACGTTCTGGGCTTTGAGGGAAGACATGGAGCTAAAAGCAGCATGAAGACCCAGACACACTCCCACACCCTCCTTCTGTCCTTGTTCCAGGGAGCAGCTGGGGCCTGCAAACCCCACCCACATGCGTGAGCTCCACGTCTGCTGAGTAACCGAGTCCTCCTAGCCTAGAGGAGATGGAGTTTTCCTGGCCCTGGGTGACCTCCTGCTCCCCCTTCCCCACTAAACCTTTACAGGTTGCTTCCCACAGGGTCTAGGGTGGGGTGGGGACGAAGGGAGGGGGCTTCAGGTCCCAAGTGTAACTGAGCTCACTGGTCCCCACTGGCTGCTCAGAGTGAGAACTGTGTTAAGGGGAAGCCACCCAGCTGGGCAGGGAGAAAAGAGGAGGTGGCCTCCTTGCCTCTGTCCGTGGTGCTGATTCCTGGAGCCTGAGAGTCAAGGGCACCAAGGGAATCCGCCCCACAGTGTGCAGGGCAGAGTGAAGGTGGCCTCTTCGCCTCTGTCCATGGTTCTGATTTCCAGGAGCCTGAGAGTCAATGGCACCAAGGGAATCTCCTTCACTGGCTAAGCTAAAGCCTTTGACTGTGTGGCTCACAACAAACTGTGGAAAATTCTTAAAGAGAGGGCAATATCTGACTACCTTATCTGCCTCCTGAGAAACCTGTATGCAGCTCAAGAAGCAACAGTTACAACCAGACATGGAACAATGGATTGGTTCCTGATTTGGAAAGGAGTACATCAAGGCTGTATATTGTCACCCTGCTTATTTAACTTCTATGCAGAGTATGTTATGTGAAATGCTGGGCTAGATGAAGCATAAGCTGGAATCAAGACTGCTGGGGGAAATATCAATAACCTCAGATATGCAGATGGCACCACCCTAATGGCAGAAAGCAAAGAGGAACTAAAGAGCCTCGGTGACAAATTTTATTTTCTTGGGCTCCAAAATCACTGTGGGTGGTGACTGGAGCCATGAAATTAAAAGATGTCTGCTCCTTGGAAGAAAAACTATGACAAACATAGAGTGTATTAGAAGGCAGAGACATCACTTTGGTGACAAAGGTCCTTGTAGTCACAGCTATGGTTTTTCCAGTAGTCGTGTGTTGGTGTGAGAGTTGGACATAAAGAAGGCTGAGCACTAAAGAATTGACGCTTTTGAATTGTGGCGCTGGAGAAGACTCTTGAGAGTTCCTTGGACAACAAGATCAAACCAGTCAATCTTAAAGGAAATCAACCCTGAATATTCATTGGAAAGACTGATGCTGAAGCTCCAATACTTTGACCATGTGATATGAAGAGCTGACTCATTGAAAAACACTCTGATGCTGGAAAAGATTGAGGGTAAGAGGAGAAGGGTGTGACTGAGGATGAGAGAGTTGGGTGGTATCACTGACTCAATGGACATGAGTTTGGCGAATTGGCAAATATGGAATCTGCAACACACACACACACACAAAATGGGGGATGGACTGTATTTCAAGAATGAAGATGGAGGTAGAGAACAGTGTCTGGAGACACAAAGTGGAAGCCCAATGATGGAAAGACAGGCCAGAGGTTCCAGAAAGCAGAGATCCAATTCTCTGTTCCCATCTTATCTCCTTCTCCCCAGTGTTGTCTTCAAAATCTAGCTTTCTCTTTTTCATCCTTTATGTGGAGTGATGCCTCTCATTGAGGGGAGAGCAGGGAGTCTCCCTGTCCATGAACATCCTTGAGGCTGGAGGCAGAGATGGAACACCCAGTCTGGGCTTGCCAGGGAGATGGCTGCAGAAGGAGTCAAGGAATGGATGGATGGAGAGACAGCCATTGTTTCTCATTCTGATTGAATCAAAATGAATAAATTAATTTTTTCCTCTTAGCACATAGTTCTACCAACTCTCTTCCCAGCTCCTTCTCTTTTGCCCAAGCAGATTCTGGGCCACAGGCAACCTCTCTATCCACCTGAATCTATGAATTGGACAGCAGCCTGGGAAGCCCAAGGAGATGCTCTCAGGAACTCTTGCTCTCTCCCTACATCCTTCCCCAGTTGTCCCTGGGTGGGCTCTGCCCTCTGGATTTCCATCCAGCCCTGGGATGAATCAGGTCAGAAGAACAGAGGAGAGGGCACCCACATGATCCAACAGGATCCAGAACGAGGCATTTTTCTTGTTTTCCTGCTTTCAAATTAAAAAATAATAATAATAACTAAGCAATTAGAAAGAGAGATGAACATTTAACATTCCCCATGCCTGTGTTCTCAGTCTCTCTGTCATGTCTAATGCTTTGCAGCCCTGTGGACTGCAGCACACCAGGCTCCTCTGTCCATGGGATTTCCCAGGCAAGAATACTGGAGTGGGCTGCGACTTCCTCCTCCAGGGGATCTTCCCCAACCCAGGGATGGAACCCACATCTCCTGCGTCTCCACACTGGCAGGTGGATTCTTTACTACTGAACCACCAGGAAGCCCAAAATATGCCATAGTCCCTGGGTAATTCATTTTTGCCCCATGTTTTGCTGTTAATTTAAATATATTATAGATGTATGCTATAGATCTTTTTGCTTGTTGAATGTATACATCCTCAGAAATGAACAATGTGTCTGATTTTGTTCATTTTTTGACATTACTTCCATGTAATGTCATGGACGGAGGTTCGTGTCATCGTACAGGAGACAGGAATCAAGACCATCCCCAAGAAAAAGAAATACAAAAAATCAAAATGGCTGTCTGAGGAGGCCTTACAAATAGCTGTGAAAAGAAAAGAAGCAAGAAGCAAAGGAGAAAAGGAAAGATATAAGCATCTGAATGCAGAGTTCCAAAGAATAGCAAGGAGAGATAAGAAATCCTTCCTCAGTGATCAATGCAAAGAAATAGAGGAAAACAATAGAATGGGAAAGACTAGAGATCTCTTCAAGAAAATTAGAGATACCAAGGGAACATTTCATGCAAAGATGGGTTCAATAAAGGACAGAAATGGTATGGACCTAACAGAAGCAGAAGATATTAAGAAGAGGTGGCAAGAATACACAGAAGAACTATACAAGAGAGATCTTCACGATCCAGATAACCACAATGGTGTGATTACTACCTAGAGCCAGACATCCTGGAATGTGAAGTCAAATGGGCCTTAGGAAGCATCACTAAGAACAAAGCTAGTGGAAGTGATGGAATTCCAGTTGAGCTATTTCAAATCCTGAAAGATGATGCTGTGAAAGTGCTGCACTCAATATACCAGCAAAATTGGAAAACTCAGCAGTGGCCACAGGACTGGAAAAGGTCAGTTTTCATTCCAATCTCAAACAAAAGCAATGTCAAAGAATGCTCAAACTACCACACAATTGCACTCATCTCACACACTAGTAAAGTAATGCTCAAAATTCTCCAAGCCAGGCATCAGCAAAACGTGAACCATGAACTTCTAGAAGTTCAAGCTGGTTTTAGAAAAGACAGAGGGAACAGAGATCAAATTGGCAAGATCCACTGGATCATTGAAAAAGCAAGAGAGTTCCAGAAAAACATCTATTTCTGCTTTACTGACTATGCCAAAGTCTTTGACTGTGTGGATCACAATAAACTGTGGAAAATTCTGAAAGAGATGGGAATACCAGACCACCTGACCTGCCTCTTGAGAAACCTATATGCAGGTCAGGAAGCAACAATTAGAACTGGACATGGAACAACAGACTGGTTCCAAATGGGAAAAGGAGTACATCAAGGCTGTATATTGTCACCCTGCTTATTTAACTTTTATGCTGTGTACATCATGGGAAACGCTGGGCTGGAGGAAGCAAAAGCTGGAATCAAGATTGCTGAGAGAAATATCAATAACTTTAGATATGCAGATAACACTACCCTTATGGCAGAAAGTGAAGAGGAACTAAAAAGCCTCTTGATGAATGAAAGAGGAGAGTGAAAAAGTTGGCTTAAAGCTCAACATTTAGAAAATGAAGATCATGGCATCTGGTCCCATCACTTCATGGCAAATAGATGGGGAGACAGTGGAAACAGTGGCTGACTTTATTTTTCTGGGTTCCCAAATCACTGCAGATGGTGACTGCAGCCATGAAATTAAAAGACGTTTACTCCTTGGAAGGAAAGTTATGACCAACCTAGATAGCATATTCAAAAGCAGAGACATTACTTTGTCAACAAACATCCATCTAGTCAAGGCTATGGTTTTTCCAGTAATCATGTATGGATGTGAGAGTTGGACTATAAAGAAAGCTGAGTACAGAAGAATTGATGCTTTTGAACTGTGGTGTTGGAGAAGACTCTTGAGAGTCCCTTGGACTGCAAGGAGATCCAACCAGCCCATCCTAAAGGAGATCAGCCCTGAATATTCATTGGAAGGACTGATGTTGAAGCAGAAACTCAGTACTTTGGCCACCTGATGCGAAGAATTAAATCATTGGAAAAGACCCTGATGCTGGGAAAGATTGAAGGAAGGAGGAGAAGGGGATAATAGAGGATGAGATGGTTGAATGGCATCATCGACTTGATGGACATGAGTTTGAGTAATCTCCAGGAATTGGTGATGGACAGGGAGGGCTGGTGTGCTGCAGTCCATGGGGTTGCAAAGAGTTGGACACTACTGAGCTACTGAACTGAACCATGTCAGAAACTGTACCTTCATTCAATCATGCAACACATCATTAGTCATAAACCTCAAGTTTTCTAGACTGGATTTGGGAGTAAAAAATAAAAAGTCTAACAAGATGTGTTCCAGACACATATATTTCAGCAGAAAGAAGACACATCAGGTAAACAGAGTAAAAACTACACTGAAAATCATCAATTGCTATTCAAAGTTCTACCCCTCCTTCCCTTTAACTGTTAATTAGCATTTCTGAAGTTGTTATGAATTGTTTAATCATTTTCTTATTCCGGACATGAATTAATCCAATCAACTCAGCTGATTGATAGTTCAAGCAAATATATTCATGCTTGTTCACAGTAGTCAAGAATTCTCCCAGAAGAAATCTCTTAGGATAAAAACTACTGAGTCAGTGGGTACTGCACTCATTTGATCCTTATCAAATGTTACCAATTCTGTCTTCAATACCTCCAAAAATTGTTTACCAGCATATGTCCCATCAGCAGGGAGAGAAAGCCAAATTCCTCCTCCTGTGTCCCAGCTGTCTTGATCAATCCAGTGGGCAATGAAATTAGCATTACATTCATTTGTATATTTTTATCGGTATGTATTCACATAACACAAAATTCACCCCTTTAAAAAGGGTATCTCCAACCTCCAGGATCTAATGCCTGATGTGGAGCTGATGTAATAATAACAGAAATAAAGTGCACAATAAATGTAACGCACTTGAATCATCTGCAAACCAGCCCTCCATCCCTAGTCTGGGGAAGAACTGTCTTCCACAAATCTTGTCCCTGGTGCCAAAAACGTTGGGTACCACTGCTTTAAAGTATATAATTCAGGGACTTCTTTGGTGGCCCAGTGGTTAAAAATTTGCCTGCCATGCAGGGACACGGGTTCAATCCCTGGTCCAGGAAGATTTCAAACGCCTCGCTCAGGACAACTAGGCTCGTGCACCACAACTACAGAGCCCACACTTTAGAGCCCGGGAGCCGAAGCTACTGAAGCCCACATGCTCAAGAGCCTGTGCTCTGCAACAGGAGAAGTCACCACAGTGAGAAAGGACATTGCAAGGAAGAGTAGCCCCCGCTGGCAGTAACTAGAGAAAGCCTGTGCATAATATTGATGACCCAGCACAGTCAAAACTAAATAAATAAAACTTTTTAAAGTATACAATTTTATGGTTTTCACTTTACTCACAGAGTTGTGTATCCCTCACCATGATTCATTTTAGAACTTTTCATCACCTTAAATAGAAACCCCATAGCCACCACTGGGGAATCCCAATTGCCCCCCAGCATCCCCAATTCCTGAAAACGGCCAGTCTGTCTTCTCCCTGGGTTTTTCTGCTCTGGAATGCAGGAGACAAGGGTTCTATCCCTGGGTTGGGAAGATTGCCTGGAGAAGGAAACGGCAACCCACTGCAGCATTCTTGCCTGGAGAATCCCATGGACAGAGAAGCCAGGCAGGCTCGCAAGTCCATGGAGTCACAAGAGCTGGACACGACTTAATGACTAAACCACCACCTATGATTGGAATCATACAATTCGTGACCTGTGGGGTCTGGCTTCTTTCACTTAGTGTGATGCTCTCACGGTTCTTCCATGTTGTAGTCTCTGTCAGTACTTCATTCCTTCTTATGATTAAACAGTATTCCATTGTGTGAGTGTATGATGTTTTGCTTATCCCTTCATCAATGGGTGGTCATTTCCATTTAGCTTCTACTTTTGGCTCTTGTGAGTAATGCAGCCATCAACGTTTCCAACTATATACTTCTGGTATTTTCCTGATGATCCAGTGGTCAAGAATCTGCCTTGCAATGCAGGGGACATGGGTTTGATCCCTGGTCAGGGAAGTAAGAGCCCACATGCCTCAGGGTGACTAAGTCTGAGTGCCACAACTACTGAAGCCTGTGCAACACAACTAGAGAGACTCTGAGCATTGTGACCAAAGATCCCGCATGAGCAAAGACCATCTTGCATGCTGCAACTAAGACCCAGCTTAGCCAAGTAAATAAATATTATAAATAAATTATATCATTTCATAAGGGACTATCAGTGAGTTTCTCCATCTATTCATGCTTTTCTTGGCTGGATAAATGTTGCATTGCAGAACCTTTGAGGGCAAGGACCTCACTTTCCTGCTCTCCACTGGCATATTTATGAGGATTAAAATATGTTAGATAAGAAAGAGCTAGCTGGTGGACTATTAAACTTCCCTACATTCAACCCAAAGTAGCCACCAAAATAATGAGCAAGACCTATAATAACGATGTCTACATTCAGTGGCTCAGTCGTGTCTGACTCTTTGTGACCCCATGGGACTGTATCTTGTCAGGTTCCTCTGTCCATAGAATTTTCCAGGCAAGAATCCTGGAGTGGGTTGCTATGCTCTCCTCCAGGGGATCTCCCTGACCCAGGGATCGAACCCACATCTCTTGCATCTCCTGCACTGGCAGGCGGGTTCTTACTGCTGCACCATCTGGGAAGCCTGAAGATATCTATATGTTTTATTTAATTTTGAATTTGATCCCCCATGTACTTCCAGCACTCTGGACTGTAAGCTTTGTAGCCATGCTCTCCTCTGACCCCTGACCCCATGAGGGTCTGGCCACGAGAGAATGGGAGCACCCACTCAGCTGTCTGGACAGAACAGAGGCACCCCCAGCATCTTCCTGATAACCTCTAGCTGAGGGTATTGGCAGATATTGGGCTTTCCTGCTGGCTCAATGGTAAAGAATCTTCATGCCAATGCAGGAGACCTCGGTTCAATCCTTGGGTTGGAAAGATTCCCTGGAGAAGGAAATGGCAGGCCACTCCAGTATTCTTGCCTGGGAAATTCCATGAACAGAGGAGCCTTGGTGGGCTACAGTGCATGGGGTCACAAAGAGTCGGACACAACTTAGAGACTAAACAACATATCATCAAGATATCATCAAGTCCATCCCAAACACCAACCCACACTAGCAAAGCATGAGAAAGCCAGATACCCACACCTTCCCCTACCAATCCCAGGCAAGGACCCTCTTCTCAATCTTTACCAATCTAATCAACAAAGTACACTTAATTTCCTTTAAGGAATCATCAGAAGATGGCCTCTGGTCACATCTTATACACTAAGGAAATCATTGGATTCTCCCCTGTTGACAGTACCGCCATCAACCATCCTGGTGACCAGTGTGTTTCTAGGTGCCCAAGAAGCAAAAAAGATGTCCAGTTATGGTAGAATGTTGGCAAAAAGGAAGCCAGGTAAATGTCCACTTATAGTGAAATGCAACCCCGAGTGACAGTTCACAGTGACATAAATAACAAGATCTCTTTGCTGTGTTTCATGTTGTATTGATCACCTATTTAATTTCATTCCACTGCTGATAATCAAAGTCCCTGGGGATGGGCATCCTAAGTTGTGCTTTCCTCTGACCAGAAGCGAGAGTGTGCAGGAATTCCCAGGAGACCGTGGCACAAGCCATGAGTTCAACCTGATGTTTAGACCCAGGTCTAAACAGGAGGGGCTGGACTCCAGGGACCTAAGCTCCTGAGTCAGACGTGGAAACCCAGCTCATTCACTTACACGGGAAAGGGGGCGGGACCCCAGAGGTTTCCTAGCAGCCCCCAGGACAGGACTCAGTGAGCAGTGATTGCTCAGCAATGAAAGGATTAATTGATAATTGCATCTCCTGCGAGGGGGTGGGGCAAAAGAGGGTGGATCCTGTAGGGTGTGTCAAGGTGGGCACAGTATACAAAGCTGGGTTGTAGGGCCCTGGCCTCAGACCTTCCTGCAGAGCCCCAAAGGTGGAGAGCAGAGCAGCAGTGAGGAACCAAGAACCTCAGTCTACCATGGGTGAGTACGGGCCAGGGCGAAAGGCCTGGGCTAGAGGCTGGGGGTCATGGCCGAGGCCGGAGGTCTCCTGGGTACCCAGAGGAAGGCCCAGCTGTCCGAGAGGGCTTCCTGTGGTGGGGAGGACGCTGCAGAGTCTGGGGCATGGAATTACGTTATCTGGACAAGATGAACAGAGAGCCAGCCCACCGCGGCCCCCTGCAAACATCAGGGTCACTTCAGCCCTTGGATAGTGAGGGGACCTGGCGCCCAGGAGAGCCCATCCTGCCTGCCTTCGCAGGCTGGAGGCCCTGGGGCTGAGATCAGGCCCATCACAAGGATGTGGACACTGAGGCCCAGAGATGTGTGAGGGCTGGGGTGGGAGGAGAACCAGGCTGGCACCAGGGGCGGCCAGGCCGGATGCCACACGCTTAACCTTGCACCAGCCTCTACCGGCAAGCGTGAGCCCCTCGTCCGCTCACCAGGGCCTGAGCCAGGCCGGGGGAGGGGGGCTGGGGACCATCTGGAGGTGGGCTTCGTCTGACCCTCCTTCTCCCCCAATGGCTCTCAGGACCTGCAGGGAGGCAGCGGCGGCAGCGCACGGTGTTCAACAAAGAACAGTTACGCGAGCTTGAGGAACACTTCGTAAACAACCAGTACCCGAGCTACTGGGCTCGTGAGGACTTGGCGGCCAGGCTCAACCTGGAGGAGTACAAAGTGCAGGTCAGATCCCACCCCCACCCACCGTGCCCACAGCTATACCAGGGCCAGCTCCCACCTTGGCACTTACCACGTGCCGCATCCGGGGGCCAGCTTTCCGCCCCTCCAAGGTCCAAGGGGCCCGAGCCGGGCCCTGGGTCACTCAGGAAGCAAGGGCTCTCCTGGGGTCCGGATCTCAGGGCCTCTGGGAACCCAGGGAGCCCCTCTGGCAGACCGTCTTCCTGGCGCTCGAGCTCCTGAGTGACCAAGGCTGGCCACTCCTGCCCTCTTCAGGTCTCCTCTGCGGCCTCTTGAAAACTCCAGGAGCCTCTAATTGGGCCTGGGGGAACCGAGGCCGGCTTCTGCTCCACCGGCGGGCAGCCTCACACCCACCCCCGGAGGCCGCAAATGCGCACGGCCCCTCCTTTGACGCCTCCTCCCCGGCCCCTCTGTCTCCAGGTGTGGTTCAAGAACCGCCGGGCCAAAAACGCTCGGCTGAAGCGATTGACCCAGGGGCCTGGCCAGGGTTCCCGCAGCGCTTCCACCGACGGTGGAGTTCCCGACGACCCCGCTCCCAGGACTGCCTCTATCCCTGCCGCCGCGGCTGCAGTCTCTGCGCCCCCAGAAGGCCCGGGGTTCCGCAGCCCCTCTCCGCCCAGCCCCGCCAGCATGCTCAGCGCACCAGCACCCGGCGGCGTCCCTAGCCAAGGCCAGGCCAGCTGTGCCCTGGCTCAGGGCGCCCAGGACGGCTTCCCTATGGCAGCTCCAGCCTCGACCCCAGGTCTGACTTCAGCCCCGACTCCAGACTGGGTTCAGGACCCCTGCGCCGCTTCGGACTCCTTGCCAGACTCTGTTGTCATCTTTGATTTCACAGACCTCTTCCCGCTCCAAGAACCATCCCACGAACCTCCCTCCGTCTTGTTCTCGGAGTACCAAAAGGGAGATGTCTCTGCGGATGAGAACGACTCCGGCCCCCAGAATTTCTGAATCTATAGAGTCATCTGTCCCAGCAAAGTCCTGCAGACCTTGGCCTGCACTGGGGTGCAGAAACCCTGGCGGCTTGGCCAATCACCAAGTAACGGCTAGTCACTGTCGGGAGAGACGCACCTAAGTGTATCCGGCCTGCGGGAGGGGGTCATTTGTGTTCGCCGAGAAGCGGCCCTCGGGGGTCGCGCTGCTCTGAGTGTCCCCGCCACTTTATTTAGGGCACACGCGGGCAGTTCAGCTGGTTCCTAAGCCAGCCATGGAATTGCTGCTCCCGGTGTGCGCTTGGCTTTGGTGGGTGCCACCCGCAGGAACTTCCCAGGGGACACTTGACCGGCCTCGATCGCCCAGAGCTCCTGCTGATCCCAGGGACATTTAGGATGTGAGCCTTTGTGATGGTTGCCCATCTGCTGTCTGGCGACTTCTCTGTGATTTTTCATACTGATTCCTTGATGAGAGAGAAACTGAGCCCTACTCATGTTTATTAGGCATTAGGAATACTTGCAGAGTGCCCTTTTTTATTTTTTGAATTTTTTGGTTAATTTTTCTTAATTTGTTTGAATTTATCATTTTATCCCTTTTGGGGATAAAACTTTAATTACCATTAAAGTGTTGCAAACATTTCTTTTCCCACTCATGTTCTTTGGAAGTAGAATTTCCTGATTTTCCTGTCTATTTCAGTGCCTCTCCTTATCTGTTGTGGTCAACCAGTGTTTTCCTTTTTTTTTTGGTCTCCATCAGTGGCACACTGATATGCTGTAAAACAAAATGAATTTATTAATAAAGACTTAAAATAACCTTCAGAAGCCTCATTCTCAAGTTGACATAAAAATTCAGAAAACCTGACACTCAATGTCAACTTGCCTTATCACAGACTGAAAATAGTTTGTTGGGGGTATCAGTTCTGGGTCCTTGGTCTACTACTTTCAATCCACCTCAAAGATTGTTTAAAGAAATCTTTCATTATCATAAGAAAGATATTGGTCATAAATGTATTCTCTAAAATCTTACCAGTATCATCTTCCATGTTTAGGTCTTAGTGAAAATGTTAATTGCTCAGTCAGGTCCAGTGCTTTGCAACCCCATGGACTGTAGCTCGCCAGGCTCTGTTTTGGGAGCCAAGAGAGAGGAAATGTCTCTGGAAATGGGATTTCCTAGGCAAGAATACTTGAATGGGTAGCCCTTCCCTTCTCCAGGGGATCTTCCTGACCCAGGGATCGAACCTGGGTCTCATGCACTGTAGGCAGGTTATCATCTGAGCCACTTTGGGTCTTAAGACTCCTACAATTGATTGTGTGTGTGTGGTGTGAGTCAGGGATTCCTTTCTCATTTATCCTCATGAATTTACTGCTGTCAGTGTATGGAGAGACTGGTTAACTTGTCATAAATCAAAGATCCATTCATGCATGGACTCAGTATCTACAAAGTCTGCATTTGGGATTGACGGTCTGGTATCCTTGCACCAATTATATGCTCCTTTGTCTCCAGTTTCTCTGCTGTCTTCTGTGACAGTCTTGGCTCCAGGGTCTCCCCACAGCTGGTTCTCTGACCCTGCCCTGGTCCATTTAGCAAATGCTCCAATCCTCTTAAGCCAGGGAAGCCTCAGCTGAGCAGAGAGAGACTTAGATCAGATTGGAGGGAGGGAAGGGAGACACATGACAGGTCACAGACCTGGCAAGGGTGGACAGACACGAGAGTGTGGACAGTCCTGGGGCTACCAGGATACAACAGCAGCTGCTCCTGCTTGTCTAACAGACCCTGTTGGGAAAAATATAGAAGCACACCTAGGAGACAGAAGCAGAGGAAGGAAACCAAGAAGGAGAAGCACTGGGACTTCCCTGGTGATCCAGTGGCTAAGAATCTGCTTTCCGATGCACAGGCCTCAGGTTCAATCCCTGATCAGGGAACAAAGATCTCACATGCTGCATAGCACGAAGCCTGTGCACGCATCAGCCAGAGACAGCCTGTATATGGCAAGGAAGACCCAATGCAGCCAGAATAAATAAGATAAAAAAATACATTACCATATGTAAAATAGATGGGTTTCCCTGATAGCTCAGTTGGTAAATAATCCACCTACAACACAGGTGATGCTGGTTTGGTTCCTGGGTCGAGAAGATCCCCTGAAGAAGGGACAGGCTACACCACTCTTGTATTCTTGGGCTTCCTTGTGGCTCAGCTGTTAAAGAATCTGCTGGCAATGTGGGATACCTGGGTTCGATCCTTGGGTTGGGAAGATCCCCTGGAAAAGGGACAGGCTAATCACTCCAGTATTCTGGCCTGGAGAATTTCATGACCTGTATAGTCCACGGGGTCACAAAGAGTCAGACACGAGTGAGTGACTTTCATTTCACTATGTAAAATAGACAGTCAGTGTGAGTTTATTATATGACACAGGGCACCCAAAGCTGGTGCTCTGTGACAACCTGGAGGGATGGGGTGGGGAGGGAGGTGGGAGGAGGGTTCAGGAGGGAGGGGACACAGGTATGCCTATGGCCAATTCATATTGATGTATGGCAAAAACAATCACAATATTGTAAAGTAATTATCTTCCAATTAAAATAAATAAATAATTTTTTTAAAAGTACATGAACGTTTATAGCAGCATTAGTCATAATAGCCAAAAGATGGAAACATCTCAGGTGTCCACCAATTGAAGAAAGAATAAACAAAATGTGGTACATTTCTACAACAGAATATTATTCCACCATAAAAAGGAATGAAGCACTGACTCATGCTACAACACGATGAACCTTGCAAACAAACATTCCAAGTGAAAGAAACCAGACACAAGAGAGCACACAGTATATGATTCCATTTCTATGAAATATGCAGAATAGGCAAGTCTGTAGAGACACAAAGTGGATTTATGGCTGCCCATGGCTGGCGAGGGGCAGGGGGGGGGGTGGACAATTAGGACTGACTGTTTAACAGGTTCCCAATTTCTTTAGGAAGTGATGAAATGTTCTAGAACTAAGTGGTGATAGTTGTATAACACTGGGTTGCTGTGCTAAGTCACTTCAGTCGTGTTCAACTCTTTGCAACCCCATGGACTGTAGCCCACCAGGTTCCTCTGTCCATGGGATTCTCCAGGCAAGAATACTGGAGTGGGTTGCCATGCCCTCCTCCAGGGGATCTTCCTGACCCAGGAGTTGAACCTGCACCTCTTATGTCTCCAGCATCAGCAGGCAGGTTCTTTACCACTAGCATCACCTGTGAAACTCTATATAACTCTATATAAAGTGTACAGTTTAAGACGGTTCAAATGGTAAATTTTATGTTTTGTGTATCTTGTGCTTTGCTGGAGCAGCCGTGAAGAGATACCCCATGCCCAAGGTAAGACAAACCCAAGTAAGATGGTAGGTGTTGCAAGAGGGCATCAGAGGGCAGACACACTGAAACCATACTCACAGAAAACTAGTCAATCTAATCACACTAGGACCACAGCCTTGTCTAACTCAATGAAACTAAGCCATGCCCGTGGGGCAACCCAAGATGGGCGGGTCATGGTGGAGAGATCTGACAGAATGTGGTCCACTGGAGAAGGGAATGGCAAACCACTTCAGTATTCGTGCCTTGAGAACCCCATGAACAGTATGAAAAGGCAAAATGATAGGATACTGAAAGAGAAACTCCCCAGGTCAGTAGGTGCCCAATATGCTACTGGAGATCAATGGAGAAATAACTCCAGAAAGAATGAAGGGATGGAGCCAAAGCAAAAAGAATACCCAGCTGTGGATGTGACTGGTGATAGAAGCAAGGTCCAATGCTGTAAAGAGCAATATTGCATAGGAACCTGGAATGTCAGGTCCATGAATCAAGGCAAATTGGAAGTGGTCAAACAAGAGATGGCAGGAGTGAATGTCGACATTCTAGGAATCAGCAAACTGAAATGAACTGGAATGGGTGAATTTAACTCAGATGACCATTATATCTACTACTGCAGGCAGGAATCCCTCAGAAGAAATGGAGTAGGCATCATGGTCAACAAAAGAGTCCAAAATGCACTACTTGGATGCAATCTCAAAAACGACAGAATGATCTCTGTTCATTTCCAAGGCAAACCATTCAATATCACAGTAATCCAAGTCTATACCCCAACCAGTAATGCTGAAGAAGCTGAAGTTGAACGGTTCTATGAAGACCTACAAGACCTTTTAGAACTAACACCCAAAAAAGATGTCCTTTTCATTATAGGGGACTGGAATGCAAAAGTAGGAAGTCAAGAAACACCTGGAGTAACAGGCAAATTTGGCTTTGGAATACGGAATGAAGCAGAGCAAAGACTAATAGAGTTTTGCCAAGAAAATGCACTGGTCATAACAAACACCCTCTTCCAACAACACAAGAGAAGACTCTACACATGGACATCACCAGATGGTCAACACTGAAATCAGATTGATTATATTCTTTGCAGCCAAAGATGGAGAAGCTGTATACAGTCAGCAAAAACAAGACCAGGAGCTGACTGTGGCTCAGACCATGAACTCCTTATTGCCAAATTCAGACTTAAATTGAAGAAAGTAGGGAAAACCACTAGACGATTCAGATATGACCTAAATCAAATCCCTTATGATTATACAGTGGAAGTGAGAAATAGATTTAAGGGCCTAGATCTGATAGATAGAGTGCCTGATGAACTATGGAATGAGGTTTGTGACATTGTACAGGAGACAGGGATCAAGACCATCCCCATGGAAAAGAAATGCAAAAAAGCAAAATGGCTGTCTGGGGAGACCTTACAAATAGCTGTGAAAAGAAGAGATGTGAAAAGCAAAGGAGAAAAGGAAAGATATAAACATCTGAATGCAGAGTTCCAAAGAATAGCAAGAAAAGATAAGAAAGCCTTCTTCAGCGATCAATGCAAAGAAATAGAGGAAAACAACGGAATGGGAAAGACTAGGGATCTCTTCAAGAAAATCAGAGATACCAAAGGAACATTTCATCAAAGATGGGCTCGATAAAGGACAGAAATGGTATGGACCTAACAGAAGCAGAAGATATTAAGAAGAGATGGCAAGAATACACAGAAGAACTGTACAAAAAAGATCTTCACGACCCAGATAATCACGATGGTGTGATTACTGACCTAGAGCCAGACATCCTGGAATGTGAAGTCAAGTGGGCCTTAGAAAGCGTCACTACCAACAAAGCTAGTGGAGGTGATGGAATTCCAGTTCAGCTCTTTCAAATCCTGAAAGATGATGCTGTGAAAGTGCTGCACTCAATATGCCAGCAAATTTGGAAAACTCAGCAGTGGCCACAGGACTGGAAAAGGTCAGTTTTCATTCCAATCCCAAAGAAAGACAATGCCAAAGAATGCTCAAACTACCGCACAATTGCACTCATCTCACACGCTAATAAAGTAATGCTCAAAATTCTCTAAGCCAGGCTTCAGCAATATGTGAACCGTGAACTTCCTGATGTTCAAGCTGGTTTTAGAAAATGCAGAGGAACCAGAGATCAAATTGCCAACATCTGCTGGATCACTGAAAAAGCAAGAGAGTTCCAGAAAAACATCTATTTCTGCTTTATTGACTATGCCAAAGCCTTTGACTGTGTGGATCACAATAAACTGTGGAAAATTCTGAAAGAGATGGGAATACCAGACCACTTGATCTGCCTCTTGAGAAATTTGTATGCAGGTCAGGAAGCAACAGTTAGAACTGGACATGGAACAACAGACTGGTTCCAAATAGGAAAAGGAGTACGTCAAGGCTGTATATTGTCACCCTGTTTATTTAACTTATATGCAGAGTACATCATGAGAAACGCTGGACTGGAAGAAACACAAGCTGGAATCAAGATTGCTGGGAGAAATATCAATAACCTCAGATATGCAGATGACACCACTCTTATGGCAGAAAGTGAAGAGGAACTAAAAAGCCTCTTGATGAAGGTTTAAAGTGGAGAGTGAAAAAGTGGGCTTAAAGCTCAACATTCAGAAAACGAAGATCATGGCATCCAGTCCCATCACTTCATGGGAAATAGATGGGGAAACAGTGGAAACAGTGGCTGACTTTATTTTTCTGGGCTCCAAAATCACTGCAGATGGTGATTGCAGCCATGAAATTAAAAGACGCTTACTCCTTGGAAGGAAAGTTATGACCAACCTAGAGAGCATATTCAAAAGCAGAGACATTACTTTGCCAACAAAGGTTCGTCTAGTCAAGGCTATGGTTTTTCCCGTGGTCATGTATGGATGTGAGAGTTGGACTGTGAAGAAAGCTGAGCACAGAAGAATTGATGCTTTTGAACTGTGGTGTTGGAGAAGACTCTTGATAGTCCCTTGGACTGCAAGGAGATCCAACCAGTCCATTCTAAAGGAGATCAGCTCTGGGATTTCTTTGGAAGGAATGATGCTAAAGCTGAAACTCCAGTACTTTGGCCACCTCATGCGAAGAGTTGACTCATTGGAAAAGACTCTGATGCTGGGAGGGATTGGGGGCAAGAGGAGAAGGGGACGACAGAGGATGAGATGGCTGGATGGAATCACTGACTCGATGGACATGAGTCTGAGTGAACTCCGGGAGTCAGTGATGGACAGGGAGGCCTGGCGTGCTGTGATTCATGGGGTCGCAAAGAGTCGGACATGACTGAGCGACTGATCTGATCTGACCTTGATTTTGAAAAACGGCATGAGAACAGACACTAAAGGTGGGTGTGCTGACAGGGTGGCTTTCTCCTATTTCTTGTTTTGAACAAAGATGTGATGTCTGGAACTGCAATAGCCATCTTGCCACCATAAGGCAAAAAAAAAAAAAAAAAAAAAAGAACAAGCAGATTCAACAAGCTAACGAAAGCAGAGAATGAAAAAACAGAAAAATTCTAAGACCTTGATTACACTGTTGAGCTGACTGCCAACCACAAGACTCCTTAACAATAAATGTCCTTGAAAAAAAAAAAAAAAAAAAAAAAGATGGGAGGAGCTGCCTGTCATGATGTACCACAAAGTGGAGTCGCTAAGGGACTGGCTGAAAGGAGAGGAGGACTCAGCTTTTCCCTGAATGGAAAGAAATGAGGAAAGTCAGACAACAATAAAAAGCAGGTCTGTACAGCTTTATGGTTGCCAAGGTGGGAGTTGGGGGAGGGACGGACTAGGAGTTTGGGGTTAGTGGATGCAAGCTATTATATATACAGGATGGATAAACAACAAGGTCCCACTGTATAGCACAGGGAACTATTTTCTTTAACAAGTATCAGTATCACCAAGCCCAAGATGGTGATTCACTTGACTATGGTAAATCTTAGAGATGGGAAGAGAGTCTATGAGTACACTGGGGTCCCACATTGATTCCTGGTGATCCCAGGGGATCAGGGAAGATGCAGTTCTCAAAGTCGGCCATAGGGTGTCGCTGTTAGAAATAATTCACTGTCAGTGCGCCTCTTGCTGAATTCTGCTGCTGCTAAGTCGCTTCAGTCGTGTCCGACTCTGTGCGACCCCATAGACGGCAGCCCACCAGGCTCCGCCGTCCCCGGGATTCTACTTTTTTGCTGAATTCTACTTTTCTTGAAAGCATGACTTGTCTTGTTTACTTGCTCAGTCTTGTCCGATTCTTTGCGACCCCATGGACTGTAGCCCGCCAGGCTCCTCTGTCCATGGGATTCTCCAGGCAAGGAAACTGGAGTGGGTTGCCATTGCCTTCTCTTAGCTAAGCCAAATTAGGATCACGGAACTTTCTTTGCTGGGGTTCCATTCAGTTCTTCAGTCACACCCACCACATTTCAAGTGCTCAGTAGCATCATGCGGCCAGGTGCCATGGTGCTGGACAGAGCAGATGTTTAAAAAGTCCCGTCATCACAGAGAATTCTACTGGACATTCCACTCCAGATCACTGAGGGCTGCAGAGAGAACACTTGCCCCAGGAGGCTTTGAACATGTTGTGTTAATCCATCGATATTTGCATGTTTTGTCTTTTTTGCTTCTTTTCACCAAAGCCAAGGATTTGAGAATCTTGTGCCTTTTAAGTTATCAACTGTTGGCACAATGTGGCTTGGCTCAACCAAGCGGAGGGCTGAAGAGGATAACACCATGAGGACCCCGGTGTGAACTGAGCTGGCCAATGGGGTGAAAATCAAGCTCCACAGAGCCTTAGTTGCTCATTGAGCTCTCTGTGTGTGATGTCTCTCCTGGCTTAGAACTAAACCACCCAAGAACTCTTTTACCAAGAAATGTCAGGATCACTTAAAGTGAAGACATTCTGGGGCTCCTGTGTTGCTACTGTCACTGTTTCCATTTTTTTCCCCTAATTATCCTTATTTGCTCTCCTGTCTCTGGGATTTTTGGCCATTTCCTCCCTTTAGGTGACCCCATGGGACCAGCTCCTCCATCCATGGGATTTTCATAATCTTCCTTCTTTTCTGCATGTTCCTTTAGGTGCGGGGTGTCATAACAGTGTAGACATGAACCCCAGTTATTCTTATATATCTTCTTTTAAAAAAATAATTGAATGTTAGCATTTGATGCCTGCATTCTGCAGAATCTCAGTTCTTCAACCAACTACAGAAGATGGGTTAACCTGGGTCCTGGGTGTATTTCTGCTGTGTGGCACCAATGCCTGGTACATAGTAGGTGCTCTGCAATAATTTATGAAATGACCAAAGATGAGAAGTAAATTCCATTTCTGGAGGGGACTGGGAAAATAAAGTTCTGAGTCTTATTTGGAGCCAAACTGTCCAGGGCTGATTCAGAATGAGAAACCTGGGTCCCACCCTCTGGAGCAGGGGGTTAGACCAGGCAGAAAGAGAAAGAGCTGAGACCTCATGTCTGGGCTGAGATGCCTCCTGAGCCCTGCCTGGAGACATCAGCAGCCAGGTCCACGGAGGGGCCTGCACCCTGTTGTGAGTCCATGGCCGTGGGAACCCTGAGGGGTGGCAGCAGCCCCCAGGGACCACATCCTGTTTGTCCTCTAGGGCCCCGTGGTCTCCTCATCTGTACAGGGCAGGGGCAGGGGGCAGCTGGGCACTCAGAGCTGCAGACATGCCTTCCATCTTCTCTGAGCTTCTCCTCCTCGGCCAGTTGTGCAGAGCAGGGAGGGCACTGCAGGAGGGCACAGGATGCCCACCCTGCCCCCAGTTCACGGGAACCTCAGGGTTCAGACAGCGTGAGGGGCCAGGGATCCTGATGGGGAGAGAATTAGCCCAAGCTTTTGGTGGCAAATCTTTCACTTCCAGGGCTGAGTCTGGGCCAGAGGACCCTGAACCCTGCAGGTGAGTCCTCCTGGGTCTCCTGGGACCCATATCTCACTTGAGTCCCAGGAACTTGGGTGGGGGGGCAAGGTCAGGGCACTGGGATTCTAGAGTGATGCTGGTGAAACCTGGAAGGGCTCCTGAGCTGAGCTGGGGAGTGAGGGGTGGGGAAGTCCTGGGACTCAGCCTCTGATTTCCTTCCAGGGACCTTCCACAAACCCACCATCTGGGCTGAGACTCTTTTGGGCAGCTCAGGGTGCCCATGTGAATACACCCTATGCAGAGTTGGAATGTGAGAGTGAGTACACAGACCATCAGGGAGTATGCTGCAGTTGGCCTGCATTATTTGGAGAAGGAAATGGCAATGCATTCCAGTATTCTTGCCTGGAAAATCCCATGAACATTGGAGCCTGCCAGCCTACAGTCCATAGGGTTGCAAAGAGTCAGACACGACTGAGTGACTTCATTTTCTTTCATCTTGTTTTAAAATTTATTTATTTTACTGGTTCCATTTTTTAATCTCATCATATACATATTTTATTGAAGTGTAGTTGACTTACAATGTTTCAGGTGCACAGCAAGGTGATTTTCAGTTATACAAGCACACATTATTTTTCAGATTATTTTCCATTTTTTTTTTCAAGATATTGATTATTTTCCATTTTAGGTTATTACAAGATAAATCTTTTTTGTTGTTCCATATCAAATTTTTAAAGTAAATCTAGCATTGTATTCATTTACTTTCATCTTGTTTTAAAATTTTTATATATTCCATTTTTAGTGTTTTAAAAATTAGAAATCTAGCATACAAAAGGTGTTTTCAGTTTATACAAGAAAACAATGGCAATGTTTTTTTCAAATTATTTTCCATTTTATGTTTTGGCATTCCTTTGACTCAGGGGATAAAATATACAGTAAAGCCTTTTAAATAAATTTTTAAAAAATTAGAAATCTAGCATTGTATTGATTCTTCTATTTTTAAATTTATGGTATATTCCATGTCAGTGTTATGCTACACTGAGAGTGAAAGCATGATGCCAAAATCCCACCATGTCCATGATAAAAGTAAATGGAAAACAATGGCAATGTTAATTGTGGGAGGAAATATTGAATCACATTATGTTACTGGTGGGCTTTCCTGGTGACTCAGATGATAAAGAATCTGCCTGCAACACAGGAGACCTGAGTCAATCCCTCAGTTGGGAAGATCTCCTGGAGATGGAAATAGCAACCCACCCCAGCATTCTTGCCTGGAGAACCCCCATGGACAGAGGAGCCTGGTGGGTCACAGCCCATGGGATCACAAAGAGTCAGACATGACTGAGGGACTAAACTATTCTCAAGGCTCTGAACTTAAAAGGTATAACACTTTCCCATTCGTATAGAGATAAAAAGTGACAGAACAGACAGAACCTTTTGCATTGTCAGGGGCTTAAAGGGACATTATGACCAGACCTGCATGGACAGCTTGGAGAACAAAGGATTCCAGGATTAAAAGATTTCCACAGTGGAGGGGACGTAAGTATAGCTATGGCTGATCCATGTTGATGTATGGCAGAAACCATCACAGTATTGTAATTGCCCTTTAATTAAACATAAATAAATTAAGGGGAAAAAAGCTTGCAACAGGGCTTCCCTGGTGGTCCACTGGTTGGGAATCTGCCTGCCCATGTGGGGGACATGGGCCCGATCCCAAGACTGGGAAGATTCCACATGCCTTGGGGCTGTTAAGCCAGTGGGCCTCAAGCCCATGTGCCTAGAGCGGGTGCTCCACAACAAGAGAAGCCACAGTGATGAGAGACCCTGCACACAGCAAAGAGCAGCCCCCTTCCCACAACTAGAGAAAGCCTGTGCACAGTGATGAAGACCCAGCACAGCCATTAACTAGTTAATTAAAACACTGCAACAACCAGCCACACCTCCTCCTGTTTTTAGTGTGTGTGTGTGTGTGTGTGTGTGTGTGTGTGTGTGAAAGTGTGAGTTCATGTATGGGTATTTAATCTGTATTGTTTCTCTTTTCTTGGAATTTTCTTCCCCATGGGCTAGGGTTATTTTACATTCAGTAAACACTGTTTGACCATCCCTCTCACTCCCAAAAAAGCCCATCTAACTCAGGTAAGATGATTCTTTGGGGCACAAGTTCATGATCTCATTGGTCTGCTGGCTTTCCAAATAAAGTCACTATTCCTTTCCTGAAGACCTCATCACTCTGTCCCTTGACAAACAACGTGAGGTTGGACTCAGAGCACATTCATGAGACATTAGCAGAGGTGTCATTCATTTTAGACAAAATCCATAGACGTCACTCTCACAATTGATATCTGTGGTTTAAAAGAAGATATGCAGATGGCCAACAGGCATATGAAAAGATGCTCAGCATTGCTCATTAGTAGAGAAAGGCAAATCGACACTGCAAGGAGGTACCACCTCATACCGATCAGAATGGCCATCATTAGACAGTTGATGAATAATAGATGCTGGAGAGGGTGTGGAGAAGAGGGAAACCCTCTTACACTGTTGGGGAGTGGAAACTGGTGCAGCCACTGTAGAAAACAGTATGGAAGTTCCTCAAAAAAAGTAAAAACAGAGTTTCCATATGATCCAACAATTCCAGTCCTGAGCATATATCTGGAAAAAAAACTATACCTTGAAAAGATTCATGCACCCCTATGTTCATAGCAGCAAAACTTACAATAGCCAAGACATGGGAACAGCCTAATTGTCCATCGACAGATGAATGGATAAAGAAGATGTATATGCTTATACAGACAGAGAATGGAATACCACTCAGACATTTAAAAAAATGAAATCATGCCATTTGCAGCAGCATGGATGAACCTGGAGATTAACATATTAAGTGAAGTAGACAGAAAGAGAAAGACAATTTTCTGTGATATCACCCATGTGTGGAATCTAAAAGGAACATATCAATGAAACAGGAACAGACTCACAGACACAGAGAACAGGCTTGTGGTTGCCAAGGAGGGAAGGACTGGAGCTTGGGATTAGCAGATGAAATCTATTTATACATAGAATGGATAAAGAATGAGGTCCTACAGTATGGCACAGGGAATTTTATTCAGTATCTTGGCATAAATCATAATGGAAAAGAATATATATGTCAAGCTGAATCAATTTGCTGTACAGCAGAAATGAACTATACTTCAATAATTTTTTTATTTTTTAAAAATTTGTGGTTTCTATATCTGCAATGAAACATTACATGGCAGTAAAAATGCACAAACTGAAATGACAAAGAATACAGATCAATTCTGAAACATGATATTAAGTAAATAAGAGGAAATTTTAAGAAGGGTGACTGTACTGTTACTCCATTACATACATAATGATCAAGAGGAGACCAGATTTATTACTTACAAAGCATCACTAATCTTAACGACCCCCACCCCCAGCAAAATGGTGTGGAATCGCTGCCCTTACTGAGGTTCTTTCCTGTCTATGAACAACAGCTGAACTGGGTGTATGTCTGCCCTTGGAGTCCTGAAACAGCTGGGCCATTTTGCCCCAGTTTGGAGTTGATTGTTGTGGACACGCCCCTCACTCAAGCATTCTGGAGCTTGGAAGTCTCTACTTGACATATTTTGTGTTCATCTGAGTATCTAGGAAGCAAGGTTGTCCACCTTTTCAGGCAGAACAAATCCCCCTCCCAAAAAAACACCACAGTCATCTTTACACACATTATCTTTGTGTACATGTGTGGTCCTTGGATTGGAAAGGGAGGAAGAGAGAGAGACAGAGAGAGTGTTGTGTGTGCAAAGTTTCCACTCACAGTCACGAAATAATTTCAGATGAAGAAGAGTCAGAGAAAGACAAATATCACATGATATCATTTATTTGTGACATCTAAAAAAATGAACTTATTTACAAAACAGACTCACAGAGAATGAACTTACTGTTACCAGGGGGATAGTGTCAGGGGGAGGTTAGATTGGAAGTTTGGGACTGACATATACACAAGGCTATATTAAAAATGCATGACCACAGGGACCTACTGTATAAAACAGAGAATTCTACTTAATATTCTGTAACTACCTAAGTGGGAAAAGAATTTGAAAAGCAATAGATGCATGTATATGTATAACTGATTCACTTTGTTGTACATCTGAAACTAACACAGTTAGTTTCTTAATCACATATATTACAATATAGAATATTTTAAATATTTTCAAAGAACCATAATATGCATGTCTGGTCCTCTCATAAGAATGCAGAATAAAAGTCTCTATTAATGAGTCTTTAATTGGCAACCTGCACTGAGCCTGACATATGAGGTGGGAACATGTGATTTCTCTTCTTTGAAGAGTTAAGGTTAATGAGATTTATCATGAGCTTGGGAAAAGCATCCTGCATGGTATACACTGAATCACCGTTTCTACTTCCTAAAGGCAGCAAGATCTGTCTGAATCCTCTTAGGTTTATAGTGTTTAGGGAAACAAAAAGTGATGATTGGGTCATGAGGTGTGCTCCGTGATGCGGCTCAGGTCAGACTTCCATCCCTGGAGTGAGAAGAGGCTGGCCATCTTCCCATGTGACATGACCCAGGCTGACTGTACCAACAACACCGCCCGCCTTCCGCATCCTGTGACTCTGTCAGCTTTGCTCAGTTCTGCCTCCTGTCTCACAGAAGCAGAGCCATGTGCCCCACACTCCTCAGCCTCCTGAGTCTCGGTGAGTCCAGAAAGACACAGTTGGAGAGGGTTATGGTGGAAATCCGGGGGGTCTTCACACCACTGACCAGGTTCCCTGGATGAGGGTGCAAGGAGCGTGGGGTCCATCAGGACAAGCCATCTCTGACAGGCTTTTCCTTCTAGGATTCTGTGTGAGTCTGAGGATCTGGGCAGCTGTGGGTGAGTCCTCCCCATCCCTTATTTCTCTGTTGAGCAGAGCAGTTGGGGCTGATGCAGATGACACTGGGGGCTGGGGTGAGACCCCTGTCAGTACAGTGAGAGCCGTGTGCCCTGTGGATCCCAGGTCCTCCTATTGGCCTTGATAGTCATCTTCACTCTCCCCAGAGGTTAGCCCAGCTCTGGACTCTGGACCTGAAGGCACAGTGTGAAGTCTGGGAGCTGGGAGCTAGGCCCACTGAGTGCCATTTCTATCATGAGAGGGGAGCAAGAGGCTGCACCCCACAGACCCTCCCCTACAAGCTGGCTCCTGGCATCTCCAACTGGCCCTTAACAACAGGATCTGCAGGACCACCCTGCTAGACCTGACCCCAGGGAAGGGTCTGGTCATCAGGCAGGGCCACCTGGACCTTGTCACACATTTGATGTAGGTTAGCTAACAAAGGAGCGAGGTTCAAGGTTTACTTCCTTCTTTTTAGTCAAGTGGCTTTTTCACTGCTTAGTTGTGTTAGTGTTAGTCAGTCATGTCTGACTCCTTTTTTGACCCCATGGACTGTAGCTCACCAGGCTCCTCTGTCCATGGGATTCTCCAGGCAAGAATATGGAGGTGGTTGCCATTTCCTTGTCCAGGGGATCTTGCCATCTCAGGGACTGAACCCTGGTCTCCTGCCTTGCAGGAAGATTCTTTACCATTTTGAGCTACAACAAATGCAACAGGGAAGTCCTTTTGCTTCTTGTCCATGCATCAATTTTTCTGTGGTGTTTTATTTTGCCTTCATCATGCAGCTTGCTGGGATCTTAGTTCCTGATCAGGGTTTCAACTTGGGCCCTTGGCAGAGAAAGTGCCAAGTCCTAACCACTGGACACCCAGGAATCCCCAGGTTTTTTGTGTTTTGAGAGAAAGGTTTTCAACATTTTGTCAACCCAAAGAGTGATTCATGTCCTGAGAATTTCCATGATGTCCTGTCCTGGATTGACTGTGTCTCTGTCTGTCCCCAAGCCCCAGGTGTCCTTGAGCATCAGGGTGATGCATTTTAGGGGAGGAGAGTTCAAAGAATTAAAGGGGAAGCCCACCCACGAGGGCAGTGGGGAGAGCTGACTGTTCCCATTTTCTTCTCAAAGCCTGTGTCTCCTTCTCTCCTAGGTGAATATGAGAAGCTGTCTTTGTCCGCCTGGCCAAGCCCCGTGGTTCCCTTAGGACAGACTGTGACTCTTCAGTGTCACTCCATTCTCCACTTAAGAGATTCAGACTGTTCAAAACAGATGGGAAAAGGCGTTTGCCTGAGCTCCAGGGACATCATTTCAACAACTTCACCCTTGGCCCGGTGACCAGAGAACATGCCGGGTCCTACACATGTTCTGGAGCCTACTGGTCTGCACCCAGTGACCCCCTGCAGATTGTGGTCTCAGGTAGGAGGGGTCCAGCCCAGCCCAGGACAGCCGTGCCTGCAGGCAATCCTTCCCTAGGTCCACGTGCCCAGTGCAGCCCAAGACTTCCTCAGGATTCCCAGCCAGGACCAAACCAGGGAAAGAGAACCCACTCTGAGAGTTTAAACTCAGGGTGTTGAATAGAGGGATGGGGTGCCCCAGGGCAGGAAGGAGGAGCCTCCCTAGGCATGAGTTAGACAGGATGCTGCCACTGCCTGCCAGCAGGGAGGATGGGGCATGACCCTGATCCAGCACCTGCCACCCAGTAGGGAGCTGTAATCCCATTTGAAGGAGCTGGAGCCCCAGGGAGGAGTCCCAGGAATGTCTCAGAGGCATGAGGTGGGGTCACAGATGGGGAAATGTTCCCTTTTTTCTCCACCTCCACCCCAACGTCCTGCAGTCATCACCCACATTCTAGATGAGTGTGAAGGGAGCCAGGGTATGCATCCTCAGACCCACCCCAGCCCCACCACACATATTAGGGATGGGATGAAGCTGAGAGCATGGCAACCCACTCCAGTATTCTCAACTGGAGAATCCCATGGGCAGAGGAGCCTGGCTGGCTACAGTCCATGGAGTTGCACAGAGTTGGACTCAACTGAAGTGACTGAGTATGCATGCATGAACCCGAGAGCAGATCCAACAGCTAAAGAGCTTAGAATGAGCACAGAGGAGGCTGGAGGTCTTGAGCAAAGAGAAACATGAGCCAGAAGGAAAAAGCATGAGCCAGAGCCTGAGAACAAGGCTAAAGAGAATGCAACAAAACACACAGGAAGGGTAATTGGCTTTGCTGGCAAATGGGGAGGAGTTTTACACCTTCAGATGTCAGGGAAGGGCCAAGGTGGGGTGACTCACTGAAGCTCACAACCTCTTTGCTCCTAGGTGTGTTCACAAAACCCTCCATCTCAGCCCACCCAGGGCCCCTCGTGCAGGCAGGGGAGAGAATGTGACCCTCCGCTGTCACTCACTGGTGGTGTTTGACAAGTTTATCCTGCACCAAGAAAACAGCACAGGGCATTTCCAGAGACGTGGAGAGATGCTCACTGGTGGGCATGCCCCAGCTGACTTCGTCATTGGCCCCATGACTTTGGCAAGTGTGGGCACCTACAGATGCTACAGCTCTCTCAGCAGCTCCCCTATGAGTGGTCAGCCCCAGCGACCCTGTGGACATCATCATCACAGGTGAGTGTGGCCAGACCAGTCCCTTCTGCTCTCTGTGTCACAGAAGGTCTGGTGTCCAGTCCAGCATCAGTACTGGGAGAGAATGACAGGCATGCAGAGACACTCACAAACTCAGGAGAGGGAACAAACCAGAGAGAGGAGGTGTGAACACGGAAGGGAAAAGAGAACAGAGTCCCTGCCATGTGCTAAGGAGAAGACACAGCTGGTGACAGAGTGAAGGAGCAAGAACGTGAAAGAACGACCAAAGAGAAAAATGTACCAGAGCAGGGACCGGGAAATTCCCGCTCAGGCAGCCAATGATGGTTGGTTAAGGGGTTGGTTTCCTGCTTTCATGTCAGAGCTCCCTTCCTCTGTCAGCAGCACATTGTGGTACCAGACGCCCTTGCTGTCCAGCCCCTGGGTGATCGAGATGGAGGTTGACACCCTGACATTGCTCAGGGTTGTGGTTTAACGCGTCCTTCTGCACAAAGAGGCGGGGGGAGTGGTCCCTCCAACCATCCCGGCTAAACCATCCCTTCCAGCCCTTGGAGGTGGGCAGGGCAGCGCTGAACACGCCCTCAAGAAAGAGGTGGTCAAAGATTAATGAGATTCTGGCAATTTTCACTCCATAATCTCTTCTTCTGGGTCAATGCCATGCTTTCTGATGGTCCCCAGCAGTAGTTAGTAGGTTCCGTTTATTTCAAGAGAACAGCACATCTGGTTGATTTTTTAAATTTATTTTATCTTATTTATGTTTGTTGAAGTCTAGTGGATTTCAGATGTTGTTAATTCCTGTTGTACAACAGAGTGATTTAGTTATTCATATACATATATTCTTTCTTTTAAAAAGGATATTAAATGACACTCCATTTTTAAAGTTATTTCTCTATTTTTCCCTGTGCTGGGTCTCCCTTAGTGGGGCTTTCTCTCCTGGCGGTAGGCGGCCTTCTCATTGCAGTGCTTCTCTTGTTGCACACTTCCGGTTAGTACTATACTTAGGACTAGAGTTATTTTGTGCTCTAAGGTCAAGGTCCTCCTTGTCCTCCTTGTCCTCCTTCCAGGTCGGTCCAAGAAACCCTCTCTCTCAGCCCAGGGGGGCCCCGTGGTGAGGTCAGGAGAGAACGTGACCTTGGTCTGCAGCTCCGAGAGAGCCTTTGACCAGTTCCATCTGCTCATGGAGGGTGAGGACCTTGGGCGACTGCTCGCTGGAGGGCGGGGCCACCGCGGAGCCCTCCAGGCAGAGTTCCCTCTGGGTCCTGGGATCCCGGCCCACAGCGGGATCTACAGGTGCTATGGCTCTTTCACTGGCTCTCCCTACTTGTGGTCAGACTCCAGCGACCCACTGTTCCTGTCTGTCACAGGTGAGAAACCTTTTCCTGGCCCATGCTTTGTTGTTCCTGTTCAGTCGCTATGTTGTCCAACCCTTTGCCACCTTGTGGACTGCAGCACGACAGACTCCTCTGTCCTTCACTATCTCTTCCACATGGATCACAGCCTTAAGTGGTGAAGGGGCCTTTCGTACCTTACTGAAGCTATGAGCCAGTCATGCAGGGTCACCCAAGCCTGAAGGATCATAGTGAAGAGTCCTGACAAAATGTGGTCCCCTGGAGTTAAAAGTGGCAACCCATTCCAGTATTCTTGCCTGGAGAACCCATGAAGAGTCCCGTGCTTTACAATCTAGAAAATGAGATTGCAGTGGGCAAAAAGCCCATTTGGGTTTTTGCATAACATGTTACTGTATGATGAGCCATATATCAAAGGCTCCTTGTTGGTGTTAGGGGAACCTTATGGCTTCTGGAGGAATGGAGGCAATGAGAACCAGAGAGAAAGAGAGATAGTAGATCCATCTCAACCCTCTTCCACTTCCTGTATGGATGCTCCACATCAGAGTCCTGTCTATCCATGCAAAAAAGCAAAAGAGCCAGGGTAGACCCTGGAGGAGGAGAGGCTAGGCTCATTTGGAAAGATCAGAGATTGCATTGGCCACTTGCTCTTAATGTTTTCCCAGAAGCACCTCTGACATACAGGTGATTTCCCAATTAAGGAGCATAAATACTCATTCCTGGAGCAGAGAGAATGTCTCTTGCTTACAGCTGTCTTTCACCACCAGGCATATCCTTCCTGCCTCCTTCCACCATCCCTTCTCCAGGATGGAGGGTCTACTCAATGCATTCACAGGGAGGGACCAGAAGCTCTCCCCTTCCCCATCAGTGCTCTGAGGGATGACAGAGTCAAGGGCAGGCAGGAGGTCAACCTTCCAGAAACAACAGTCCTCATTCAGTCAGTATGAGGAAGGTTACTGTTCACCCTTCTGTCTTTTTTTCCCCTAGGATCCACTACAAGTACTTGCCCATCAACCATGGATCCACACACCACAGAAGGTAAGCAAGATGGTCTCCTATCTCAGCAAATTTCTGAGAAGACAGAGGGTTCCTGTGTGAGTGTTGGTTCTGCCACCTCCCAGCTCTGTGACTTTGGGCTCCTCAACGTCCCTGTCATGTCAGCATTTGAGACCATGGTCTGCCTAGAACCAGAGGGGGCATTGAGCTTCTCATGCTCTGTGACTGGGAATTTCTAAATTGAACAAAGTGGGTCAGAGTGACCTAACCCCATGCTTAAGGGAGATGCTTACCCTCCCTCCACCAGGATCTTTGGGGATGGATGGCAGGGCAAGCAAGAATTTTAGGGAGCACCTTATATATGTGTTATTCCTCTGTTAGTGTTTTGTGAACTAAACATTCCACAGGTCAGAAATAAAAGTGTCATATCTTCTTGAGGATTCCATTCCAGGTCTATGTGGATGGAGGGGAAATGTATTGTGGATTAAAGGGTCTCCATTCATGCAAAATCACCATGCCTTGTCATATGGGGCAGCAGAGAAAAACTGCATTGGTGCCTGGGGGACCTTGTTTCAGACCTCTGCTGGTCTTGCGTGGCCTCTTTACTTCATCCACTGCTAGCATCTCTCCTGGATGCTTTGGTACCTCCTGGGAAGTGGAGACCATAACTGATCAGGTTGACAGCTGCTGACAGTTTGACACAAGGATACAATAAATCCTGTGTGTAGGGGCAGGGTGTATGCAATGAATAACCAGACCTTCTTCCCTTTGCTTGTTGGCAGAAGCACAGCTTCCTCAAGCACACTCCAGCACATGGTACATTGTCCTTGGGCTTGTCATAGCCTTCACCTCTACCAGCATCATCCTCGCTGCTCTTGTCTGTCACTGGTTTTCTACCCAAAACCGTAAGTCTGAAGGTGGTGAGCTCAGCATCATCTGACCCAGGGGGAGGTGGGCTCATAGCAGAGAATGGCATTTTCACTTCCTGTAGGTTAAAAACTGATTTCTGTTGTTGTAATCCCTGATGGAACATCTTCCAGAGACCCATGGAACCCTGTTCTTTTTATGAAAATATGTGTTGATTTATTCTTGGCTGCATCAGGTCTTGGCTGCAGCATGGGGGATCCTCATTGTGGTGCTGGGGTGCAGTTCAAGGCTCCAGAGCTCGTGGGCTCAGCAGTTGCAGCATTGAGGATAGTTGCTTCAAGGCATGTGGGATCTCAGTTCTCCCACCAGGATAGAACCCGCTCCCTGAACTGGAAGGTTGACTCTTAATCCCTGGGCCACCAGGGACATTCCAAGCCCTGTTCTTCCCTTCAACTACAACCATCTGTTTTTCTCCCCTACATGATCTTGGGAATCTGCTGATACACAGAAGAGGATGGTCCATAACAGAAGATGTAGGATGGGTCCATGGGTTTGCACAGGTTCCTGAGACAGTCTGTGAATGGCTGGGCTTGTATATGGAATGTTTTGTTTTTTTTTGTTTTCATTTAGTGGAGTAGACAGGCTCAGCAACCTGGGGCACACCCCTGCCTTTTTCTGGCTTTGATGTAACTATCAAAGATATGGAGGTCTGGAATAACTGCCTCCACCCTGAAGAGCCTTGACTCTCTTCCATTTGCAGATGTTGCCATCATGGAAGGAGAGCCCATGGAAGACAGAACAGTGAATGGTGAGGTGAGTCCTCCCAGCCCAAACCCTTGCCATAGTCTGAGCCCTTCAATGCCCAATGCCCCAGCCTTTGAAGATCACATCTCAGTCCATCATTCACATCTCTCTCCTCTCAGGACCCTGCAGCAGAAGACGTGATATACGCCCACTTGGACCTCAGGACCCTCTCTGAGAGACTGTTCACTCCCACTCCCCTGAGGCCCATGCACCCCTCCACTGAGCCCATTATCTATGAGAATTCAATGTAAACCAAGACCATGCTGAGCCCTGACCTGGCCCCATCCTCTGAGCACACAGAGTGTTACAAATTGAGGACCTAGATCTCTTTTAAAGGGGTTCCTCATGGACACTCACTCCTCCTCCAAAGCAGCCCAGCAGCTCTGAGGTGAGGAGTGGAGTCCAAGAATTACAGTATCGTCTTCAAAAATCCCACCACCTCTTAATAATCTCCTGGCTATTCTAGGACTCTATTTAACTATCTCACCTTTTGGGGAGATGCTATAATCAATTGCTCATACTAGGTAGCTTATCATGATCATCCTACTTTTTATAAAATTCCAATAAAGCATAAAAAATTTGCCAGTTGACTCTTCAAATTATTCAGTTTAAAATAAAACAAAATGAATAAAAGTAAACCCCTCTATTCAGTAACATTTTACAAGGGTAAACTTATTTACAAGACTGAAACAGACTTGTAGACTTAGAGAACAAACTTAGAGTTACCAGAGGGGAGGAGTGGGGACAGATAGTTTGGGAGTTTGGGATTGACATGTGCACACCGTTATATTTAAAATAAAATGCTTTCCATGAAAAATAATAATGCTAGTTGGCAAAATAAAAAGATGAAGTATACTCTGAGATAGCCAGTATGGTGCCACTAACCATATTAGGCTGAATACATGCATGCTAAGTCAACTCAGTCATTTTTGCGACCCATGGTCTGTAGCCGCCCAGGCTCCTGTGTGCATGGGATTCTCCAGGCAAGAATACTGGAATCGGTTTCCATTCCTTTCTCCAGGGGATCTTCTCGACCCATCAAACTCAGGTCTCTCAGGTCTCTTGCAATGACAGGCAGATTCTTTACCACTGTGCCACCAGAGAAGCCCCCTCAGTTTTCTAAAAAGAACAAAATCCTGACTGTTGAGAACATGGATTGACTTGGAGGTCATTATGCTTAGTGAAATAAGTCAGACAGGGAAAGAGAAATGCTGTATATTTTCACTTCTATGTGGAATCTAAAAATCAAAATAGTGATTTCTGTGATTGTCCAGTGACTAAGACTCTGGGTTTGCAATGCAGGGGGTCCAGGTTCAATCCCTGGTCAGAGAACTAGATCCCACAAGCTACAACTAAAAGGATACCACATTCCACATCTCAGATCTGATGCAGCCAGATAAACAAAAATAAGTATTAAGAAAATAAAAATAGATGAACAAATATAACAAAAGAGAATCAGGCTCACAGATTCAAAGAAGAAACTAGTGGTTACCAGAGGGGGGAGAGGGGTGGGTGTGAGGGGCAGCAAAGTATGTAGACTGGATTAAGAAATACCAACAACCATTATTTATAAAATAATTAAGTCACAGGGTTATAATGTCTGGCACAGGGAATATAGTCAATATTTTATAATATTTTGTACTGTGTGTAATCTCTGAAAATGCTGAATCACTATGTAATACACCTGTAACTAATATAATATTGTAAGCCAACAATTCATAAATTTTTAAAAATTGTTACATGTTCCAGGAACTTGGCAGTGCATACATACAGGGAAAAGAAAATACAATATAGGAAAATCCATAAATTTTTAAAAATCATGAAATTAGCATTTTAAGTAAAGACATTTTTACTGTGGATGTCATAGAGATGGTTGAACATTAAAGATAAAATATAATGCTTGGAAATTTTTTAATATAGGAATGAAATAAGAAATTCTATGAAAATCATATCAAGAATGAAAACAGAAAATAATCCAGTGCCTCAAAGTCATAGCAGATTAGATATTGCAGCATACATTTTTGGTAAACTTGAAAATGTAGCCAAAGGTGGGTTGGGCCAGAGGTTGTGGTTCAAGTTTGTTAAACAATCTGAAGAGACAGCACTGGACTTAACATTTTCCAGGAAGCCCAATTCCTCCTTCAGCCATGACCCCCACACACTGCCTTTTTTAAGGTACGAAGAGCCTGTGTGAGTCACCTTTCCGCCCTGTGGTCAGCTTGCACACGATGTTAGTTTGGGTGTCATCATAACATCCTGTGTACTCTTCAGATCTGCAGAGCTGCTGCCTCCTGATCATTAGGAGCAGCGCCATGCTGTCTGCCATCGTCAGCCTGACATGTCTTGTTGAGTCCTGGAACAGAATGAAGCCTGGTGCAAATATTGACCTGGAGCACTGGGTCCACCTTAACAGAGAGCCCTGCCTCCACAGGGGCAAAGTGGACCTTGATGGTTGGGTTCATCAAGGCGAGCAACATCCTTGCTGACAAGGCCCACAGAACAGGCCAGGGGAGTAGAAGGCCAGGTCTGACATGAGATGGATCATCCATCATGAGTCTTTCTTCCAGGTTTCTTCTTGATCCAGAGCATCTGGGCACAAGAGGGTGAGTCTTTCCCCCAAACTGTGGTTGCCATCCTCCTCAAGTAAGACTCTCTTGTAATAGGAAGGGAGATGGTACAGAAGGTAGGGTGATGGGTCAACCATGGGAAGTCATAACCATATGAGGGTGGTCTTTTGGAAGTAGAAAATGGGAGCCCAAGGTGGCTTTGATGGTAAAGAGTCTGCCTGCAGTGAGGGAGACCTGGGTTTGATCCCTTGGTTGGGAAGATCCCCTGGAGAAGGAAATGGCAAGCCACTCCAGTATTCTTGCCTGGACAATTCCATGGATACAGGAGTCTGGTGGGCTATAGCCCATGGGGTCACAAAGAGTCAGACATGACTGGTTGACTAACATTTTCAGGGAAGTCTAGCCCCCAGTTCTGGCCCAGAGACCCTCCCCCAGATACTCTTCCCTCTGCTGAGCCAGGCTCTATGGGCACCTACAGGAGACTGTGATGCTCAGAGCGGGGGTGACTGTGAGGGACTGGTGTTATCTGTAGACTGAGGGAAGGCAGCAGGGCCAGGGACCACAGACCCTTGGAGGACAAAGTGATGACTCAAGCTCTCCAGCAGTTCCATGGATAGGCATTGCAGAGAACTGCTGCTGCTGGCCTCCATTCAGAATAAGGGGAGAACCTATGCCCTGCCCCCTGAGATTCCAGAAGGTTCTACCACAGGCTCCATCATGTCCTGTGTTTCTCATGTGAGCTGACATCATTTCACTCACACAGGTTGTTTTTCCATTGGGTGTCTACTCCGTCTTGTTTTATAAAACAAATTTTACATTATCAACATCCAGGAAGAATCTGTTAGTTGACACTCAAAATTCTCGGGCTTTGTGGATAGCTCGGTGGTGAAGAACCTGCCTGCAATGCAGGGGCTGCAGAAGATGTGGGTTCAATCCTGGGGTTGGAAGATCCCCTGGAGAAGGAAATGGCAACCCACTACAGTATTCTTGTCTGGAGATCCACATGGACAGAGGAGCCTAGAGGGCTACAGTGCATGGGGTCACAAGAGTCAGACATGACTGAGCATACACACACACTCAAAATTCTCAGCAGATGTTTTTCATGTAGGGTGTGCTATGCCCCTGTGGTGTGGGAATCTCCATGGAGCACGGGTTCCCCTGGTTTGAAAAGGAGCCTTAGAGATGTGGGAAGAGGGAGGGTCCTCTGAGTCCATCGAGGGGAAGGGGTTCCCCATTTTCTACTGTAAACCGTGCATTCTTCTCCCCCAGGTGGTCATGACAAGCCCTCCCTGTCAGCCTGGCCAAGCCCCGTAGTTCCTCAAGGACAGCATGTGACTCTCTGGTGTCACTCCCCTCTCGGATTTGACAGGTTCAGGCTGCACAAGGATGACAGAACCAATGTCCCTGAGCTCCAGGGCATCATATTCTGGAAGAACTTCCTCATGGGCCCCATGACCGAAGCACATGCAGGGACCTACAGATGTCATGGTCACTACAGTCACCTCCCCCCTGTGTGATCAGCACCCAGTGAACCCTGGAGATTGTGGTCACAGGTCAGAGAGCTCTTGTCCAGAGAGGCCACCCGTTGTCCCGGTCTCCCGGATCCCAGTGGGAGTTTGAGTCAGGGTCCAGTCAGAACGACAGGAAGTTCTCCAGGCATTCTAGATAAAAACCTATTTAATAGAGGAAATTGGGTCCCACAGTGGGCAGAATCATGGTGCCCCGTGATGCCCGCATCCTAAAATCCCAAATCTACGATTGCTACGTCCCATTCCAAGGGAAATGAAACCGCATGTGGAACTAAGGTTGGTAAGCAGGTGACCTTGAGATGAAGAGGTTTTCCTGCAGACGTTTCTGTGCTTTCAATCTCTCCCACTCTGAGTGGTCAGCCCCTCAGTGACCCTCTGGACACGGTGATCACAGGTGAGAATGTCAAGGGCTGGCATACAGACTGGATGTACCAGGACGTGGAAGCCCCAGGTGGTGGTGTGGGAGATGAGAGAAGGGTGCTTTTCATGGGGAGAAACTGACTTGGTGAGAGTTGCATCCAAGAGACAAAGAAAGAGGAGAAACAAGTACAGACCACCTGTTATAACAGAAAAGACAGGTGCAGGGGCAGAGACAGAGGAACTCAGAGATGGAGATAAAGAGTGAAGTGAGAGACACAGACAGAAAGGCAGGTAGCAGAGAGGGTGCCCTTCCACCCTGACTTTGCTCAGAGACCAGAAACAGTTTAGGAGCCTGGTTTCCATTTCAACTCTACACTCTCTTCTCTACTCAAAGAACCCAAGGATACACCATGTATCTACCCAGGACTTCATGACCAGGTTGATCTGGCTCAGGCTGTTTCTCCAGGAGCCCTGTGTCCTCATGCCCTGGGTGATGCACAGATACTGTGTTCACTCAGATGTGGCTTCGTTCCAGGTGGTTGAGCCACACTGTGCCCCAGGACACCAAGGTCCCTGGTGACGGAGCCAAACGCCAGCTCCTGTATGTTGTGTGTTTCATGAGTTCTCATGCTGTATTTTCAAGCCCACGTGCAAGGTCACACCAAACGTTGTAAGATTATGGAGGTCAAAGCCCACAGAGACATGGAATCAGAGAGAAAACAGAGTCATCAAAAAGCAGAGGCAGAAACACAGTTGCTGTGCGCACACGCAGAAAATAAGCCAGAGGGACTGAGGGCGGTGGGAGAAACATGAAAAAAATAAAGGTAAATAGAAAGAAAAAGGGATAGAGAATTAATGAGAAAGAAGGGAGTGGACAGAAAAGCCCTAAAAATAAAAGACTTGGGAGGGTGGATGGGTGCAAAGATTGAGAAAGATGGTGATCTGGGGGTGGATAATAGGGATTACAAAAGAGACCCAGAGAGACAGAGAAGCTGAGGAAGTCATGGAAGTGGAAATAGATGATAGATAGATAGGTAAAATGATGGATGAACATACACATAGATGATAAAATAGGTAGATAGATACATACATAGAAAGGTAGATAGATGGTGGAACGATGGATGGATATATAGATAGATGATAAGATGGGTAGATAAATGGTGGATGGAGATATAGACAGATAACAGAATAGATAGATGAATAATGCTGAAAGATAGAGACGAGATAGAGAATGAGAACCTCAGAATCAAAGAAGACAGATCAAATCAACCAATCCAAGGAGAAGTACAGAGTGTTTAAAAAAAAATACAAGAAGGAAAAAAATTAGGAGGGAGGCAATTTCAGAGACCTAGAGAGAGAAAGTAGGAGAGAGATAGGGGAGAATTAGAGAGTGAGAGCAAGAGAGAGAGAGTTGAGAAGAACTGCGGGTGTGAATTCTCAGTTCAGGGATGAAGGACATGGGATTTGGGAAAAGCCTGTCTCACGAAACTGCCTCTTCTCCTTCCAGGTCTGTCCAAGAAACCCTCTCTCTCAGCCCAGGGAGGACCCGTGGTGAGGTCAGGGGAGAACGTGACCTTGGTCTGCAGCTCCGAGAGCGCCTTTGACCAGTTCCATCTGCTCAGGGAGGGGTGAACCTTGGGCGCCCGCTGGCTGGAGGGCGGGGCCCCCATGGAGCACTCCAGGCAGAGTTCCCTCTGGGTCCTGGGACCCCAGACCACAGCGGGGTCTACAGGTGCTATGGCTCTTTCACTCGCTCTCCCTACTCATGGTCAGACTCCAGCGACCCACTGTACCTGTCTGTCACAGGTGAGGAACCTCTTGATTCAAACTAAATGTTTTTTTCATAATTGTATTTATTTATTTTTTGCTGTACTGCGTCTTGTTGCTGCACAGGCTTTTCTCAGGAGCGGGGGCTCCTCTCTAGCTGCAGTGCACAGGTTTCTCATTTGTGGCGGCTTCTCCTGTTGTGGAGTACAAGCTCTAGGGTGTGCGGGTTTCGGTCGTTGCAGCACATGGGCACAGTACTTGTGGCTCCCAGGCTCTGGAGCGCCGGCCCAGTAGTTGTAGGGCATGGGCTTAGTTGCTCCTCGGCATGTGGGATCTTCCTGGATCAGGGATAGAACCCCTGTCTCCTGTATTGGCAGGCGGATTCTTAACCTCTGAGCCACCAGGGAAGCCCTGATTCTTTTTTTTAAATATTTTGGTTTTCTGGCCTCGAGGCATGTGGGATCTTTGGATGGAACCCACACCCCCTGCATTGGAAGGCCAAGTCTTACCCGCCAGGACCACCAGGGAAGTCCACCTCTCGGCATCTTGAAGCTCAGGGAGGCAGTCAAGTCCCCAGGGATTAGGAGAAGGGATGCTAAGACTCTCAGGAGCTCAGCATTAGATGACAAAGAAGCTTCCATGAAACAAAAGGCAGCCTCCTTCCCTCACCTCTCTCCTGTTCCTCTTTCTAGGAAACTCTTCAAGTAGTCTGCCACTACACACAAAACCAAACTCCAACAGCGGTGAGTAACTGATTCCTCTGATCTCTGCTTGCAGAACCCTGGGAGGGAGAAACTCTTGAATAGATTATGGACTCAGCTGGGCTTCCCAGGTGGCTCAGCGGTAAAGTACCTGCATGCCAAGGCAGGAGACACAGGTTTGATCCCTGGGTCAGGAAGATCCCCAGGAGGAGGAAACAGCAACCCATTCCAGTATTGTTCAGTTGCTAAGTTGTGTCTGACTCTGCAACCCCATGGACTGTAGGATGCCAGGCTTCCCTGTCCTTCACTATCCCCTGGAGTTTACTCAAACTCGCTCGGGTATTCTTGCCTGGAGAATCCCATGGACAGAGGAGCCTGGCGGGCTACACCCCATGGGGTCAAAAAGAGTCAGACACGACTGAGTGACTGAGCCTGCAGGTGTTGAGTTAGCCACCTTTCCAGCTCTGTGCTCTTGGACTTGTCATCTACCCTGTCTGATCCCCAGATTCTACCACATCAAAAGGGGGTACCCCAAAGGGTCTGTGTGCAGTTGGTCCAGTTCAGTTCAGTTCAGTCATTCAGTCATGTCCAATTCTTTGTGATCCCATGGATTGTTGTCCAGTTAGGACTCATTATTTTTTTTATTGAAGTATAGTTGACTTACAGCATTGTGCTGATCTCTGCTGTATACAGCAAAGTGACTCAGTTATACACATATATACATTTTTCCCCAGCAAGGGCTCTTAATCTCTAATTTTCTGTAGCTGAGGTCTCCTCCTCAGACAGGAGAGGAGAAGAGAGGAGGATGAGAATAAACCTGACCCCACCCCACCCCTCCCCACCAGGAATAATGCCATGACTAATCTCTCTGCATTGCTAACTGGAGATGAGAACTGTGAAGGCTTCAGGAAGGGAAAAGAAGGCAGCAACTGGTGGGGGCGATGGCCCAGTTCTTTGAGAAGTTCTGTCTGCCAAGAAATGAGCACTGGGACATCCCAGGTGGTCCAGTGGTTAAGAATCTACCTTCCTTCAGCCATAAAAAGGAACGCATTTGAGTCAGTTCTGAAAAACAAAGTTCATATAGCAATGCTTATATATGGAATCTAGAAAGACAATACTGAGGAACCTATTTGCAGGGTGGGAATAGAGACACAGACATAGAGAACAGACTTTGGCAGGGGAAGGAGAGGGTGGGACGAATTGAGAGTAGCATTGAAACATATCCATTACCAGATGTAAAACAGACAGCTAATGGGATGTTGCTGTGTAACCCAGGGAGCTCAACCAGGTCTCCATGACAACCCAGAGGGGTGGGATGGCATGGGAGGTGGGAGGGAGGTTCACTAGGGAAGGGATATATGCATACCTACAGCTGATTGATGTTGATGAATGGCAGAAACCAACACAACATTGTAAAGCAATTATTTACAATCAAAAATAAATTTTTAAAAATAAATGAATACATTTGGATGTATATACAAAAAAAGAACCCACCTTCCAATGCAGGGGTGTGAGTTCGATCCCTGGTCAGGAAGCTAAGATCCCACTTGCCTCATGGCAAAAAAGCAAAACATAGAACAGAAGCAATATTGTAACAAATTCAATAAAGACTTTAAAAAATGATCCACATCAAAAAAAATTTTTTTAATCTTTAAAAATAAAAAGAAATGAGCTCTTGTCTGTCGGGATGAAACCAAAAGTTCTCAGTAGCACAAAAGCTACAGTAAGAACTGAATCCATCCATGTTTAGGGTTCCTTCATTAACCTACTCATTTAAGTACTGTTCCAGTTTAAGTTCTTACTCATTAAGTACTCGTTTAAGTGATGTACAATATGCATTGGACATTCTTTCCTATGCTGCTTCAACAAATTTCCACAGGCTCAGGGGATAATAACACCATGGTGTTTTAAAGTATTTACAGTTCTATAAATGGGAAGTCTGAAATGGATAAAAGTGAAAATGTTAGTTGCTCAGGGGTGTTTGACTCTTTGTGACCCCATGGACTGTAGCCTGCCAGGATCCTCTGTCCACGAATATTGGAGTGGGTTGCCACGCCCTCCTCCAGGGGATCTTCCTGAACCAGGGATTGAACCCAGGTCTCCCACATGGCAGGCAGACTCTATCATCTGAGCCACCAGGGAAGCCCTCTAAAATGAATGGGTGACACTGGGCTAAAATCAAGACGACAGGAGGATTGCATTCCTTCTGGAGGTTCTGGGGAAGAATCCATTGCCTGTTCCAGCTTCTAGAAGCTTCTTACATTTCCCTACATCTCACGGTCACGTCGTCCAACTTCACAGCTACAGTGGTTGGTCATGTCTACCTGCCAGTGCCTCACTCTGACCCACTTTCTTTCATCACATCTCTCTCCAACTCTTCTTCTCCCTCTCTCTTTTCTTGTAAGAACTTCATGTTTACACTGGGATCATCCAAATAATCTAGGATAATCTCCCTATTTTAAACCTTTTTTTAAAAAATCAGCTGCTCCATGTTGGATCTTAGTTTCCCTGACCAAGGATCAAATCTGCAACCCCTGCATTGGAAGCCTGGAGTCTTAGCAGCTTGTGGTGGTGGTTTAGTCACTCAGTTGTGTCCGACTCTGCAACCCCATGGACTATAGCCCACCAGACTCCTCTGTCCATTGGATTCTCCAGGCAAGAATACTGGAGTGGGTTGCCATTTCCTATTCCAAAGGGTCTTCTCCACTCAGGGATTGAACCCATGTCTCCTGCATTGGCAGGCAGGTTCTTTACCACTGAGCCACCCGGGAAGCCCGTCTTATAAAACACTAGAATGCCAAACATACTTGAGTTCAAACCATCATTAGTCTACTTTGGTAAGATTACCTCTTTGACCCTCTATTTTATCCACAATAGAGCCAGATTGAACCTCTTCCCTTTGAGGCTGTCTATGAGGATGGGATCAAATCAAAAAGGTGAAAACATTACTCCCCACACCGCCACCCCACACAGCACAGGTCCTGGATCAAAGAAAGTGCTGTATACATGGTACAAAACTTCCCCCTGTCCATTTCCCCACCCCAAAACCTTTACTTCACCCCAATTCCAATTGTATGTGTAGATGCAGATAGATTCTGGAAGGTGAATGCCAATGTTCTTTTTTGTTATTTTATGTCTTTATTTATTTTTGGCTGCTCTGGGTCTCTGTTGCTGTGCGTGGGCTTTCTGTAGTTGCAGCACACAGGCTTCAGTAGTTCAGTACAGGCTTAGTCGCTCTGGGACACGTGGAATCTTCCTGGCCCAGGGATGGAACCCATGTCCCCTGCGTCGGCAGGTGTATTCTTAACTGCTGGACCATCGAGGAAGGCTGCCAGTATTCTTTTGAGTGAGTTCAGATCTTGGACTCAAAGGTGGGAAACAGCACAACTTCCCAATCAACTTTCCTCCTAATTTCTGAAAGGACTGGTTTTGTTGGTCGGGGGATGGACAACAAAGTATGTCCGGCAATAGCTGGCAGAGGGGTTGGTCTTTTCTCTCTCCCTCACCCGCAGAGCATCAGCCTAAATATAGCTCATGAGACCACAGCCAAGCTTCGTTCTGCAGCCCTGGGCTCAACTGTCTTGTCGTTTCCTGGGCATGTGACATAAGACAACTGCCCTTACTTTGATCTTTATTTCGCTTTTTTCTTCCACTGGATAATTTAATTTGTTTGACTCAAGGGTATTGTGAAGGTAGAGATACTGCATTCATTTACCCGGCAAACAGTAAAGAAGAGCTGCTATGGTTTGTTTCGTAATGGATTCACGTCTTCCTCCAGGTAACCCCAGGCACCTGCATGCTCTGGTTGGACCCTCTGTGGCCTTCGTATTCCTTGTCAGCTTTATCTCCTTCCTCGTCCATCACTGGTGCCCTGATGCAAAGGGTAAGTCTCAGGAAGAGAGGCCAGTGCATCTGGGCAAAGTGGGGAAGGGAGAAGACAGTGTACAGGTATGTGCTCAAGGCAGGAGCCACAGACACAGAGCTGTCTTTCTTTCCTCCCTTCCTTCCTTCCTTTCTTCCTTCCTTTTTTATTTGGCTGCATAGGGTCTTCATTGCAGCACCAGGGAACTTGGCTGCATCACACGGAATCTTTCATTCTGGCACTTGGGCTCTCTAGTTTGGTGCATAAGCTTAACTGTTCCAAGGCATGTAGGATCTTAGTTCCTGGACCAGGGATCAAACCTGCATCCCCTGCCTTGAGAGGCAGATTTTTTTTTTTAATTGTTTTTCTTTTTTTTTTTTTTTGTCTCTTTTTTTTTTTTTTCTAATTTTATTTTATTTTTAAACTTCACATAATTGTATTCGTTTTGCCAAATATCAAAATGAATCTGCCACAGGTATACATGTGTTCCCCATCCCGAACCCTCCTCCCTCCTCCCTCCCCATACCATCCCTCTGGGCCATCCCAGTGCACCAGCCCCAAGCATCCAGCATCGTGCATCGAACCTGGACTGGCAACTCGTTTCCTACATGATATTCTACATTTTTCGTTGCCATTCTCCCAAATCTTCCCACCCTCTTCCTCTCCCACAGAGTCCATAAGACTGTTGCATACATCAGTGTCTCTTTTGCTGTCTCGTACACCGGGTTATTGTTACCATCTTTCTAAATACCATATATATGCGTTAGTATACTGTATTTATGTTTTTCCTTCTGGCTTACTTCACTCTGTATAATAGGCTCCAGTTTCATCCACCTCATTAGAACTGCTTCAAATGTATTCTTTTTAATGGCTGAGTAATACTCCATTGTGTATATGTACCACAGCTTTCTTATCCATTCATCTGCTGATGGGCATCTAGGTTTCTTCCATGTCTTGGCTATTAAAAACAGTGCTGCGATGAACATTGGGGTACACGTGTCTCTTTCCCTTCTGGTTTCCTCAGTGTGTATGCCCAGCAGTGGGATTGCTGGATCATAAGGCAGTTCTATTTCCAGTTTTTGAAGGAATCTCCACACTGTTCTCCATAGTGGCTGTACTAGTTTGCATTCCCACCAACAGTGTAAGAGGGTTCCCTTTTCTCCACACCCTCTCCAGCATTTATTATTTGTAGACTTTTGGATCACAGCCATTCTGACTGGCGTGAAATGGTATCTCATAGTGGTTTTGATTTGCATTTCTCTGATAATGAGTGATGTTGAGCATCTTTTCATGTGTTTGTTAGCCATCTGTATGTCTTCTTTGGAGAAATGTCTATTTAGTTCTTTGGCCCATTTTTGATTGGGTCATTTATTTTTCTGGAGTTGAGCTGTAGGAGTTGCTTGTATATTTTTGAGATTAGTTGTTTGTCAGTTGCTTCACTTGCTATTATTTTCTCCCATTCTGAAGGCTGTCTCTTCACCTTGCTGATAGTTTCCTGTGATGTGCAGAAGCTTTTAAGGTTAATTAGGTCCCATTTGCTTATTTTTGCTTTTATTTCCAATATTCTGGGAGGTGGGTCATAGAGGATCCTGCTGTGATGTATGTCGGAGAGTGTTTTGCCTATGTTCTCCTCTAGGAGTTTTATAGTTTCTGGTCTTATGTTTAGATCTTTAATCCATTTTGAGTTTATTTTTGTGTATGGTGTTAGAAAGTGGTCCAGTTTCATTCTTTTACAAGTGGTTGACCAGATTTCCCAGCACCACTTGTTAAAGAGATTGTCTTTAATCCATTGTATATTCTTGCCTCCTTTGTCAAAGATAAGGTGTCCATATGTGAGTGGATTTATCTCTGGGCTTTCTATTTTATTCCATTGATCAATATTTCTGTCTTTGTGCCAGTACCATACTGTCTTGATAACTGTGGCTTTGTAGTAGAGCCTGAAGTCAGGTAGGTTGATTCCTCCAGTTCCATTCTTCTTTCTCAAGATCGCTTTGGCTATTCGAGGTTTTTTGTATTTCCATACAATTTGTGAAATTATTTGTTCTAGCTCTGTGAAGAATACTGTTGGTAGCTTGATAGGGATTGCGTTGAATCTATAAATTGCTTTGGGTAGTATACTCATTTTCACTATATTGATTCTTCCAATCCATGAACATGGTATATTTCTCCATCTATTAGTGACCTCTTTGATTTCTTTCACCAGTGTTTTATAGTTTTCTATATATAGGTCTTTAGTTTCTTTAGGTAGATATATTCCTAAGTATTTTATTCTTTCCATTGCAATGGTGAATGGAATTGTTTCCTTAATTTCTCTTTCAGTTTTCTCATTATTAGTGTATAGGAATGCAAGGGATTTCTGTGTGTTGATTTTATATCCTGCAACTTTACTATAGTCATTGATTAGTTCTAGTAATTTTTGGTGGAATGTTTAGGGTTTTCTATGTAGAGGATCATGTCATCTGCAAATAGTGAGAGTTTTACTTCTTCTTTTCCAATTTGGATTCCTTTTATTTCTTTTTCTGCTCTGATTGCTGTGGCCAAAACTTCCAAAACTATGTTGAATAGTAATGGTGAAAGTGGGCACCCTTGTCGTGTTCCTGACTTTAGAGGAAATGCTTTCAATTTTTCACCATTGAGGATAATGTTTGCTGTGGGTTTGTCATATATAGCTTTTATTATGTTGAGGTATGTTCCTTCTATTCCTGCTTTCTGGAGAGTTTTTATCATAAATGGATGTTGAATTTTGTCAAAGGCTTTCTCTGCATCTATTGAGATAATCATACGGTTTTTAGTTTTCAATTTGTTAATGTGGTGTATTACATTGATTGATTTGCGGATATTGAAGAATCCTTGCATCCCTGGGATAAAGCCCACTTGGTCATGGTGTATGATCTTTTTAATGTGTTGTTGGATTCTGATTGCTAGAATTTTGTTAAGAATTTTTGCATCTATGTTCATCAGTGATATTGGCCTGTAGTTTTCTTTTTTTGTGGGATCTTTGTCAGGTTTTGGTATTAGGGTGATGGTGGCCTCATAGAATGACTTTGGAAGTTTACCTTCCTCTGCAATTTTCTGGAAGAGTTTGAGCAGGATAGGTGTTAGCTCTTCTCTAAATTTTTGGTAGAATTCAGCTGTGAAGCCGTCTGGACCGGGGCTTTTGTTTGCTGGAAGATTTTTTATTACAGTTTCAATTTCCATGCTTGTGATGGGTCTGTTAAGATTTTCTATTTCTTCCTGGTCTAGTTTTGGAAAGTTGTACTTTTCTAAGAATTTGTCCATTTCTTCCACGTTGTCCATTTTATTGGCATATAATTGTTGATAGTAGTCTCTTATGATCCTTTGTATTTCTGTGTTGTCTGTTGTGATCTCTCCATTTTCGTTTCTAATTTTGTTGATTTGATTTTTCTCCCTTTGTTTCTTGATGAGCCTGGCTAATGGTTTGTCAATTTTATTTATCCTTTCAAAGAACCAGCTTTTGGTTTTGTTGATTTTTGCTATGGTCTCTTTTGTTTCTTTTGCATTTATTTCTGCTCTAATTTTTAAGATTTCTTTCCTTCTACTAACCCTGGGGTTCTTAATTTCTTCCTTTTCTAGTTGCTTTAGGTGTAGAGTTAGGTTATTTATTTGACTTTTTTCTTGTTTCTTGAGGTGTGCCTGTATTGCTATGAACTTTCCCCTTAGGACTGCTTTTACCGTGTCCCACAGGTTTTGGGTTGTTGTGTTTTCATTTTCATTCGTTTCTATGCAAATTTTGATTTCTTTTTGATTTCTTCTGTGATTTGTTGGTTATTCAGCAGTGTGTTGTTCAGCCTCCATATGTTGGAATTTTTAATAGTTTTTCTCCTGTAATTGAGATCTAATCTTACTGCATTGTGGTCAGAAAAAATGCTTGGAATGATTTCTATTTTTTTGAATTTACCAAGGCTAGCTTTATGGCCCAGGATGTGATCTATCCTGGAGAAGGTTCCATGTGCGCTTGAGAAAAAGGTGAAATTCATTGTTTTGGGATGAAATGTCCTATAGATATCAATTAGGTCTAACTGGTCTATTGTATCATTTAAAGTTTGTGTTTCCTTGTTAATTTTCTGTTTAGTTGATCTATCCATAGGTGTGAGTGGGGTATTAAAGTCTTCCACTATTATTGTGTTATTGTTAATTTCTCCTTTCATACTTGTTAGCATTTGTCTTACGTACTGTGGTGCTCCGTGTTGGGTGCATATATATTTATAATTGTTATATCTTCTTCTTGGATTGATCCTTTGATCATTATGTAGTGACCTTCTTTGTCTCTTTTCACAGCCTTTGTTTTAAAGTCTATTTTTCTGATATGAGTATTGCTACTCCTGCTTTCTTTTGGTCCCTATTTGCATGGAAAATCTTTTTCCAGCCCTTCACTTTCAGTCTGTATGTGTCCCCTGTTTTGAGGTGGGTCTCTTGTAGACAACATATGTAGGGTCTTGTTTTTGTATCCATTCAGCCAGTCTTTGTCTTTTGGTTGGGGCATTCAACCCATTTACGTTTAAGGTAATTACTGATAAGTATGATCCGTTGCCATTTACTTTATTGTTTTGGGTTTGAGTTTATACACCGTTTTTGTGTTTCCTGTCTAGAGAATATCCTTTAGTATTTGTTGGAGAGCTGGTTTGGTGGTGCAGAATTCTCTCAGCTTTTGCTTGTCTGAAAAGCTTCAGATTTCTCCTTCATACTTGAATGAGATCCTTGCTGGGTACAATAATCTGGGCTGTAGGTTATTTTCTTTCATCATTTTAAGTATGTCTTGCCATTCCCTCCTGGCTTGAAGAGTTTCTATTGAAAGATCAGCTGTTATCCTTATGGGAATTCCCTTGTGTGTTATTTGTTGTTTTTCCCTTGCTGCTTTTAATATTTGTTCTTTGTGTTTGATCTTTGTTAATTTGATTAATATGTGTCTTGGGGTGTTTCTCCTTGGGTTTTTCCTGTTTGGGACTCTCTGGGTTTCTTGTACTTGGGTGATTATTTCCTTCCCCATTTTAGGGAAGTTTTCCACTATTATCTCCTCAAGTATTTTCTCATGGTCTTTCTTTTTGTCTTCTTCTTCTGGAACCCCTATGATTCGAATGTTGTAGCATTTAATATTGTCCTGGAGGTCTCTGAGATTGTCCTCATTTCTTTTAATTCGTTTTTCTTTTGTCCTCTCTGATTCATTTATTTCTACCATTCTATCTTCTAATTCACTAATCCTGTCTTCTGCCTCTGTTATTCTACTATTTGTTGCCTCCAGAGTGTTTTTAATTTCACTCATTGCATTATTCATTATATATTGACTTTTTTATTTCTTCTAGATCCTTGTTAAACCTTTCTTGCATCTTCTCAATCCTTGTCTCCAGGCTTTTTATCTGTGATTCCATTTTAGTTTCAAGATTTTGGATCAATTTCACTATCATTATTCGGAATTCTTTATCAGGTAGATTCCCTATCTCTTCCTCTTTTGTTTGGTTTGGTGGGCATTTATCCTGTTCCTTTATCTGCTGAGTATTCCTCTGTCTCTTCATCTTGTTTAAATTGCTGAGTTTGGGGTGTCCTTTCTGTATTCTGGCAGTTTGTGGAGTTCTTTATTGTGGCGTTTCCTCACTGTGTGTGGGTTTGTACAGGTGGCTTGTCAAGGTTTCCTGGTTAGGGAAGCTTGTGTCGGTGTTCTGGTGGGTGGAGCTGTATTTCTTCTCTCTGGAGTGCAATGAAATGTCCAGTAATGAGTTATGAGATGTCTATAGTTTTGGGGTGACTTTGGGCAGCCTGTATCTTGAAGCTCAGGGCTGTGTTCCTTTGTTGCTGGAGAATTTGCTTGGTATGTCTTGCCCTGGAACTTATTGGCCCTTGTGTGGTGCTTGGTTTCAGTGTCGGTATGGAGGCATTTGATGAGCTCCTGTCAATTAATGTTCCTTGAGTCAGGAGTTCCTGGAGTCAGGGTTTGGACTTAAGTCTCCTGCTTCCAGTTATCGGTCTTATTTTTACAGTAGTTTCAAAACTTCTCCTTCTATACAGCACCATTGATAAAACATCTACATTAAAGATGAAAAGTTTCTCTACAGTGAGGGTCACTCAGAGAGGTTCACAGGGTTACATGGAGAAGAGAAGGGAGGAGGGAGTTAGAGGTGACCCAAATGAGATGAGGTGAATCAATAGTGGAGAGAGTGGGCTAGCCAGTAGTCACTTCCTTATGTGCACTCCACAACTGGACCACTCAGAGATGTTCACGGGTTATACAGAGAAGAGAAGAAGGAGGAAGTAACAGAGGTGGCCAGAAGGATAAAAGGGGGAATGAAAAGGAGGGAGACAGATCCAGCCAGTAATCAGTTCCTAAGTGTTCTCCACCGTCTGGAACACACAGAAATTCACAGAGTTGGGTAGAGTAGAGAGGGGTTAGGGGGAGGAGACACAGGCGACCTGGTGGAGAAAAAGGAGAGTCCAAAGGGAGAGAGAGCAGTCAAGCCAGTAATCTCACTCCCTAGTGAAAAATGGGTCCTGAAGATTGGGTCCTTAAAGGTACAAAATTGGTAACAAATACATAAAAGCAAAAATTAAAAATCTAGAGTAGAGTTTGGAATTTCAAAAAATACGATGTTAAAAAAAAGAAGAAGGAAAAGAAAGAGAGAAAAAATGAACAAACAAAAACAAACAAGGTCATGAAAATTATAAAGAAAGTACAGGTATGAAATTGATAACTAATACCAGAAAGCAAAAATTAAAAATCTAGAGTAGAGTTTGGAATTTCAAAATACGATGTTAAAGAAAAAAGAAGGAAAGAAAAAGAAAAAAAAACAAAAAACAAACAACAAAAAATTATAAAGAAAGATTATAAAACGAAATTGATAACTAATACCAGAAAGCAAAAATTAAAAAAGAGTTTGGAATTTCAAAATACGATGTTAAAGAAAAAGAAGGAAAGAAAGAGAGAAAAAGCAAACAAACAAAAATAAACAAGGTCAAAATTATAAAGAAAGTACAGGTACAAAATTGATAACTAATACCAGAAAGCAAAAATTAAAAATCTAGAGTAGAGTTTGGAATTTCAAAATACAATGTTAAAAAAAAAAAAAGAAGAAGAAAAATAAAGAGAGAAAACAAACAAACAAATACGAACAATGTCACAAAAATTATAAAGAAAATACAGGTACAAAATTGATATCAAATACCAAAAAGCATAAATTAAAAATCTAGAGTAAAGTTTGGAATTTCAGATATACAATGTTATATAAAAGAAGAAGAGAAAGAAACAGAGAAGAAAAAAAAAAAGTCACAGAAATTATATTAAAAAAACTATAGGTACAAAATTGATAACATATACCAAAAAGCGAAAATTAAAAATCTAGAGTAGAGTTTGGAATTTCAAAAATATAATGTTAAAAAAAAGAAGAAAAGAACAAAAACAAAAACAAAACAAACAAACAAAAAAAAAAAACAAGGTCAAAAAATTATAAAATATATACATATGAAGTTTGCTGAAGAAGAAAAAAAATAGGGTCTTTTTTTTTTTTTTTTTGCAAAGTAATAGGTTATAAAAGTGAAAATTAAAGGAACAATAGAGGACTTAAAATTTTTTTAATTAAAAAAAAAAGAAAGAAAGAATGATCATAAAAATAATAAAAATATATCTAGGACTTTTTTTTTTTTGTGGGTGTTGTGGGTTCAGTTCATTTTTGGCTAGTTCCTTGGTCAGATTTATATTTCTCAAGATCTATAGGCCCCTTCCTATGTAGTCCGTAGTAACCACAGGGTTTTGATCTATTGCCTGTAGCTTCCAAGGCGTTTCCCTCTGTTATATCTTCTTCTGTTTGCTAGTCTCTTCAGCATCTGGTTTCCGCCCTGACACAAAGGGCACGGTGGAGGACACTTTTTTTTTTTTTTTTAGGCTTACTTGTTCAGTCGCGCTGTGGGGAGGGAGGGAGGGATGCTGCAAACAAATAACACTGGCGTGGGCTCGCAGTGCCTCAGCCACCCTGGGTATGCCCCCGCTCACGGCGCGTGTAGCCTCCCTGTCCACACTGCTTGGACTCTAGGTTGTTCCACCGGGAACAATCCGAGGCTGGCCTGGGCTGCATGCACCTCCCAGGTCCAAGCCGCTCAGGTTCAGGCACTCGGGTAGTCCTCAGAGGCGCAGACTCAGTTGGGCCTGCATTTTGTGCTCTTCCCAGGTCCGAGCAGCTCAGGTGATGAGGTGTTTGGCGAGCGCCAATGCTGCGACTTATCACCTCCCCGCCACTCGGTTATCTGGGTGTAAAACCGGCGCACCTTCTCAGGCAGATGTTGACCATCCAGACCCCCAAGAAGTTTTAGTTAGCAAAGAAGCCTGCTTACAGTTTTATAGATAATGTCTCTCTGGGGCTGCGATTGCCCCCTTCCGGCTCTGGCTGCCTGTCACCGGAGGGGGAAGATCTGCAGCCGGCTATCTCTGTTCAATTCTTTGTTCCGTGCGCGGGCCTGGCGGTCTTAGGTTAGGGCTGGCTTTTCGCGTGGTAGATATCCCACAGTCTGGTTTGCTAGCCCAAATTATTTTGCTCAGATAGCGCTCAGGGTATTCAGGCCAGATTCTTACTCTCAGCGATGCAGCCTGCGCCGCGCCTCCCTGCCCAGCCCCGGCTTGCTAATGGCGGATGCAGGCGTCTGCGCTGCTTCTCCGCTGGGGGAGTTACCGTAGGGCTCGCAATCTGCGAGTTTTAATTGTTTATTTATTTTTTCTCCCTGTTATGTTGCCCTCTGTGCTTCCAAAGCTCGGCACAGATTCGGCAGTGAGAAGGTTTCCTGGTGTTTGGAAACTTCTCTCTTTTTAAGACTCCCTTCCCGGGACGGAACTCCGTCCCTCCCTCTTTTGTCTCTTTTTTTTTTGTTTTTAATATTTTTTCCTACCTCCTTTCGAAGAGTTGGGTTGCTTTTCTGGGTGCCTGATGTCCTCTGCCGGCATTCAGAAGTTGTTTTGTGGAATTTACTCGACGTTTAAATGCTCTTTTGATGAATTTGTGCGGGAGAAAGTGTTCTCCCCGCCCTACTCCTCCGCCATCTTGGCTCCGCCCCCGAGAGGCAGATTCTTAACCACTGGACCACCAGGGAAGTCCCAGGATAGAGCTTTCAAGAGGGAACATCAATGCCCTTGCCCCTCCTCTCAGCTTACAGGTCGTTGCATACTTCTCCACTGGTCCAGTGCAGCCAGTAATATTTAGAGAAGGGATCGACATAAGGGAGAAATCAGGGGAGAGAACCAGTGAGATAGAGGTAGGCAGTTGTTGGAACTTCCCTGGTGGTCCAGTGGTTACAAATTCACCTTGCAGTGCAGTGGTTTCAGGTTCGATCCCTGGTCGGGGACCTAAGGTCCCACCTGCCCCGTGGTGGCCAAAAAACCAAAGCACAAAACAGAAGCAAAATTGTAACAAATTCAACAAAGACTTTAAACATGGTTCACATCAAAAAATATTTTAAAAGATTGGGGGGTGAGCTATCAATGCGGTGGGCGTTTGAACTTCAAAGAGGTAAAATCTCGGACTCTGCTTTCGGGAGATGAGATGGTTGGATGGCATCACCAACTCAATGGACATGAGTTTGGGTAAACTCCAGGAGTTGGTGGTGGACAGGGAAGCCTGGCGTGCTGCAGTCCGTGGGGTCGAAAAGAGTTGGACACGACTGAGCGACACTGTGGGGAGGATGAGTCATCTCAGACATCCACTGTCTCTCTCTGTCCACTGGTGTTGTATGGATAAAGTGAGAATCCAGAAGTGCCCCCCCCCCAAGTGTCTTAATGACTTCTATCACCCACAGATGCTGTTATAATGAACAGCCAGCCTGAGGTGGGCAGAAGGGTGAATCGGGAGGTAGGTTCTCTTTGGTACAACCTCTGAATGCAGTCTCATTTCCCCCATCATTCCCCTAAGTGTTTGCACACCCTCACTCGTCATTCCCTTTTATGCAGGACCCTGATGCAGAGGAACTGAAGGAGGTGACATACACTGACTTGGATTGTTCAGTTTTCACACAGAAAATCATTAGTCCCACGTCCCAGAGGCCCAGAGAGCCCTCAACTAATGCCAGTGTGTACATGGATCTTGCAACATGCTAAGAGCAGTTCAAAGCTTGAATCCTATCCCTGTAACATGCCCAGGAGGTCTTCAATGGAAGCTGTAACACTTTCTCAAACTCAGCTTGAGAGCTCCATCCTAACAACAGCTGGAATCTGAAGACATAAACATCTTTAGGGTCATCCCTCTTCATCAGAGGATTATCTCTAAACCCTCAGAATCCCTTGGAAACCTCCCCCAGCCATTCTAGGGGGTTATCATGATGATTCAGTCATTTCCAATGTTATCAACAAAATCACCGAAGTGTTCTAGAAAGCAAACCATAAATAACACACTTTCTCTGACATTCAGCTGATAAACTCCTAGAAATCATGATATATTTAATCAATGAATTAATTCCTCCAATAGTTTTCTGTACGGCATAGCCTATTCTAAGTCTCTAAGCAAATATTAGTGAAGAAAACTTCATCTTGTTGTGGATCTTGGTCCAGTGGGAGATGCAAACACGTAAAACCATTGAAAGCTATCTATAGGAGAGAAAGGGTCTTCCCAGATGGCACAGCGGTAAATAATCCACCTGCCAATGCAAGACATGCAGGTTTGATCCCTGGGTCGGAAAGATCCCCTGGGGGAAGAAATGGCAACACACTCCAGTATTCTTTCTTAGAGAGTGCCATGGACAGAGGAACCTGGCAGGCTGCAGTCCATGGGGTCACAAAGAGTCGGACATGACTGAGCAACTGAACACACACATATCTATCTATCATCTCCCTTCCCTGTTGTTATTGAATTTTCATCTGCATAAAATTATATAATCTGTGCTTTCATGACCAGACGTTTTCATTCAGCATTGTATGTTTGAGATATAATCATACCTTTACATGTGAGTCTATTTTTTCTTTTCCCTCCTATGTAAGAATCCATTGTATGAACATGTCACAACTGTACATCCAGTCCTGATGAGTCTCCCAAACTCTGATGTCTTAATTTCATGTACTCTTTTGTCCTGTTAGAATCTTCCGGAATTGTTGTCGTTCAGCCTCTCAGCCGTGTCTCTTTGCAACCCTATGGACGCCAGCATACCAGGTTCCTCTGTCCTCCACTATCTCCTGGAGTTTGCTTAAATTCATGTCTATCCTCCGTAAAGATCTTCCCATGTCTACTGGGATCTCAAAGGTTATGCACAGGCAGGCCTGGGCATCCTCAGATGAGAGACCCCTGACTGCCGGAAAGGGCCCTGCTGGCCCAGCCAACGTGGGTGTGACTCTCACCACATTCACAGCCACCACCTCCGGGTGCACTGTAGGGGGCCCAGTGGACCCTGTGTCTCTATTCGTTGCTGATAATTATCCCCAAGGCTCAAAACAAGGAGCTCCAGTATGAAGGGCTAGCTGTATCTGGATGATGTTGGAAGAACAGAAGAATACAAGAAATTAAGGCATCAGAGTTTAGGAGATTTTTTTAATATAAATTTATTTATTTTAATTGGAGGTTAATTACTTTACAATATTGTATTGGTTTTTTTTTTTAAAGTCCTTCAAACATATTAACCAATGGGTTATGAAAAAAAAAAAGAAAAAGACATGAGTTTTGGAGGGAAGTTAAATTTCCATGTGGGTTGCTGACAGCGTTATGAATCAGTATGACAAAGTAATTTCTTTTTCCAAACCGCAAGGTCCTCATTGTTGTCAGAGCAGCAAGGGGCTCCTGAAGGAGCTGGAAGGAAAGAGAAGTGTGTCTAGGCTGGGTTTGTTTCTGAGTATGTGTGTGTGTTGGTGGGGGTGGGGGGAGGGGGCGGGTACTTGGTTGTTCAGACTCTGGGTCACATCAGATTAAAGGAATTCTTCGGAGATTTGTGCCTGGAAATATGTTCTAGGGAGCTTCTCCCGGGCTGATCTTTGTGTCCATGTCCTGTAGAACCTTATAACATGTCCCAAGAAAGGGACGTGGGATGCTGCGGGGTGCACAGAGGTTTGTGATGTCTCTGGTTCTTCAGCCTGTACGTGTCAGCAGACGCTACAGACAATGGTTCTCAGCTGGGGCAACGTTGCCCACTAGGGGCCATTCGTCGGTGTCTGGAGACGGTTTTTGCTTGTCATGACCGTGGGGGAGGCTGCTGGGGCACCTGTGGGTAAAGGCAGAGGTGCTACTCAGCACCCTCAATGCAAGGACAGCCCACCACCCCCAAGAGAGAATCATCGTCTAGCCACAGATGTCAGGAGTACTGAGGTTGAGAAGCCCTTGTCTAGGATGTAATGTCTGTGCCTCTCTCAGTATTGTAGAACCAGCTGTTCAGTGTGCCATGACCCCCTGCAACATGGAGCATATTCTGGGATAGGCTCATTTTTTACAATGACAAAGCCATGATTTTTTTGTTTGTTTTTTAAATGTTATTTGTTTGTTTGTTTATTTATTTGACTGCACCAGGTCTTCATTGCTCATGAGGGATCTTAGTTTTGGCATGTGGGATCCAGTTCCCTGACCAGGGATTGAACATTGGCAACCCCTGCATTGGGAGTGCAGGGTCTTAGTCACTGGGCCACCAGGAAGTCCTCAAAGTCATATTTTATTAGATGAATGGATAGACAGATAGATGTGCATGCATATATATACATATACATATGTTGCTGTTGTTTAGTCACTGAGTTCGACTGTTCAGTTCAGTTGCTCAGTCATGTCTGACTTTTTGCGACCCCACAGACAGCAGCTTGCCAAGCCTCCCTGTCCATCACCAACTTCCAGAGTTTACTCAAAACTCATGTCCATCAAGTTGATGATGCCATCCAACCATCTCATCCTCTGTCATCCGCTTCTCCTCATACCTTCAATCTTTCCCAGCATCAGGGTCTTCTCAAATCAGTCAGTTCTTCGATGGACTGGTTGGATCTCCTTGCAGTCCAAGGCACTCTCAAGAGTCTTCTCCAATACCACAGTTCAAAAGCATCAATTCTTTGATGCTCAGCTTTCTTTATAGTCAGACTCTCACATCCATACATGACTACTGGAAAAACCATAGCTTTGACTAGAGTTGGACTGTATATATATATTCATATTTGTGAGAGGAATACATACATGGAAATATACACATACACACATATCATATATAAAATATATATCTTAAGATATATACATTGTAAGTCATACTTCCCTTTATTCTTTGGTATAAATATCAAAATATACCAAGAAAAGCATCTTTAAACACTTCTCAAAACTCTAAGTTTCAACTTGATTTTCAGGCATCTATGCCGGGCTCACTCCCAGGTGAAGAGTACTCTCTAGCACACAACCAGCTTCAGACACATACTCTAATCGGGGATAAATTACCTTTAAAAAATGCAACAGAGGGGACTTCCCTGGTGGTCCAGTGGTGAAGAGTGCCTTCCAATGCCACTGGGCCCCGCACACCACAACTACTGAGCTGGAGCTTTAGAGCCTGTGAGCCGCAAGAAAAGATTCCATGTGCAGCAACTAAGAAGTGACGCAGCCAAAAAATAAAAATAATTTTTCTTTAAATGCAAGAGAGGAAAGACCCTAACTGGTCAGTCTCTGTCTGTATCTCTGACGTCAGTGCATGGCTCAGTGATAAAGAATCCACCCGCCAAGCAGGAGATGCATATTCAGTCTCCGAGTTGGGAAGATCCCCTGGAGAAGGAAATGGCAACCCACTCCAGCATTCTTGCCTGGAGAATCCCCGTGGACAGAGGAGCCTGGCCAGCTACAGTCCATGGGGTTGCAAAAGAGTCAGACACGACTGAGCAACTAAACAACAGCAATGTATAGCAAGGTGAGAATAATTAACGGTATTGTGTTCTATACTTAAAAGTTGCTGAGAGGAACTTCCCTGATGGTCCAACAAATAGATAAATCTTTTTAAAGTTGCTGAGAGAGTAAATCTTAATGTTCTCACCACACACACAAAAACTAATATTTTAAAAAACAGAAAAAAGGAAATGGTAATTATGCAAGCTGGCGTATCTATTAGCTAATGCCACAATGAACATCACTGTGCAGCAAGGAAGTGTATCAAGTCAACCTGTTGTGCACCTTAAACTCACATGATGTTATGTCAATGACACCTCAATAAAGTTGAAAACAAAGGGTGATGTCTTGCAATGAAAATGAGATAGCCAGTAGAAAGTTTGATGTGAAATATTTGACTTCTTATACTTGAAGAACTAGTGATAGCCAGGTAGGTGTCTATAGCCAAATTTATCTATCCATCCATCTGTTTATCTGTCTGTCTACCACCTACCTGACTATCTATCTATCTAATCTATACTCTCTATCAATCCATCATCTATTCATAGATTACAGGTTTAGATATAATTATAGGAAGATTATTCTTTAGACATGAATGAAAAAAACATTCCTCTACATGCCACCATTGAGATAATTCCCAACATAAGAGTACACTGCCTGCCTGATCAAGACCAAATGGATATATTTGGTCCATGAATTCCATGGAGGTTATGTGGATCCATAGCCATCAAAGCCACATGGCTTTGGACTGATGGATCAATGAAGGAAAAGCTCTGTCTGTATGGCACACATCTAATAATTTTCTGTCCCCAGCCCTTCCCCTGGGATGTGGGATCTTGTCTGAAGGAGGATTTGAGCCCCATTCAACACTGGTGGAAGAAAATGCTCACTTCTCATCTGAAACATAAACAGGAAGGTTGATCTCCTCTTAGACTCTATCTCAGGGCCCCCCCAGAATGAAGTTCTTCGGGAAGGAACCATTCCTCTGGGGCAATAAATGTAGAAATTCTCTGACGAGGACCTCTGAGTTCATACTTCCTGTGGGTCTCACCGTCTCATGAGACTCTGTCATCTGTTGATGTTCACTGTCAAGAGGCTACGTGGGCTGAGGCTGGCCGTGCAGAACCATGGCCCCCAGAGACATCACCCTCTTCTGTCTCGGTGAGTCCCCAAATGCAGGTGGGTTAGAGGGGAAGATGGGGGAATCCAAAATAGTCAAGGTCTCTCTTAACTGGTGACTCAGACAGTAAACAATCTGCCTGCAGTGCAGGAGACCTGGGTTCAATCCTTGGGTTGGGGAGTTCCCCTGGAGAAGGGAATGGCAACCCACTCCAGTATTCTTTCCTGGAGAATTGCATAGACACAGGAGCCTGGTGGGCTACAGTCCATAGGGTGGCAAAGAGTCGGATATTACTGAGCGACTAACATTTTCACTTTCTCTTAACATAAGAACTTAGTGATTTCAGTGACTGCCAAGAAGACTCTGCTCTCCTGAGTGGAGAGATGGTCTTTGCCCAGATATGTGTCTGCCCAAGCCCATGCTGGCTTGTAAGCCCATGCTGGCTCAGTTGTCAAGTTGGCCTTGCCGGGTTTGTTCAGCCCATGCCATGCTGTCTGGCAGTCCACAATGGTTCCAGAGTTCCTGCAGATGAGAGCCTTAGGGGCTGGAATCTGGAAGATAAAACTAAGAGATGAGCCTTTTTTGCTGTTGAAGAGAACAAATGGTACCTGTATGTCTTTATGTTGTTGTTGTTGTTCAGTCGCTCAGTCGTGTCTGACTCTTTGAACCCATGGACTGCAGCATGCCAGGCTTCCCTGTCCTTCGTTATCTCCCAGAGCTTGCTCAAACTCATGTCCATTGAGTCAGTGATGTCATCCAACCATCTCATACTCTGTTTCCCCCTTCTCCTCTTGCCCTCAATCTTTCCCAACATCAGGGTGTTTTCCAGTGAGAGTATTTCTGTTGAGTAATTTATAATAAAGGTTGGAAATTAATGGGTGGAGTTTTCATGAATGTCTTTCTTCCAGTGCTCTGTCTTGGCCAGAAGATTCAGGCACAGGATGGTAAGTGTTTCTAAGTCTCCTCCAATCCCCTTGCATCCTCACGGCAACTCTGGGATAGAAAAGTCTGAAGCTCAAAGGGATTCCAATGTATTTCCTGTTCTGTTGATCACTGTCTCTGCTGCGTTCCTTTTGCACAACTTCTACCTCACTTTGGAATCTTTGGATCCCGCAAATTCATGCTCAGACCAGGATTTAGCCTTTGCCTCCGGTAGGCTGACTGTCCATCCAAGATGCGTGTTTTACTGAATGTTCACAATGGCAGGGATGAGGAAGTCAGGAACCACCTTCCATTGCCCAACATTCTTCCTACATCAAAAATGTTCTCACAATCTTAATTCTCCGCAGTCCATCCACATTTCTTCACTTAAAGGGACACTGCCTTAGAGAACTTTATGTAAGTGGCTTCAATTCTCAGAACCAATTTCTTTGTCTATAAAGGTGACTTAGATGGTAAAGAATCTGCCCGCAATACAGGAGACTTGGGTTGGACCCTTGGGTCGGGAAGATCCCCTGGAGAAGGAAATGGCTATCCTTCCAGAATACTGGCTTTCCACTCCAGTATTCTTGACTGGAAAATCCCATGGATAGAGGAGACTGGTGGGCTACAGTCCATGGGGTTGCAAAGAGTCCAATGTGACTGAGAGGCTAATACTTTCACTTTCAAAAGAGAAATAAAAATAACAATGAAAGCAGATTGGATCATGGGAGGATGGGATCATGTGATACAATTTGGGGGATTAATGGAGATAAGGCATGTGAATTATGTACATGGTAAGTGTTTTACCTGTGATGGGCTTCTCAGGTGGTTCAGCACTAGAGATACCTCTGATGATGATGGTGGTGAACACGAGGAAAAAAAGTCTCTGAAGTCTGTGTAGGACCCAGTCTCCACTTTCCTTGATTCATTCAGTTCAGTTCAGTTCAGTTCAATTCAGTCGCTCAGTCGTGTCTGACTCTTTTCGACCCCATGAATGGCAGCATGCCAGGCCTCCCTGTCCATCACCAACTACCGGAGTCCACCCAAACCCACATCCACTGAGTCAGTGATGCCATCCAGCCATCTCATCCTCTGTCGTCCCCTTCTCCTCCTGCCCTCAATCTTTCCCAGCATCAGGGTCTTTGCAAATGAGTCAGCTCTTCGCATCAGGTGGCCAAAGTATTAGAGTTTCAGCTTCAACATCAGTCCCCCTAATGAACACCCAGGACTAATCTCCTTTAGAATGGACTGGTTGGATCTCCTTGCAGTCCAAGGGACTCTCAAGAGTCTTCTCCAGCACCACAGTTCAAAAGCATCAATTCTTCAGTGCTCAGCTTTCTTCACAGTCCAACTCTCACATCCATTCATGACCACTGGAAAAACCATAACCTTGACTAGATGGACGTTGGTTGGCAAAGTAATATCTCTGCTTTTTAATATGCTGTCTAGGTTGGTCATAACTTTCCTTCCAAGGAGGAAGCGTCTTTTAATTTCAGGTTTCAGTCACCATCAGAAGTGATTTTGGCTCTCAAAAATATATAGTCAGCCACTGTTTCCACTGTTTCACCCTCTATTTGCCATGAAGTGATGGGACCAGATGCCATGATCTTCGTTTTCTGAATGTTGAGCTTTAAGCCAACTTTTTCACTCTCCACTTTCACTTTCATCAAGAGGCTCTTTAGTTCTTCTTCACTTTCTGCCATAAGGATGGTGTCATCTGCATAACTGAGGTTATTGATATTTCTCCCAGCAATCTTGATTCCAGCTTGTGCTTCTTCCAGCCCAGCATTTCTCATGATGTACTCTGTATATAAGTTAAATAAGCAGGGTGACAATATACAGCCTTGACGAACTCCTTTTCCTATTTGGAACCAGTCTGTTGTTCCATGTCCAGTTCTAACTATTGCTTCCTGACCTGCATACAGGTTTCTCAAGAGGCAGGTCAGGTGGTCTGGTATGCCCATCTCTTTCAGAATTTTCCACAGTTTATTGTGATCCACACAGTTAAAGGCTTTGGCATAGTCAATAAAGCAGAAATAGATGTTTTTCTGGAACTCTCTTGCTTTTTCGATGATCCAGCGTATGTTGGCAATTTGATCCCTTGATTTATTACCTTCTTTTAAAAAGTTATTTACTTGTTTGGCTTCTCTAACTGCTTTAGAAGACAGCTTTCCCTATATGGTGAGGAAAGAGCAGAGAATCTGGGGTAAGATAGTCTTAGTTTCCAAACCAGGTTGGAGCACTCTTCAGTTTGTGGTCTTGAGCAACTGGCATGGTTACTCCAAGCTTCAGCACCCTCACATTAGGGTGAAAAGCAGAATTGCATGTGGATAAGGGTTACCATGGCAACAAAACACCAAGCAAACCGCCTGGCAGACTAGCGGGCACTCTCCAGCACTCTTAGTTGCTCAGTCGTGTCTGACTATTTGTGACCCCATGGACTGTAGCCCACCAGGCTCCTCTGCCCGTGGGATTTCTCAGGCAAGAATACTGGAGTGGGTTGCCATTTCCTTCTCCAGGGGATCTTCCTGACCCAGGGACTGAACCCAGGTCTCCCATACTACAGGCAGATTCTTTACTGTCTGAGCCATCAGGGAAGAGGGTAGAATTAATGTGTATGGGGTCTGCTTTGAGGGCAATGAAAATGGAATAGACAGAGATGATGATTGCACAAGATTGTGAATGTACTAAATTCCACTGAATTGTATACTTTCAACATGGTTAAGTTTATGTTATATAAATCTAACCTTGATAAATAAATATATATATGCATATATATATAAAGGAAGGAATTTTATTCATCAAAAAATCTTTCAGTTCCTCAATAACCTAAATGCCCAATCCAGCAATTCCACTCCTATACATGTAACAAGAGAAACCGAAACAAGAGATTCTAACAAGATATTTGTACCTCCATGTTCATAGCAACTTTATTCACAATAGCCAGAAGGTGGAAAAAAACTCAAATGTCCATTGACATGAATGTATAAGCAAAATGTAGTCTATATGTACAGCGGAATATTATTCAGCCATAAAAAGGAAACGTATTCTGATACATGCTACAACATGGATGAATCTTGATGACATTGCACTAATTTAAAAAAATTTCCAGACACAGAAAAGCAAATACTGTGTTATTCCACTGATACAAGGTACCTAGAATAGGAAAATTCATAGAGACAGAAAGTCAATTAGAAATGACAAGGGCCTAAGAAAAGAGAGAGTGAAGAGTTATTGCTTAGTGGTTATAGGGGTTTTGTTTGGAATCCCGAGAAAGTCTTGGAAATAGATGCACAATATGGTGAGTATAGGGCCTTCCCCCATGGCCCGGTGGTTAAGACTTCACTTTCCAATGCAAGGGATACAAGTTGGATCCCTGGTCTGGGAGTTAAGATCCCACATGCCTTGTGACCAAAAAACCAAAACATAAAACAGAAGCCATATTGTAAAAAATTCAATAAAGACTTAAAAAAAAATACTCCACATCTACCTATCCATATCTATACCTATACTGGAGAAGGCAATGGCACCCCACTCCAGTACTCTTGCCTGGAAAATCCCATGGATGGAGGAGCCTGGTGGGCTATAGTCCATGGGGTCGCTGAGAGTTGGACACAACTGAGCGACTTCACTTTCACTTTTCACTCTTATGCATTGGAGAAGGAAATGGCAACCCACTCCAGTGTTCTTGCCTTGAGAATCCCAGGGACAGGGGAGCCTGGTGGGCTGCCGTCTATGGGGTCGCACAGAGTCGGACACGACTGAAGCGACTTAGCAGCAGCAGCAGCATACCTATACCTGTATCTGTCTATCTAGATAGATACATAGATATACACACACATATAGTGAGTGTAATTAAGGCCACTTAGCTGTGTACTTAGAAATGGTTTAAATGATAAATTTAATCTTTATATAACACATTTCATTTTTGCCACAATTAGAAATTACCCCCAAAAAATTTTAAGGAAGGAGCTATAAGTCTGTCACACCCTTCATTTAGTTCTTCCCCCCACAGAAAAAGAAAAAAGTATGGTTTCTGCATGGCAGGCCAACTGAGTATGGGCCCTGTTTCCTTTTAGAGAACTTTCCCATTCCTATCATATCTGCTACGCCCAGTTCTGTGATTCCCTGGAATGGGTCAGTGAAGATCTTGTGCCAGGGAACCCTTGAGTCTTACCTGTACCAACTGGAGATCCTGGAAAACCTCACCTACAAACAGGTGGAGAAGAAGTTGGGATTTCAGGAGGTGGCGGAGTTCATCATTAACCACATGGATACAAACACCGCAGGGCGCTATCAGTGCCGATACGGGAGAGAACATCGCTGGTCAGCACCTAGTGAAGCCCTGGAGCTTGTGGTGACAGGTGAGGCTGTGTGCAGGTCTCCGACCCTCCAGTCTTTTTCCTTTCTTAGTTTTTCAGAAATGTTATTTTTAGAACAGTCTCAAATTTCCAGGGAAATTAAGGTGATGCAACAGACAGTGCCCATATACCTTGCACCCAGTTTCCCCTATTCTTAACATTGTTGATCAAAGGCTTATTAATAGGTCTTTTGTTACCCAAACGTTATTGACTGCAGATGTGTCAACACATTTTTAGAGAATGATACAATTAACATCACTGGTGCAAAGTTGTTAGAGGTTAGAATTTATCAAGAATTCACTCCACAACTTATGATTGACATTATCATTTACATTTTGCTCCACTAGGTTTTTGTTCTAACCTTGTGCATATTATAAATGCAAGTTTATTACTGTAGAATTTTCAAAAATGATGCATCGAGAAATTTTGAGTGAAGAATTTTTCAGTGTATTTTTTGCAGTTACTTTCTCTGTTTGTCTGAGCAACACATATACTAGCATCTCAGAAGATGATAGATCTTCAGCATAATCGCTGGGTTCCTTTGTCCATGGGTTTTCCCAACCAAGAGTACTGGAGTGGGTTGCCATTTCCTCCTCCAGGGGATCTTCCCAACCCAGGGATCGAACCCTGGTCTCCTTCATTGGCAGATGGATTTCTTACTATCAGAGCCACCAGAGAAAGCTCCTGGGATTCCCTAAGCAGTGAACAATTAAAATATCTTCATTTTCATAAGAAATCCCTTTCAACCACACCTGATTTTATGTAAATAAGGTGACTTTCGGAAAGCACCTAAGGATATGAGCTGGTTTTCAGGAGAACCAACCAAGTAATAGGTGGGTTAGAATACTCAGCCCTGCCCTACCCCTACCTGACCTCCGGGGTAGGCAGAGAGGCAGGAGGTTGAATCCATCACCAATGGCCAATGATGAAATAATCAATCAGTCTTACCTAGGAAATAAAGTCCTGTACTCTTCCAGTTCTCCCCTCTGGCTGTTCCTGACACATG